>NC_072737.1:151831138-152154307 GCF_026930045.1 Uloborus diversus
GGTGATGTTAAGGGGATGTCTTGTTACTGAAAGAGAAGTTAAGTGGCTCTAGTCCGGAATTTTTTTGAAATTGCACCTTAAAACGGGACTTTGTTTTGTAACGGTATCGAAACTGAAATCAATTTTCTGCTATATATCTTTCGCTATCTTTGAAGAAAATGAGAGGGGGATCTACTTTGGAAATTTTCATAATGGAAATCAAAAGCATGCAATGTCTGACTTTTTTTTTTTTTTTTTTGGTATTAACGCAAGAGAAATGGAGGTGGAATAAAGGAACACCTCCCCCGGAAAACTTCTGAAATTCAAGGCCTAGAAATGATTTTTATAGTGTATTACTTAAAAGGTCAGGGTTGGCGCTGCTCTTGAAACTTTTTCATATTGAATTTTAAAAACGCAATTTTAGCCTGTATAAGCGAAACTTTGGAAGGGTGAGAGTACTCTCCTACGGACACCTTTCAACGTAAAAGGGTTTGGGGGTGTCCAAGGAAGAGTTAAGCTCTAAAAACAAAGCTATCTTTAGGTAATAATTAACTTTGGGAGTCTTTATACCTACACCTTAAAACATTTTAAAGCTATCTTTGGCTTTATTACAAGACGGGGGAGGGGGAATCGCTTGGGAAATTGTAAGAAATTACTGATGTCCCAAAAACGCCATTTTAGGCTCTGTTGAGCCAGGTCAGAGAAGAAGAGGCAAGGTAAGTGACTCTCCAGCGTAAACCTTTCCGATCTAGGAACTTTGGGCGCCGAGCATATTGAGCGCCTGGAACATTGGGCGCCGAGCATTTTGGGCGATGGGATCATTGGGCCCAATGTGCTGGGAGCCCAAAATGTTCCCAGCACCCAACATGCTCGTCGCTCAAACTTCCCATTTCGAAACCTTTCTAAGTTCAAGTTTTAAAAAGATAGCTTTCCGTAGTAGCACACCATATCGTGGCGTCATCTGTACGTCATTGCCGTATACTGTTTTTGCTGTATAGCGCGTCATCGTCACGATATTACGAGAAACGATATTTTACAAAATTATTTTTATTATAGTCATATTTCAAAGCTGTACTGTTATTTTATGAATAAAATGGAATAAATAAAAAATAATCCAGTTTTATTTAAAAATTTCAAATTTTTGAAATTTTACACCCCTCTCTCATTGCGACACGATGACACTTACGTTATGGTTACAATGACGCATAAACGATATAGGAAGATATCGTAACTATGGGAAAGGATGACTGCATAATGACACTTGCGTCATCGTTACAATGACGCGTAACGATACTGTCACAATAGCGCACGCTCTGTCAGATTAGACATCGTTTTATATTGTGACCCGATGACACAGCGATATAGCATTGGTATTTTTACGATATTGTCGTACGTCATGTGCTACTAGGGTTTTTAGCTCTTTTTCTGACAAGAGAGGGAGGGGCTAGGAAATCAGGAGGCTGTACCCCAGAAATTTTTCGAAACTAAATGCCTTTAAACGCATGTTTATGCTCTCCCAGGTCTCGTCAAGGTGCGCAGTGCACTTAAAAATTTTCTCCTTCATAAGTTGCCGCTCCGGCGCTGGGTTTTGTTCCATCTACGACAAAGAATGTGCAATGAAAAAATGTCGCAAACAAGATGTTTGGAAGACTGGCCAATATCACGTAAAGTTAGGATAGCTGACATCAAACGGTTTACTTTATACAATATTGGGCACTACACAACGCCAGTATTGGCTGATACTGGCAGAACAAAATTAGCCAATGCATGCCGGCAAGCTTTTTGCAACACTGGCAGATGCAGGGCTGGCCAATTTTGTAGAACAAAATTCGTCATTATCGGTCTAATTGGGTCGGCCGCCACCAAACGGTAAAGTTTTTCACAATGTTGGGTAATTATATTGGGCAATACTGCCGGCAAGTTTTTTCGCAACTTTGGCAGATACTTTGGTAACCAGGTGACATTGGCCCTGCATATATTATTGGGCAATACTGTTGTGGAATATTGCCTTCGCTCGTATTAGTTTCCAAGGTCGTTCACCCTCCACCTTTCAGTCATAAGTAGTATTGCAAAGAAAAGAAAAAACTGGGTTTATTCCGGGATTTTTGAAGATTTTCGCGAGAATTCTAAAGTAATTTAAAGCAAGGATGTTACCTAATCAAAATAAATATGCAACGTTTAATACAACCAAAAAATCTGAAAATAATTTCTGAAATGAAATTTTTATACTTTTAATTAACTTTTAAACCCATTCAAGTAGCACCCCCCTTCTTGTAGTAATGCTACTGCGTTTGTTGGATTCTATAAATTTTAAATATTGGAGCAAGTTTTGAGCATGTATTTTTTCGTACGCTCTTAAGACACATTTTGGGTGTCATTCACCCCGAAGGATTAATTCTATATCTTAAAATGTTGGGGATGTTTTTCAAGCAAGGCCGCAGCCAGCGGGGGGAAATTTTCGAACCTTCACAAAAATAAATTGCGAAAAATTTCGTTTTTCGGACTTCAATTCGGAAAAATTCGAGTTGTGTTCGAACTCCCCCTCCCCCCTCCAATATTACCAAAGATCGTTCAAACTTTCGTTTTCAGGGCTTCAATTCTGGAAAAAATTCCGGGAGAGCGTCGCCGAAAATTACCGAAAAGTGGCCCCAAATCTCTCCTCCCACAAACAGTACCGAAAATCCTCTAAAACCTGCCTTTTCAAAAGCTAACTTCAAAAAATTTTCGGCGGAATGTTTCTTCGCCCCCCCCCCCCTTCTCTACCATTAACGATTGTTTGAAATTTAGTTTTTAGGGCTTAAATTTTGAAAATTTTCAGGAGAGGAGCTTCCGAAAATTCTTCCACATAACATCATTGAAAGTCAACCAAAATTACGTTTTTAGAGCTTCAATGGGTAAAGATTGCCGGTCCCCTAAACGTTACCCAAGATATTATCACAATTGTGTTTTGAAGATTTCAATTTCAAAAAATTCCCAGGGATTGGCCCCAATCTTTCTTCCCTCAAACATTACCAAAACTGGGTTTTTGCAACTGCAATTTCAAAAAATTTCGGGGTATATCTGTTTTGATAATGTCACTGAATATCTTAAACTAAGTCTTTTCCTTCCCCCAAACTGGTTTCCAAGCTCAGCATGTATTTTGTTAGTTGCATGTTAAGTATTGCTTCTAACTAAATGAAACACTAGATAGTAATAAGAAATTGTTTTTACATTACGGATACAAAAGTGAAAACTCAGAACAGGCTCTGGGCCCAGCAAATTAGGTGCTAGTCAATTTATCAGCCTGTATAATCCGGATAAATATCAACAGCTCTGTATTTGTAACTTGAAACTTACATTTAAAAAAAAAATACAAAAGATTCAAACATTTTGAAACATTGTAAATCAACAGAAACAAAATAAATGCCTTAAGCAGCAATAGTTCGATCCGTACCAACACAGAGTTACATCTGAGTGATCTCATACATCACTCCAGATAGTGAGTAGACATCAGTCCAAATAGTTTAATCAATCCATGGGGAGAGAGTTAGGTTTCCACTGAACTCGTAAACCTCGTTAAAACAGAGCCAGCAATAAACTTATACTTGAATAAAAATGTTTAGAAAAATTTTATAGTGCAATACAAATTTAAACACCCATTATGAAATTTTTATATATTTTTTTGTAATTTTTGGGGTCCTTAAAGCCTGTGCTTCTCATGCTTACGCTTAAACCAGGCCCTGAATGTATTAAGATTAAGTATCAGATGCGAACATCCTATTCTACTCATTGATATTTTAATTCTGTAAGAATGTTTTCTCTAAATGATAAAAGTAAAGCCATTAAAACAAAAAATAGGAAACATGTTGCATTCATGCGCTACAAGATTATAAAAACTTTTCTAATGGCTAATAGGGAGCTTCCAACGGTAAGCAGCCACTATTATTTTAGGAAGTTTGTTTCTTTGTTTTCTTTTTTTTTTCTTCAAAAAGAATATTTTGGAGCAATTTATATATTTACAAATTTATTATGAATAAAAAAGTTTTATACATTTTTTTTTTGCATCTATACATTTTCTTCTTCTTATTCGGATTTGCAAGTCTAGTATCCTTTTTCGATTTTTCTAGAACGATGCAAGTTCCAATCAGCAGCACCAGCTAGCACTTTACTGACTTGATGGCTAATGGAATTAGTCTCTGCTTGTTAGTACTTAATTTTTACACTAGCTAAAGAAAAAAAAACAATTAGTCACTTAAGATATAATTACACATTAATTTACACAGTGAAATAGGCTAAATAAATGCATAGTAAGAATTATATATTACACATAACAAAAGATACAAATTATGTATAACAAAATTTATTAATATGACTTAAGTAGTGGGGCAGCAAAGAGAGTTTTGAGTCCCCAGAGCCCTTCGTTATAACATATATTACCAATTCTAATATAGTAGTCAAAAACATGACAAAACTTAGGTCCTTCGGCCTTCCCACCCAGGTAAAATCCCTGGCTGAGAAATTCTCAAGAGATGATTTAAGATCATAAAATTGTTTCATCGATGATTAAGGCCTAACTGAACGTTTTCCAAATCAAGCCCTTCTTCAATAACATTTTTACGATGGTAGATCAAATATGAACCAGAATTGAAAAAAAAAAAAATGTCTCAACCAAAAACAATTTTTATAAGCCATCCTTTTTCATCATATCATTGTTCCATTGATAAATATCAGATTGCCAAGTTTTTGATGCTGCCGTGATAAACAGAACAGGGCTGCCACTAAGTTATGGTCTAAAAATAGTGGTTTAAGTAGAATTTTAAATAAAAAAGTCTGCAAAACAGTTGCCAAACAAGGAAAATAGTAACTGGTTAAATGAAGGAACCAGTTATGTGAGTGATGGTCTAGTAGATGGACTATTTTCCTAGGTAAAGGATACTGCCTACAGGGCCAGATTTAAGGGAGGGCAGGCGGGGCTACTGCTCCGGGACCTCCACAACAAAGGGGCCCCCACAATAAAATTTTTACAAAATATCCTAACTTTCAAGGGTTGAAAATATCGGATATATACATATATATCAAAATATTCGGATATATATATCAAAGTATCTAATATTTTCGAAAATATGATGATCTTTTGGAACCCTGATTAGGGGCTTCCACTCCTTCATTACCCCAGGGCCTCCACATTTCCAAATCCGGCCCTGACTGCCTGAATAGATTTTGAAAACTTTTGCAACTGAAGTTCTTTTAAAGACTTACAGCCAATGAGAGCCCCTTTTAAAACTTAAATAAAAAATATGACTCCGACAAAAGTCAAAGTTTTTTAGAAACCTTTTATTGGTGAGTAAGAGTATATTATACATTTTGTCAACAGGTCATTATATATATTTTGGTATGCAATAAATCTACTTCATAATACATACTTTTTTCTTTTTCAAAAATTTGTATGGGCTTTCACATTTTTCAAAAAAAGTTCTAAATCTTTTTTTGAATGATCCTAATTTCCTCAATCAGTAAATAGGCATATATTATTAAATTTCAATTAGGATAACATGGTGGGTCACAATTAATGAAGATATGTTTCACTAGAACTTTCAGTTCAGAGACTTTCGTAAATATGCATAATCTATTTTTGCGGAATTTCTCTTCATTCATAAGCTCACATGTGTTTCTATTGAAAAAGAGATTCCTTGTGACTTTGAAAACATGCTCAAGCAAGTTTTATTGCTATTTTGGCCATCAAATAGTTCATTACAGTGTATAAACTAGGGATGCACTGATAAGCAAATTGGCCAATTAACCATTAGCTGATTAATTATAATCATAATGGCTTTTACTGCTCTCTCAGTTGAAAAAAAAAATACCTGCATTAAAAACAAAAACATATGACACAATAACATTTTTGCTCAATTAAAGGGTGTAATTTTGAAAGCAAATTGTAAAATGTTGTAGTTATGTGTATAAAAAGAGAGTACAATAACTGAAAAACATTTTTTTTTTTTTTTTGCTTGAATAGGAGTATTCTGTCAAAAGTTTGAGAGGAAGCGAGGGGAACTGAGTCAGGCTGCATATAACCACCTACTATGGTTCTTAAACAATAAAAAAAAAATATTTACTTATGTATAATAAATTCACCCATAGTTTCTTGTTCTAGGCATACTTAATATATAATTTTATTCAAAAAATAATTTTCCTGCCCATTAAAATCGGCAGTATGACTAATTACCAACGAATTGGTGCATTCCTAGAATAAACTCTCGTCAGTAAAAAGTTTGGGGAATTTTTAGCTACTTACTAGTACACAACTTTCAGAAAAGGTAAGTTACAAAATTATAAGGTACCAATTTCAGGAATTTTGCTATACTTACGAATGCATCACTTTTAACTGCATCAAACCATTAATGCTTGACAGACACAAAACAAATTCATGTTCTGCAGCATTAATATCGCCAATTGCAGCTGCAACTTGGGAGCTTTCTTGGACATCACATTCATCTCCACCTTTTCCTGTAGCAACTTCGCTTCTCTTTTCAGCTTTTTGCCGTCTTTTTAAGCTTGGCCAAAAGATTCAAAATCTCTTGCAGAACTATAAACTAATTAAAAGGAAAATAAATTCTTTTTAAAAAGGCATCAAGTTATAATAAAAATACAGTCGGATCCCGATTTATGCGAGGGATGCGTTCCAAGACCCCTCGCACAAGTCGAAATTTCGCGTTGTGGAACAACGCATGTTTAGAAATTTTTTGTAAGCATACCTAATTACTTCAGACAAGTGTTAACGCCCCTTAAATTGTCTAAAAACATTTCTTAACTATATATTACCGTATCTGTTATAAAGAAATGATTTTTTTCCGCATTTTAGCGTTAAATAACTAAGCATTAAAGCATTACAATTTAACATAAATTACTACTACAAAGCACAAAATCAATGAGCAATGAGAGACATGAATTAAAACAGTACGGTACTTACATTAAGTACCGTACAAACCATACTGCATCTTTGTAAACCATCTTTTGTCGGATGTCTTTTCATCCATAAGCTCATTATTTTTTGCATTGAAAAAGGCATTCCCTGTAACGCCGAAACACGTGTCTGCTGTAATTTGCAAACTGGTGCTTCTTCTAATGTTGTTTTGTCTTACCATGCTGCATTATATTAGCACTGAACAGTAGATATCGTAAACGTAATTATAATTTTTAAAAGGATGAAGATGATGGTTTATGAAAGTGTGGGAGCACCCCTCTTTCTGGCCTCTTTAAGTCACAATGAAAGAGCAGTTTCTATTCTTATGATTGTATTTTGCTCAGACATTACTCTGCGAGTTTCAGTATCAAAACTAAGTTCTGAACTTTTACGGATTTCCTTTTCTTGAATTTTAATTGCACGTATCAAAGATACACTCATACCTGATTGCTGTACTACTTTGAATCCACTTATTAATTGTTCAAGCATATTGAGAATCTTGACATTTTCTTTAATGGTCAGAAGCTTTCTCATTTTCTTTCCATTTTCGCCAACTTTAGATGAAAAAGCGCGTTTGGGAGCCATTCTATCTTATCAACGTTCATATGTAGAATGAAAAAAAAAACCCATTAAGAATCGGAGCGGTTATTTGCAGGCCTGGATTTACTTACAAGCTAAGCAAGCTATAGCTTAGGGCCCCCAACTGCCGGAAATTTGTATGATTCGTTTCAAAAATAAAGTACTTGAAAAATAAATTTTATTTTCTAGTACTTGAAAACTTTGAAAAGTTGGAAAAGTGTAGCTACAAACAACAAATGGGAGGGTGTATGGAGAAGGAATGCCAATATATGTCAAATTCAGCTCCTTGCTTTATCCTGCACAAAAAATGTAAAAACCATGGTTCTTATGTTTCTGAAACATATTAAATATTTTTGTGACTCACATGTTTCATATCTTGCTATTTATATAACTCCGAATGCAGAATTTTGGAAATTCTTTTGGTGTTGCTTGCTTTTATCTTACTTCTGCATATTGTCAATCTGTTTAGCCCAAAAATAAAATTACAATCTACTTCTATTCCTCTTTGTTTTCTGTCCCACTTGCAACTGAAGAGAAGTTGTTGTAATGAGAAATCTATAGTTTTTTTTTCTTTTACATTTAAAATAGCTGTTTCTTACAAAGTTAGAACAGGAGTTTAAAAATTTAGGATCAAGTGCTAAAATATCAGACAGAAAAGTACAAATGAAGTGAGCTAAAGAATTTTAATTGTTTTAGAGTTCTTGAAAATAATTAGTAAGTCTTTGAAAATCCGAAGCAAAGTTGGGCTCCAATTTTATTTCTTAACAAGTGCATACATTAGGAATTGTTCAAATAGGCAGTATGTTACTGTCTTGTTACCTATTTTCTAAATCTGTACACCATATGTTTTAAAGCATTTTTTACAATTGATCATTTTATATTTAACTCGTTGTATTTGTTGGTGGGTTGGAATGATAATTAAAAACTAACTGTATCGAAAGCCAATGTATTGTCTTTTCTCTTCCCACACTCTTTTTCTCTGTCAACTTCTGTCATTGATTCGTCAAATCAAAAACAATTTCTACTGTACATTATCTTAATTTGCGTATTATCTTAATTAAAGTATATAACTTTAAAAAAGTTTTGTTTGCCTATTTCTGTCCTGGTATTTTTGTAGTTCCAACTACATCTTATAAGGCTTCAAAATGCAGAACTTAATATCTATTTTTCAAACTTTCCTCCAGGGGAGAAACACCCGCACCCCCTACAATTGGGGATATTCTATACTCAACTTAAAGAGGAGTCCTGGGTCTCCAGCTCTTGAAATCATTCCCCCTCTTAAGGCCAATCCCAAAAGGACACCAGGGAAAAAGCAATCAAAAAAGCAAAAGTATTGCTGTATGTAGCAGATGAAAGAGACAAACATAGTAAAGGAGAAAAAAATTAAAAAATTGCATCTTACACCACTGAGAGAAACATTGTCCAAACTACATCAGGTGGCCCCATACCTGAAACAGCTTAGGGCCCCGCTAAGTCTAAATCCGGCCCAGGTTATTTGTATAAACTAAAACAAAGCATTGCTTAGGTTTAGACTAATACAGTGTGTGAACTTCTGATTTCAGTGATGTTCAAGGGATGAAAGTCCATTCACAAAACCAATATTTAGTGTCAACGAAGCCTACGCAGCTCCTTTCCAAAAAATTTCATGTTGCAGGCAAGCAATTTGCGTCAGCAATAAAAAAATTCATTACTTTGGAAAAAACTCGCCTTATAGTCATTTCGCGAAAGTCGGATGGCGTTGTTGCGGGATCCGACTGTATGTATGTGTTGCAATCAGGGTTGGGTTTTGGACTGTCCAAAACTGGTTTAGGACAGGACAAGTGGTTTTTACTGTCCAAAACTGTTTAAAACTGTCCGAAAGTGTCTTAAACTGCCCAAAAGTATGCTAAAACTAAAGTGTAATCTAATCAATTCGTATTTACTGCAATATTCGTGATGCATAAATATAAATATTAATTAGTTTTAATTAATGAGTATTTGATAATATTTTTCCTCAAAATGTTCACTTACGAAATATTTCACTTAAAAAAAATTTGCAAATAACGCTTTACATAAAAACTTTCTTATGTAACAGTCAGTAGAGTTATGAACGGAAATTCACAACAGTACCAAGATAACTAATTTCAGTTCCATTAAAACTCAAAAGAATGTTACTAAATGTGTAAAGTAAAGTGTGCAAAGAAAAATCTGATTTTTTAAAATAGTTTTTGCACTTAAGTTTTATATGAAGTTTTAATGAAAATTCTTTTTTCACTCATACATTAACGAACAAGACATTGATCATTAAATATATGCACTCGAGTGGCCCTTAGCTATAGGACATTTTTCAGAAGTTAAAATTGCATTGATACCCACCCTCTTATTTTGTTCCAATGGACAAAAGAACAGCCTGTGCAAAATTTCCCTTCAATTGGACAATTTCTAGGGGTACCTCAAATGCCTTGAAGTTCAGTCACACACACACACACACACACAAAGTCCTAGAAATATAGTAAAAAAAAATTTAAACTGCATTTTTCTTTAACATCACAACAATTTCTAGAGAATAAATACATTTTATTAGGACTAATAATTTTTATAGAATCAAAACATAGTAGAATAAACCAATGTTGAACATTATTCTTTCTTAAGTCAGGATTTAGTATCAGAAGTGCAATTTTTATGGTCTTCAGCAATGATGTGTGAAGCAATTTTTTTTCCTCCCTTTCATCTTCTCTGAAAATATTATTGTGTTTCTGAATCAATTTTACACCTCTTTCTGCAGCATCATTCACAAAAAGTGTTTTGTCAAGTTTTTCCATTAATAATATAATATCTAAATTCATCCTTCCAAGTTGAAGCCTTTGTTAAAGAAATCAGAGCTGATTGTCGGGTAAAGAAATATTTTGTAACAGGTATTTCAAAATATTTATCAGCTTCTAGCATAATTTGAGTCATAATTCTCTTAACCCTAGTTGGAATAATATCATCTAATAAGGAAAGAGTCATAGTTTCGTGAACCAAATTTAAGCCATGGCTTAAAATTTTTTTGAGAGTAACTTTCTGATTTCTGGATCAATATCCTGATAATTGATCATGTGATGCATGAATAGAAAATCTGGATAGGGAGCTTTTACAGCTTTTGGGGAGAGAAAGCAGGTTCGAATGTAGACTCGAGCCCAAGAAAAATACATGATGTTCTTAAAGCGTTCCTCTCCCTTTTAGATAGCTGAAATTGACCCTAAAGTAGTTAAATCTTGAATACGTAAAGAGCCTTTGAGATCCACCTAGCATGACTTTATAGTTCCTGGCTTACAAAATGATATCCCATTCCTTAAAATCCCGGTAAGATTGTTATAGCTAATTCTAAAAAATCTTGATGATCATCACGCTGTTGTTTCTGAATAGAAAGTTGTTGTTCAAGAAATTCGAGCATGGTTGAGAATATATCATCAAGTACTTCCATAGTTACCAGATATATATCTTATTTGTCAAATTTTGTCCTGGTTCTCTGTCACTGTCGTCAAAACCATCGTTGCTTGAGATGTTTGAAACTAGAAGCTAAATCATAAGCTTTTGATGAGACATTGTTATTCCATTTCTTCATAAGTTCTTTTCGTTTGAACAACTCCCTTTTGGAGCCCGGGCGTCCTTTTTTGCACTGAAGAATTCAGAATTTCCTATTATTTTCATTTTTGATGTCTTTCAAAGCATATGTACATGCACTGTCAGAGAAATAATCCGTATTTTCAAATCTCTCCCCTCAAAAAGATCTTTTCTCCTCCTTTTTTTAACCTGAAATTATTGAAAAAAAAAAAAAAAATCTGTAATTATTTCATGCATTATAGAGTTAGGCTAACTTATCAATTCAGTGTCCATCCTTCTAGTAGGAATTGGTGAGTTTTTGCCAGGAAACAGAAATTCTTGAAGCAATAATGCTGTACTTCTTGCTTTTTTGTCATTGTAAAAAATAAAAAAATGCTTAAAATTTGCCTATTTGATGGCATTTTTACTACAGTAATTTAATTTGAGAGGTAATCGAGAAGATCTACATAAAAATCTCTTCTTAACTTGCGTGAACAACTACCGGTAGACCAGGGTTCGTACGCTCCTTCAAAACTTCTTCATTTAGGAAATTGTTTTGAAGGGCCCTTCAAACTCCTTCATCACTCCTACATAACCATCCTCTATGACAGTCTTTTAAAATACTTTGATCAAGAACTATTAGCTTCGCCACAAGGGCAAAGAGGGGGGGGGGGAGAATTCTGTCTCAACTGAGTTGATCGCAGTTGGGAAAGAAAAATAAACACGTTGAGATTTGGCATATTTTATTGTTAAATTAAACACTTTCTTTTTTTTAATAAATAAATGTAACGTAGCAGTTTTGTATATTTTGCTATTTAATTTTTATATAGATGTAATTTACAGATTGATTAACAGAGTTCATAAAATTTGAAGGTTAAGAGAAATTCTTAGGTTGTCATTTGAAAAGTAATATTATCTGGAAGAAATAATTATTTGTAGGAGAAAAACATTTGCCTGTAAAAAGACATCACTGAGCATAAAAAGGGCATTGAAACTAAGAAAGACATATAATTATTCCTGAAATCGAACAGTTTGAGGAAGACTGAAAGGAAACAAATGTCAACAGCTCACACTTTTTTTTTTTTTTTCAAATTTAGTAGGTCGATCAAGTAAGATTTACAAAGTAAATCAATGTTTTAGTGTATTTTACTATTAAATTACAGCTTTTTATTTTGAAATTTTAATGTAGTATTTTCGCATATTTATTTATTTTTCATAAAGATGTGATTTACAAATTGCTTATAGAAGTCATAAAATTTGAAAATGAAAATATTACATTAGATGACTAAGATGACTTATATGAAACTATAGTTCTCATACGCTTATATTTTAAAGTTTTATGATTATTGCTTTTCCCCCTACCACACTCTCAGCCGTAAAAGTCAGTTTGTCTAATTACTGTATAAATGTTTAAAAATACATGAAGTTTTTTTAATGATTGTGTTAAAAAAAAAAAAATTGTTTAGTAAATAGCAGTTTTGACATGATAAATGGGATCCTTCACAAGTGATGTCATTGAAGGGGAGACAGGTTCATGAAATTGTGACAAGGGGAGAGAGAGGGTGAGAAAAAGTGACACAACAGTTATTAACACAATATGTTTACAAAAAATATGACATGTGACTAGGCCAGGAGTAAGGTGTAGTGTGACACTTTGACAAAGAGGGAAGGGGGTCAAATATGTTGAAAAAAAGTGATATTTATGCACTGCACTATAGTACTCCTTCAAAATCTCATTTTACTCCTGCAAGATGCTTTCATTTTATTTTTGAAATCGAGTACGAACCCTGTAGATGTTGGTGCTATGTTACAAGCCTAGTTTGATCGTCACAATAATCAGGCCAAAGTTACCAGCAGCGTGAAAATTAGTGATAAAAGACAATGCTGTACTTGGTTAGAAAATAAGTCAACAATGCACATTTTGTAAAAATAGAGTTACCGCACGAAGTGAAAATTAAAGTTAAAAGATAATGTTATACTTAGTTAGAAACTAAATAAAGGATACACATTTCATAAAAATAGAGTTACAAATTTAGTTTATCTAACCACATGAAAAAAAATATATAGATTTATTTTGTAATATCAATTATACATTAATCATAAGTGTTTTCTTACATTCACTCAACAAAAGTAAATGCCATGTTATAGAAAACACTGCATGCTAACGAAGTTAATAAAACTGAAACTAAATTAAATTTCTACTTAATTTTAAATACACTCATAAATTTATGTGTTCTTACAAAAATAACTCGGCTAAATATTCACAGAGAAGCTTTTGGTTAGATTGTTGTAGAAATGATTGCAAAAACGTCATGAGTCACTAGCGTTGTCTTGGGGAAAAAGCTTCGAAAGAGTCAGAATCAGAAAAGAATCAGATGAAAAGCGGGAAAGCTGAACAAAATCTCAAGAAAAAGCAGTTTGAATAAAATAACACTTGTGACAGGAAATAAGGCCATAAAAAATCCAGATCTGCTAGAAATTTGCTTTTAAACTTGAAAACATATGAATAAAATGTTTTTTCGGTGAAATTTCGACAATTTCATGCTATTTGAGGCACCCTTTAAACTTTTCCGATTGAGCTAATAATTTGCACACATTATTTTTTTGTCCATTGAAACAAAATAGGGGGGTGGGAGCTACATTCTCACAAAGTGGAAAAATAAGGGCCACCCTAATATGCACTTATATTTTTTAACTTGTGAAAATTTCTTTTTGAAATTCATATTTTTAATACATTTTGCAATTTCAAAAAAATCGTCATTTATTGTATTTAAGTCAGTTATTGCACTATATTTTGAACACTTACATTTGCATGCATGCATAAATGTCGAACTATTATGAAAAAAAAAACCATGCGGACGAACAAATTAAAATTCTTAATAAAGAATTAAACTTCTATGTTCCTAGAATAGATTAAGCTGTACAAATAAGTTATATATATATTATTTATACTTGAATGTCCAGTCCACATTGAATAAATATTCAATTTAAAACATAATTTTGACACATTTTGCTCTGTTTTTGATACTTTCTCACAAAATACAGTTTCACTAAAAATGCAGTTTTGGACAGAATGGTAAAAACCATGGTATTTACCATAGTGTCAAAAACCTCGCCAACCCTGTGACAATGTTATTAAAGTAAGTAGTAGATTTTAACTTTCAGCTCAAAAGTCAACACTTAGCAAAAAGGTCAATTGGACCAGAATTGAATTAGAAAAAAAAAGCTGTTTTCAATGTTAAGGCAATAAAAACTACACTTACACCTTTCTTGAGTGTGAGACCTCTTTACAAGTATTCACAGCAGTAGATTCCTCTAGTAGAGATATCTGACTGTTGCAGGAAATTACAAGAAGCAGTTTTATTTTTCTACAATTAAAGTAAAGAGTGAATATTTAATTTAAATACAATTATAGATATAAATATGTTAGTAAGGAAATAAATCCGGCATACACTTACACTGACAGAATTTATTCTTAAAGTGTCTCCTGGTAACATTGTTTACAAATTATCCCTTTCAGACCCAAGCAAAGAATGAAAGCTTAATATTTTGTACAATGAACTTGAATAATTGTTTTGATTAGTACAAAGTAGAAAAGAGTAATGTTTTTTTTTCTATTTGAGGGTGGGCTTAGAGGGGATGTATCGCATGTGATATAGTAAGAACCAGACACTACAATCAGGAGTGTTTTATTTCTGAATAAGATTTGACTAGTTTGTTTAGTTATAGTGCTAACAACACAATATATGCACAGCATAAATACTAGATGAAAATAAGCTTTATTTTTATGTTGTGGTAACGTTACATGATTCTTTTTACTTTCATGAAATGGCTTAGAACAACTTCTTTTTGCAATGAGACAAGTCAAGGAAAAAAAAACTTGCAGTCTCTACAATGGGTATAGTACTTTGTCAATCATTTGCAACTGAATGAGCTCCAATTAGAATCACAGTGACTAATAAAATCTAAAATTTCGACCAGTATTAAAATTTTACTGAGTAAAAAATGGAAATTAAAGAAAAGGGCATAACAACATATATAGCAAACAATTCCAGTAAAAAATTAAAATGAATTGAAGGATTCGGAGGGGGGGGGGGGGTTGGTTTTACTAACCTTAATTGCTTACATCAATACACCTCCCCCCCCCCCCAAAAAAAAAACTGAAACTGACATAAAAGTTATTTCCAAAAGCCATCAAGTCCCATTGCATCATAAATATACAAATAAATTGTACAAGCTACTGTGTGGTAATATTTCAGAGAAATTTTTTTTCTTTGGCTTTAAATTAGTGCAGAGTACATATAAAAAGGTGGTCCCCCCTCAAACATGTTTCTCTCAACTACAGCATTGATTACACTTCAAAAATTTATTTTTCTAGTGCTTACTAAATAATTCTATTCTTGAAATCTTCATAACCTTTATCCTTGCACTATAAATAACTCAACGAAATACATATTTGACCTTTGATACAGCATACAAATTTAGCATAGTGAGTATTAGAAATAATAACCACACATTGATATTCATCGAAATAATTTGAACGAATGTAATTGTAGAACTAATACTTCTTAATTCCTTACTTCTGAAATGCTTACTAATTTGGAGCAAGGACCCATTGAGATTAAATCTCTTATCCCTTTTATATCATAAAGATCTGTTAAGAAAACAATTAAGCCATGGTTGTCAGCTTTGGTACTAAAAATGCCAGTGTTTAAACCGAAATTACTAATATACACCAGCAGGCTGAATTTGCAAAACTTGTAACTGAATAATTACTAAATTCCGCATCTAAAGTAAACTCCGTCAAAGTAGCAAGTTTCCAGACTTTACCGCTCAGTGGATTTCCAGTTTCGGTTTCAAGAATGAGGAGGGGGGGGGGGGGGGGGCTCTGGTCACAAGTCAGAAGCTTCACCAATCAGGCCACCACAGTCCCTATATGACAGGTTGATGGCATCCCTCCCTACTGCAGAAACAACTTAAGAATTCAATTCATCTCTCTCCCCCAAGGTACAAAGGTGCACACCCTCTCAAATGTTACAGATTATTCATTTAGAAAGAGACTGATCTCGCACCGAAAAATAAGACAAAACAACCCTCTCAATAAAAAGCCCCTTTAAATTTCAGTGGTGCTGTTTGTGCTATAGACCCCCCCCCCCCCTCTTTTTAGTGGGCACCCCTATAGAAGTCAACTCAATTTTGAAAAACTTGAGTTTTAATTACTCAAAAACGCAGTTGAAACATTTCAAGATCTCAATTTGAAACATTGTGAGATATGAATTCAAAATACCCCAGCAGTCAATCACTCGAGTTCCCGATTTCAAAAAGTCTCGATTATCAGAAGTACTTGATTCCCGAGATCTTGATTATGCCCATCACTAGTCTTTATGGTTAGCTTAACAAAAGAGCTTGATGGGCCGCAAGCAGCCTATCAGCTACTAATCCGGTATTGCTGGTTTAGTCACCTGCAAGATTTTGAATGCATACAATGAGGATTAAAAAATTTTCAGCAGAAATTGTAATTGACTGGCAAGGCCGCTTAAAAAACTTGAAGGCTGGAAGAGATCTTGGCTTTATGCTAAAATTATTGCTAATTCATTCGAAAAACATTCAGCATAACATGTATAATTGCTTTAATTCCTTTTCTGCAATGAATTGGATAACTTCTCATGCTCCTTCTTTATGAGGGTTTTTTTGTGACCCTCTTTTAAAATAAGCCTGGTTTTTCATAACCCCTCTGAATAACACCACCCCCTAGCACCAACAAATGACCACTTCTTTATACACATACATTTTCCAGATGTGCTAACTGAAATAGTTTGTCAAATGGTTAGTATCATAAAAAAATTAAGATTAAGTCAGTAAACATGATAGTAAGATCATGGGTTATCAGTCAATGGTAACTGTAGGTTATTGCCATGGATGGATCCAGATGATTACCTTTCAATAAATTCCAAAACCTCCGCCCTTTAACATCACCGATGATTGTCACAAATTAAGTTTCTTTTGCTTTATTTCTATTTGTTGGGAGTGGATTGGGACGTCCTGAACCCTTTCCTTTAACTAAACGTCATCAAAGGTGTCCTAAAATTGCTTTTTTGAATTTCAATTTATACTTTCTAGGGGGGATCTCCCGAACCCCACATAATGTCATCTACAATAGAGTTTTTGGAACTTTGAAAAACTACCTGTGTTCCGATTAATATTACTAAAGTGTTAAGCAACATGCTACGATTGCATTTTCAAGACAACAATTCTGAAAAAATTCCCATAGAGAGCCCACTTTTTCACAACATTATACATCATCTAAAATTACATTTTTGGAACTTGAGAAACAAAAATAGGTTGAGGGACAGTTCCTGCATCTCGGCTCAAGGAGGAGCCGATTGTTCCTCCCTTGCATCCGTCCTTGGTTATTATAGAACCATATCATAAAAATCGGCACTAAATAGGTAGTGTAAGGCTTACTTATGGTCAAATATCTGTTCAAACAGGAGAGTATAGCACAGCAAGACTCGGAAAAGCTCCGACTATTGTGGCAATTATGTAGTGAATTTCTGTTCTTTAATCCATGACTGAAGAGAGAAATCTTGAAATATCTCTAGAGACTTTGTAGTGGCTTAAAAAAAAAAAAAAAAAAAAAAAAAAAAATCAGGACACAAAATTACAAAAATATCAGAACACTTAACATTTTTTAAAAAGTAGTGCACATATATACTATTGCACTCAGTAGCAAAATGAAATGTATATCATCAGATATTGCAAACAAGTTTAGTACACATGTTTTTCATTTATTATTATTATTATTTTTTGCACTGGAAATTTGTCATAAAAAGACCAATGCAAATTGTAGGGCTCACAACTAGACACTGTTACAAGTTTCTAAAAGTCCATTTTTTTTTTCAAATTCAGGCCCTTGTTAGCTTTAAAATATCGGTTCCATTTCGAGTTTTACTCAGTGATTCCTCTGTCCCCTTCTATTTTTTTCTCAAACAAAGTATCAACAGTGGCAGATACAAGGGGAGAGTCATGGAAGCTGGAGGGTCATACCCCCCCCCCCCTAAACAATCGAGAACTTTATGTGTAAAATGTAGATGATTACAGTATCTTAACATTTCATTTATTATTTTTAAAAGTAAACATTTGAACTACTTCATCTCATTCCTCATGAAATCAATTTGCAACGTTTATCCCCAGTTAGGTGTCTTATTCCAGGCTGATTTGATGCTTTTTATTTAACCGCAAGCAGTTTTTGAAATTTTTCGTACCTAAAACCGTAGGTTCGTTCACGGGGGTCGTCATTCTTCAGCTAACCCTCCCCCCCAAAATAGTTTTCTGTATCAGCCCCTGAGTATCAATATATTGTTAATAACATTACCATACTTGAAAGTTATGAATCAAATGCTGAGAGAACAGCTAGATGCAATATACCAACTGGAGTTCAAAACTATTGGTTAGGTGTAAATAATTCATTCAGCATAATTTCTAGTGTTTAGCAAAACACTATAAAACAGAATCTATCGATTAATCGGCTAAAATTCAATAAGCATTGATACATCCTCTATGCGATAATACCTTTAACCAGTCATGTTTTTTCTTTATGGGTATATGTACTCCCAGTAATCCATTACGCACAATGTGTATGCGATCATATACATAATATATCACAGTATGAAAATTTTTGAAGCTTGAGGGTAAACGCTATATGTCTAAAAAATGTTTGAGAGTATATAGCGTATATGGAGAACACCACTGCTTTTAACATGAAAATGTTTGTACTGATTAATCCGTTTCCAATGGCGGGTAGGTAAATCAGCAAAGCAGTGGATTACCAATTACTGCCGGAGTCTACTAATTACTGCTGGTTAACTAGGGAACTGCTAATTTTAACCTTTTGAAGTTCAGATTAAGGACCTTGAATAAATTAGGTACTTTTCCCAAGGAACAAACTGAAAACCTGTTGGGATCATCAGGACAAAAAGTTAATGCTCATGACAAAATATTTTTTATCAGGATAATCAGGACAATTACGAAGCCTGCTGTGAGCAATTCAAGCAAACAAACGGAAAGCCTCATTTTAGTGTCATGCCAGCACTAATAAAAGGAATTGAAAAAAAAAATAGGCTTCATGAGAAGTTTCAAGTTTATAGACTCGTTCGTTCACAAACAAAAGAACAAATTTAATGGTAGCAGTAGGTAATCACAGAGTACAAACCTGTATCGGTTCAAACTATCATGAACTCATCGATATTTTTATTAAATAAGTAACATTGAATTATATATACGAATTGATACGTAGCTACAATACGACTTACAATCTGTAATCTGTAAACAAACATCTGTTCGGTTTCCGCTGCCGTACAGTGACGTGAAAAACCCGTCAAACAGGTCACGTGAACCAGCCGGCATCCTAGCTGTGGAGACTAGGCTGCCAGCCAGCCGGCAGCCAAGTCTCGGCCAACAAGGGAGGGCGCTTCTTTGAATTTCTTTTTGATATCTCTCACAAAAATGGAAGAAAGCAATGATCCTAAACTGATGGGTATGTAATTAGTAAGTTATATAATTCAATTTTCCACTAACGGAATATTTTTTAGTTTGGTTCAGCGCTGAACTAATAACTAATATACTTAATTTTTACCAAATGTACGCAATACGTACATTAAAATGGGCTGTTTCGTAAAGACTAGATGGTGAAAAAATTAAATCAACAGATCCTTTTTTTAACTTCCTAAAAGTCTCAGTTTATTTTACACATTGTTAAAAAGTACAAATTATAACTGAAGCAGTGATGGGGATGGTCAGGGAAAAAAACCGGGTTTGCTTTTTTTTTTTTGTAAGGGGCAGCTTTTTTTTTTTTTTTTTCGTTTTCTTTTATTTTTTTTGAAGCGGTTTATTTATTTTTAAATTTGTTGCGAAATAATGACTCAGAAATTTATAATGTACACATTCGATTGCTTTTTTTTTCTTTAAGTACCCTCGTTAAGTAAGAAAGTAAAGTAAAAACACATACTTTCATAATGCTGGAAACTAAAATAATTCAATATCTCTGTGCATCAAGTATTGTTTGTTTTAGTCACTTTTCTAGCTATATATTGCTGTGCAGTAGTTTTATATTACTTTAATCAAAGTTGCTAAAAATTTAAGACAAAGAAAAGAAAGCTACCTAGAGAGCTTTGACCAAAGCTAGAAGCCAACTAGGAAGTCCCGACCCAAAGGACTAATTTGATGTTTTTTCAATGAATTTTCACTTTTGAATAGCTCTGATTTTAACCAAATGATTTTTTTTTCCGCAATATCTCTGATATTGTGAACACAGAAGACTTTTTTTTTTAATTTAATGAATAACTAAATTTTACTTGCCATTGCATTTCACTGCTTAATTTCTGTGGATTGTTTGAAAAAGAATTACTTTTTTAGCCTAAACATGCCAAGAAAACAGTGTCAATAGAATGAAACCCCATTCGTTTTGAGAAACTACCATTACTCTGTAATGGAAATAACTTAGGTAAATCATCGCCAAATAAACTATTTCTCACAAGGGGACCCATATAGGGGGGCTCCAGCCCCCCCCCCCCTTAGAAATGAGAACTTCCTTGCTTTTAGTGCTTTTTTATTTGCAAAAATGTATAAAAATTTATTTTCCAGCCATTAATGAATAAGTTATTAAAAATGTCAAATTTTATCATCTCTAATCTGAACTAAAATCAGTTTCCATAGGGAAAATATTCTGCTAAACCATAGAGAAAATTTTTGAGCCCTCTCTTAAAATTTTGCATATGGGCGCCCTTGATTTCTCATTACAAGAAGATTTTATTGCTCAAAACATCATATACAGTGAACTCCCTCTATCTGAACACTAATGTGAACACCATAATATTCTGAATACATTTTGATGGTCCAGGCAAATACATGTTGTATTATCCAGTCTCCCTCTATAATGAACACCTCCATAATCTGAATACTTTAATTCGGTCCCTTGAGTGTTCAGAATAGAGAGAGTCCACTGTACACCGTTACAACAGGGCATATTTTAAGGAAATTTGACTCTGTGGGCAACTCTAACTTCCTCGGATGGGGGGGGAGGTATTGTAAATGTGCAGTTTATGTTAGTTGAATAATCGTCAAAAAAGAGTTGAGGTGTGAAAATTGGAATTAGGAAAATTATTGCTAATAGTCGTTTTGTTCGATAGGAAAAGAGTGTAAAGAACATAAACGCTGTGACTCAGCATTTAAAATAGTTCAAACAGGCACTGAGTTTTTGAATTTTTTTAATTTCAATTCATTACAATATAACCATTCACTTTTCATTTTAATACAACCAAATTCAAATAACATTGTCTTTATCAAAAAAGGATTTCACATAAAACTTCTCTTCAGTTCTTTTTTTTTTTTTTTTTTTGGTTGGTGGAGGCATACCGTAGTTCTCTTCTACATCACTATCATCTTTATCTGCAATTTCAATCTCCACAGTACTAGTGATATCAGATTTTTCTGGTAAATTTGTGCCTTCATCATCAATATCCTCTTCATCTGTGAGCTATCAACTTCAGGGGCAATTGAAATTATGTCTGCTTAAATTTGGTCTGAGAACAAATATTCGTGAGCTTCTCCAATTGTAAGAAATTTACAAGGCATACTATTTTATAATATTCACGAGTAATTGGAATAACAATCTGAAAATAAAAAGAAAACTTATTTTGGTGTCTAAGATGTTTTAAATCTAAACAGAATGCAAATATGTGCTTAAAACCTCCAATCAAAGAAGAATACTTAGCGTCGGAAAAATTCTTCTGATTTTGCCTTCAATGCCCAGCGTCCTCAATTGAGGACAGCAATATGTTATGTAATATATAAAACAAAAAATGAGTGGGAAAAGATTTAATTATATTTTATATGTTCAATACAACTCTAAAGGAAGGCAATTATAAATGGAACTGATGTGATATACCCCACCCTTGGTGACTTTTTCCTGTTGGCGCCAAGAAAGCGTCGCCAAGAAAACGATGTATGACGACATATGTCATACATCGTTCTTAGCGATGCTTTTTTAGTGCCAACAGGAAAAAATCAGATAAAAAACATGATCAAAGCACTTCAGAACACAATATATATAAAAACAACATAAAAGCACAACAAAAAACATCACGAATATATGCTTCAAAAATGTACAGGGCCGGTGTTTTTTGTAAACATATTAAAATACAATGAAATAAATTATTGTATTAATTACAAGTCGAAATTAATGCATTAATTTTTTTTTTTCATCATTTCTCCGGGATACGAGCCCTCGGTCTCATAGTACTTTCGTAATGAGACCTCCGCTCGCCGGCCCTGCCTCGGTCTCATTACGAAAGTACTATGAGACCTCTGGCTCGCCAGGACCTCGCTCCGCTCGGTCCGTTATCCCTCCGACTGTTAATATACATTACAGTTGGAGTATGGTCACAGTTATGTATACTACAAGAACCCCTCAAGGATTTGTAAAAACAAAGAATTTTGGAAGTGAGAGGTTTTTTTTGAATTCTAAAATAAAGAACTTACCGTTTTATATGGTATAAATATTCACTCAGTCTAAACCAATACATCATATGACAATGGCACGTTACAGATACACACCACTAACTTTTAATTAACCTTCAAGTTTGAAGAAACTGGCATTTTCTAATGTTTTTACTTCAAAACACAACTACTGAATTTAAACTAACACAAAATAAGCATTCCTGTAAGGTATATTGCACGAAACAACACCACCCTAAGAGCGGAACATATGTGCACCTACCTCCACGGACACACGTGCAAAAAGAATTAGTTCACATCTGTACTTCCCATGTATATTCTGCAGGGTTACTAGAGCTACCGGAAAAAGTTTTATCGCCAACGTTGGCGATTTTTGAAATGAGCTAAAAATTCTATCCTCGCCAAGGGGGCGGGTATATCACATCTGTACCTTATAAATAATATTAAAACTTACCTTGATAATTTTCGGTGTAAAAATTCAAAAAGAACAAGCACATGTGGCATTAGAAAAATCGAAAAATGACGATCCAAATAACAACAATAAAAAATAACTGCAAAGATGTGGAACTGGAATAGAATATCTATAGTACTGTCATCTACCCTCAGGAACATGAAATTACAGTTTTAAGTTAGTTATAAAGCTTTTAAATAAGGATTTATTGCTGTCCTCAAACGAGGACAGTGGGCGTTAGGGGTTAAAATGTCTTACCTGCTTATAGTATTAAATACCTTATTAAAGTGTAGTTTAACAATAAAGTTTTTTTCCAACAGATAAAATAGCCAATGAACCAATTTTTGTAGGCTTACTGATGATCTTGAATAACTTTTTATCCTAGAAAGTGTACAAAAAGATCTTTCACCGTCACAGTTAACTGCTAGTGTACAATAAAATAAATAATAATATTTGAAAAAGAAAAACTTTAAGACAATTGGGCTTATTTCAGTGACATTGCTACGGGAGGGGAGGGGGAGGCACCAAAAGTAAAATTGCAATTTTTTGAAAAATACTGACTTTCTCTTGAACCAAAAAACTGATATACCTATTACCTTTCCCTTTGTTTAAGATACATTTGAAATAAACAAGGGGCCCTCAGTTTTACATCCCCTGAGTGTTTGGGCCTTGGGATGGCCCTGCACATATGCGTCTAGGGCAAGTTATTTAAAAAGTGCTCTAAGTTTTTGTTTGTTTTTTGTTTATTAAACACTTAAAATCTCGTACACAAATATTGTTGTTTCTGAAAATTGTATGAAGTTCATGTTTATGTAGAACATTGATAGTTGATAGTAAAATCTAGAAATCGTTCAACACAAGACTCATAAATCAAATTTCTATCGGTATGAACTTAATGCAAAAGCAATAGTTATCAATAACTACCGTAATTGCAACCACTAAATCTTTGCAAAAAATTATTTTTAAAAAACCTGAAAACAAATTCTTTTATATCTTATAGTAGAAAAATCGCACATTTTCATTCAAAATCTTGTTTCTTGCCCTTCCCTTCATTTTCTTTCGTTTTAAAACATGGAAAAGTGGTGTGTTTTTCTCCTTTTTCAAAATGAATGTGAGGGTCTCAGGTCTTATGGATAACTTTCAATAGTAAGCATTTCTAAACTGTCTCTTCTTATTTTAATATGTATAATATATACACAAATGGCCAATAGCGCTTTTTAGGGATCCAGAAAACCAGGAAATTCAGATATCCGGGACAGCGATGGTCCCGAACGTCCCGGATAATTGATTCTGTATTTACTCCTTTTATGTAACACCGGATTTTCAAATGTTATTTTAATCCAAATTATGCACACATGAAGTTGAAACTAAACTTTTTCTCTCCCTTTTTTGATTAACTTTAGTGTTTTTATATTTTTGGTAATGTATTTAAGTATGAAAGATTATATCTAAAATTGTTTTCCTAGATTTCAGTAGTGCCAGTGAAGCTTCTATTAAGTTCTTTGTCCTTTCGTCTAATATGTGGATGAATATGCAAAAACAAAAGGCAAATGTTGAATTGTGGCAAAAGGCTTTGCATAATCTTCTTTTAGAGTATTCAAGAAGAAGAATTGTAAGTAATAATTAGTATTTTATTTTAAAAAAATAATGAAGAACACTTTAATATTAATAACAGGGGTGATTGTGTTCCGGTTTTTTACCGGATTTCCGGTATTTTCAGGAAAACCCACTTTTGTAAAATTTTAGGGCGATGTTTAAACGCCAAAAGTCCAAATTGAAGACGTTTTGTTTGGTATAAAGCGTAAGCTACGGTCCTGTTTTGTGAACTCTATGATAATTATCAAAGAACAGCTGAAGTGGGGGATGGAATAAAGGCGGTTGCAGTAAATGATTTTCCTCCCTTGCTGAGGTCAGCTGTTCTAACTTGTGGCGCGTGTATCTAAATAAAAAAGATTCATCAGAATTCCTCCTAACATTTTTCGATTTTTTGCTTTTTAATCTGAAAAAGAAAGGGTATTTCGGATGATGCCTTCACAGGTGCTGCAAGGTCAAACTGGGAAGGGCTGAAATCGGTGGCCAGTTTTATTTTCTTTTGGGGAAGGTAGGAAGAGAAAAGTGATAAGAGCTTCGACTCATCCTGTCTTTGTTCTTTATAGCAGTTGGAGGAATTTATCGTATGCAAATATTTTCTTTATTTTATATTCTGGTTTATGATCGTTATCTGCATGCATTCTGTTATTGAATCTTTTGTTACTTTATCATTACAAATATGCCCCTCGTAAATATAAATTTGTTTGTTTAATTAAATTTTACTAGTTAACTCTTACTTTTCATTTCGCTACTTTTTCTGTTTGATAAATTTATTCATTTGAACTTTGCATGTTCTCATTTAAAAAATGAGGTACCTGGATCTGAAGATATTGGCTCCATCAATGCAGGGAAGAAGAACAAGTTTTATTGGGAATGGTTAAACAGAGTGGATTCCTACAATGAAAAGATGGAAATATGGTGTAAAAAAAATGATATAGCTGGATTTTGTTTTTGTTTCTTGCAACAAGCCCTTTACATATGCTAATGATGGTGTGAAGGCATTATTGCAACATTCTTCTATAAATACTCATAAAAGAAACGGGGAATCATTAAAAAATGCTGGTGTATTAGGATTTAGTGTATTAGTAAATGAATGTAATTAGTGGTTAAGGATTCAGATACAAAGGAGGAAAATAAAACATTCTTTGAAAAATTTTAAGAAATGAGAAAATTTAAAAGAATTTAATTCCCACCATGCACATGATGTATTAAGTCCAATTAAAAATTCGAGTGTTAGCACCAACAAATAATTATGTATATAAATTATTTATATACATAATATAATGAGTACATGCACGTAATGTGTATATATATATATATATGCCCATCAAAACACTTTTTCTTCTTGGAAAAAGAAATTCAGGTATTTTTTCATGGAGTCACAATCACCCCTGTAATAAAGCAATATGTTGACCTAGTTATTTCCTACCCATTTTGCTGTTTTATTACTAACTAGTGGTACCCGCATGGCTGCGATGTCAGCCCTGCTGTGGATAGAAATAGAAATGGAACTTACTTTGTGGATGTAGTTCGTATTTAAAATTATTCCTTGATAGCTGTAGAAAAGTTTCAAAAGCAGCCATTAATTTCCAAAGCAGCTTTAAGTTTGTATTTTCTGCCATTCAGTGGGTAATTTTGCAGCTATTCTGCTACTTAGTTATTTCTTCTGTGCTTGTCTCAAGCACTTAGCTATTAATGTCAGTGAATTTTTAATATCAGCAAACTGTCACTCATGTTAATGATAGGTTGTCAAAATCCTATTGCTGAAAACAAGTAATAAAAGTTTTCTTTTTAATATTGCTTTTTAAAGCAATTATGAACTTCACTATTTTTTGTCAACTTAAAATCTTAAATGTTAAAAACTGAGTAGTATGTATGTATGTATGTCATCACTACTCCTGGTGAACGACAGAAAACTGAGCATAGAACCAGGTATCGATAGATTCGTAATTTTCTTCACTATATGTTTAGTTGTGTGACTTTAATTAGCGTAGATATTAAATTGAAAACGGTTCAAAACCTAACATATTTTCCTATTGGTTCTTCTTTCAGAACACTTTTCTTTATAATTTTCCCCATCACTCTGGCAAGGAGCTAAGCGAAAGTGACTCGCAGAGCGAAGATTCTTCTTTCTGAAGGCTATGTTATCCTGCCTTCGTAATTTCCCTTTTTTTTCTGCTTGATGCGAAAGTTATTGAATAGTTCGAGTTCATGGTTTTATTATTAATGTATCGACGCAGGCAATGTGTTTTTTGATGCAATTTTTTTTTAAATCTTTTCCTTTGATGAAAAATAATTTACTTATTCGGAAGAACAGAATTATACACCAACTCACCAGAGGTGGATTGTGCGAGCCGCCATGGGCGGCCAGGCTGAGGCCAGCGCTGCATTCGGCCAGTGTCTCTTAAAATTTCAATTTCATCCTATCCAGGTGCTGAATTTTTTCAGAATACTTCGCCAAACATTGTTTAGAAGATAATCACTTTTCTTTCTCTCTTTATATTTTTAAGAAGTGTCATCCATATTGATTCAATATTAGTTTAAAATGGTTTGAGATGTTGATTTTGAGACATAAATTTCTTCTGCTGCTGAATTACTGTTTCAGCGCTTGAAGTGGGCAGTTTCTAAATATAAGTGTTCAGCTCCTTTGACTTTAATCTTTACTAATATTATAAAGAGAGAGGACGAATTTTTGTGTGTTTATATGTTCGAGGTAATCTCCGGAACCACTGCACCTATTTGAAAAATTCTTTCACGGTATGAAAGGTGCCTTCTCACTGAGTAACATAGGCTATAATTCGAAAAAAATCCGATAAATAGTTCTTTTTTCATTCCAATTTAGACCCAAATTTCACGTAAATTGCATATTATTGGCTATTAAAGGGATGAAAAATTACTTGCACATATTAATATTATATATTGTTACAAATTCTGTAAATAGTAAATATTGTAGTAACGTAACCTATAAATAGTTTCCCGTAATGAATATACAGCCCCTATACATTCTGCTAAAGTATACGATCCCCCTATTTCTATTTTTTTGTTCATTGATGAAATCAGATAACGGTCTACGAATTTCGAGAAGGATTTCGAATGTTGTGGAAACTTTTCGATGTTTATAAAAGAGTCCCGCTGGATAAAAAGTTGAGTTTCGATTGAGAATTCGAACTGAGAGTGTATTAGCTCTGTTTATAGCGAGGCATTTCGCTGTGTTGTTTTCGTATTTGGAAGTAAATACGTGTGTAACCTTTGAGTTTACGGTGTTGAGTGATATTTGCTTAATTGCTGAGGATTAATTTAGCAGTTGTTAACGATTTCTCCTGTACATAGTGTAAATAAAGCTCCTGTGTTTTTATCAAGAACTGTGTCTTCATTTCAAGAAAGTGGAAGTCGCACCGAATCCGTTACAATATCGTTGAAAAGGGTAGAATTTTCCACATTCTAAGCAATTTGTTTCGATGCTCTAACTTCATTACGACAGGAGTAATTTGCGTTTTTAGCTCGAACTTTTTTAGGCTTAGCTGAAATTTAGGCATTACTTTCTTCATTAAATCTATCAATAAAAAGTGAAGGAATTGTCCCGCCGTTTTCTTTTTGACACCATTGGAAAAAGCGACATTTTTTACTCCAGAAATATCTCGACCTATGGTCGGAATCATTAGCTTCTATCTTCAAAGGAAAAAGAGTTACAAGCTTTTTAAAATCAATTTTGAAATGTGTCATTTTGATTCAGGTTGTCAACTATTTTATTTTCACGTTTCCACGGTTACGCTTTTTGAATCCATTGTTTATTTAATTACTAATATCTTAAACTTATTTTATTTCATGTTTCCATGGTTACGCTTTCAAAATTCATCTTTCGCATTTTAATTTCTTAAAAGTACTTTAATGTCTGTCGTCAATGTTTGGAAATGTAATTTTGCATGGTGTTTTTTTTTTCTTTTATTTAAGCCTGATTGTTGAATATATGTCACTCAACACAATTTTTATTCTCAAGGTAGATCGGGCAAAGCCGGGAAACGCAGCTCTTAATATATAAAGATGTGAAAGCTACTGTTAATGTGATCATATACCTTTTTGTTTGTTTGGCGAAACATTTATTATTGCCAAAGAAAAAACATAAGCTTCACACGCAAAAGGACTGGCTTCCGGTAGCGTGCTCTCTTGGCGCATTAGGCCCTGAGCAGTTCAGTCTAGGATTATTGTTTTAAGGCACCGTTAATGAAATTCATTGTTTTGGTGATTTGTTTTGAAATAAAAGAAACTTTTGATTTGTTTTTATCCGAGTGTAATGTACAACATTTTCTTTTTTCTGACGATGATTTTTGAATGGTCGACGGCATGTTTTTTTTTTTCGTTAAACGGATGGATTATGATAGCGTGGTTGCTGGGCAAATTTGGCGATAAACAATAAAGTTGCAGAATTATTTTTAAATTTGAAACATATTATTTGATGTCTTTTTTTGTTTATTTAGCGAAAGATTTTATATTGAAATAAAAACTGCTTCACTCGCTAAATAGAGTTTTAAAGCAAATGTAAATCTAATTTAATCATTTGACGAAAAGTTTTAAATTCCAAAGAAACTTAAATAGTTTTTTTTTTTTTTTTGAAAAGGTAAGTACGCATTTTATACAAAGAAAAATTATCATTTCACATCAGAGGAGGAGGGGACGTCAATTTTTTTTATTCAACGGACCTCCATTAAATTTTTAGCACGGGCATCGCTGTGCGGGTACTGCTAGTTTGGTATATTGCTCCTTAAATTGTGAGCATTTGAAGTAAATTCCATTTTGTAACCAATTTTAAATACTATATTTTTAATATCATTTATTTTCTAAATTTCATTCCAAGCTTCTTAATGAAATAAATTATTTCCAGGAACATCAAAAATTAAAATTTTATTTTCTACTTTGCAAGTATGCCCGTATTGTCTGAATGAAAAGAGTTCCAAAATAAAAAATTTCTTAAAACAAAATTTTCTTTGGACTTTTTTTTTTTTTTTTTGGCCTTAAATCTGAATTAAAGCTATGAGGAGAACTTGTTCATAATAAATATAGAAAATGTATTTTATTTAGGCTATAATTACAGGAAATTAAAAAGAAACATTCTAAAGAGAGATTTTGGAGATGGGCATACTCAAGATAGATTTAATGTTATCATCATATCTGTACTATTGCATTTTTTAAAAATGTGTTTTGCCTTTAGCTATAAATTCATCTGCATTTTTTTTTTTTTTTTTTTTTTTTTGTACATTTTAAAAGGCTGCACTATTTGTATTTTTTTCAAAAAGCTTTTCAATGACCTGACTCTGTACTCTGTTTTCATTTTAGTCTATAACAGGGGTTCCCAAACTGGATCCGGCGACACCCTGGGTCATAGGCATCAACGTGATGTAATGGGCTCGTTTCCAAAATTTTAAAAACTTTCTTCAGAAAGAGCATGCTTAAAAACATAGGATCTGACCATTTTTTGAAATAATTTGACTAAGTGTAATATTTAAAAAAAAATTATTTCAATCGGTGCGCTTTCATTGTTTACGTTTCTGCCAATGACATCACAAATGATGAAATGCCATTCACAGAGTGCAATATTTAATTTGCAGCTTTACTCACATGTGTTGGCAACGATGTGGTTGATAGCAAGCGTAGAGTGCATTATTTATTTCGCTTCTTGATTATCATAACGTGGAAACGTGGTAAACAGATGCGGCAAAGTACATCATTTGTGATGTCATAAAGACCACGCCTTATTTTCAGTCAGACATTTAAAAGAATTAATTAAAAATTAAGCGTTGAGAAAATGAAAGTTTTTTCTCGCTCTATGCTATTTATTTTGCTTATTCTGTCAATTTCAGTGACTAAAAGTAGTACTTTTGACTGAAGGAAACAACCCCATCATTGGGGGGGGGGGACCTATTTGAATTTTTTGTACTGTATAAAATGCTATAGGGTAGTAAATTTTTTTTTTCTTCGTTTTTATTGTTTTCAGTTGCAATTAAATTTATTAGAGACAACTTTTGATCCATCTCATTTCACCTACTACGATTGTTGTGAAAATATTATTTCTATTGGATGTTATCTACTTTGGATTCAAAACGGTAGTAAGTGATCTTCAGCATGAAAAATTTGTGAACCACTACACTAGAATAATTTTAGTTTTAACATCCTTTTCACGACTGTCGCGATATCAAAAAATGGCGTTTGGGAGCCCATTTCGTAGTTCAGACAACTTTATGCTGGTGGCAAAACAAGCTATTTTTTGTTTCAATATGTGTGTCTCAGTGTTTTCAAAAGATATCTAATAGTTTACTAAAGTTAAAATTTAAAACAATTTTGTTTATTTCATAATTTAGTTTATTTTAACCAATATTAATTTTTTAAATGAAAAAAAGACGATTTTTGACCATAGAAACATTTGTTTAGGAAAAAGTCCTAAAGCAAAAATTTCACTTCAGTATAATTATGAACATATAAATGAAATGTGGTAAAAATATCAGAGTGTAAAGTAGTTTTCTAGAAAAAAGAACACAAGTTTTAAAAATTGGCATTTTGAGAAAATCCCATTTGAAATTTTTTTTGTTTATAAGCTGATCGCCTCTTTTATTGTTTTTTACATTTGAATTTATTTGCTTTCAATTTTGAAAGCTCTTGATTTGTATATTTTGATTAGATAAATACTGAAAAATTGATTATTTTAAGGAGCTAGGATACACCAACTCTCTTTAAACATTCTTTCATGACGAAATCATATTATTTTTTATCTTTTCACTATGTTTCTGATGCAACTGTTGCATCACAAAAGAATACTTCTTTGCCACTAAAATAATCGTATAAATTTACATTGAAGTGGATAAGTTCACTGGATACAATTAACCATATTGGCAAAGATTTGGCTGTCTTATAAGTTGGCTTACTTTTTTGTCTAGAATAGTGGTGCTAAACCATATGCACTGGCAGAATCATATGAAGAAAGATGCAACCTCATGTAAATAATTTTTAAAAATTGTTTACTACTTTTTATTGAGCAATCACAAAGTGCTTATTATCTTTATTTGATCAAAGTTGATGTTGCTTTAATTTTTCAGATTGCCATGATGATGAGAATAAGCTAACTTGTTTTAATATTTATAAAGACAAATTTTTGTTGCTGTGGTTACAACTCGTTAGTGTTCCTTCAAAGCTGGTGTAAAATTATGTTTTTACAGAAAAAACATCAACATAGATGAACTTAAAAAGCAAAACTTCATCTAAATACAAAATTTCTAGATTACTAAGTTACTAATTCCCATTATTTAAGATTGATAAGAAATAAAATACAAAATTTTATACTCTGTAAATAATCTTTATGATAAGTGTACGGGTGCATGTTGGCCACAAAATCTTTATCTTGACTACTGCGTCCTTTCCATTCCTGCACCATTCGTTTTTTAGGGATGTGCCTCGTATTATCTATTCTAGAAAATCACCAGTCATAATATTGTCGCCTCAGAGCAGCACTAAGACATCTAATCCCAGAAATAACACTAAGATATCCTACTGTTGCTCTGAGGCGACAAAATGATGGGGGCAAATTTCTTGGCCGTTTCCATTCCATTTGTAGTAACAAGAAACTCAACAAGTAGGGTCCTATTGCTATTCATAATTCAGAAAATTATAATTTGAATTCAAGATGTTAAAATTCAAATGAATGCATGATGTTTTTATTTATTTATTTTCCAATTTTGTTATTTATTTATTTATATTAAAACAATTTCTGAGATATATTGTTATTATTGTGAAAATAACTCACTGATCTAAACTAATATATAATGGAAAAGTATAAGTACTTCCAGTTCATTCATGCGTGTCATTTAAGAAAATCAATTGCCTTCCCCCCACTCTCCCAGACTTTGGGCTAGTAATGTATTTTCATGTTGACGGGTGTGGTTTTTGCTGTTTTTAGGTACAATTTACTTTGGATATAAAATGACAGCCTGAGATCATCATATACTTCCCTATTGCAATACAGTGAAACCTCCCTTAACGGACACTCCCGAATAACGGACACCTCTAATTAACGGACATTTTTGCAAGTCCCAGTCCCTCAATATAGGCCATTCCATGTAATTCACTCTGAATAACGGACACTCCGAATAACGGACAGTTATTTCACAAAAAATTTCCCTTGCAATCGTTGCACTTCCGTTTTTTTTTCTTTTCACAGAATATCTTAGTAACTGCTTGCATTACAAAGCTTTTCATCCTCCACAACTGATATCCCCCCCCCCCGTCATTTCCTTATCACTGTTTCTTGGAATTAAAAGGGTGGTAATGGGCAGAGGCAGCGATTGGGGCTTAAAAGTTGGTGGCAGAAAAAAAAAAGAACTAAAAGACACGGTACTTTTTGTGGGCAGCAAAAAATGAAAAAGAAAAAAAAAGTCATAATTTTGTTACGGCTAATTTTGGGGTATTGAAGCAGATAAGTGAAAACTGATGTCAATCTAACAATTAACGTACGTTTTTCTTAAGATTTTAATGATTGTACACAATAACTATTCAAAAGTTAAGATAATAAAGGGGAAACTGGGCGCTTTTTCTAACTGTGGCTCTCGGGAGATACAATTCAGCAGACCGGCGCCGATAGTAGTCAGCTTTACGGCGCCGTGGTTTCATTGGGTTGTTTAATTTTTAGACATGAAAAAGATTTGCCTGTATTCAAGGTCATATTGCCAACTGTCAATCATGCAATAGTGATAGTCGAGATAAAATAAATAAATTAACCATAAAAAGTGTTTTGGGGGAGGGGGGTTGGCTTCGTCAAATCGCCGCCGTTGGTAACGGGATATTCATACCCTAAACGTCTCACTGTTTTGCTGTGTTGCAATATAATCGTCGAGTTTGAAACTCCTCTTGTTATCGGAAAAGCGAGAAAACCGAGATGTTTCAAAAACATGATATAGATAAACTTAGGGTGTCCTGGAAATCAAATTAGAAAGAGTGGATGACGACTGAAATAATGAACGATTGGTTAGTGGATTTGGATAAAAGAATGAAGAAGAAAGCTAGAAAAATAATTCTCTTTCTGGATAACGCCACATCTCATCCTGATGACTTAAAATTGCAAAATGTTAAGTTAGAATTTTTGCCACCGAACACCAGCTCTGTGTTTCTACCCTTGGATCAGGGTATTATTCGGAGTTTTAAAGAAGGTTACAGAAAGCTTCTACTCAGGCACATTCTTTCGCAGATTTCTTCGAGTAAATCTAGTGAAGAATTAGCAAAATCTGTAACAGTTTTGGATGCTGTTTCGTGGATCACGTCAGCTCTCAAAAAATTGGAAGCTGGGAGCGTTTCAAAATTTTTAAAAAAGACATGATTTTCCTTCAGGAATGAAATGATACCTGACAGTGCATTACGAGGAGCAGAAGAGGAAAAAAAACTTAATGAGCTATTGGTTCATTTGCATTTAAAAGTCAGTGCTGAAAACTACGCTCAAATTGATGAAGACTTGTGGATTGAGGAAGAGAACTTGAACGTCTCAAATTTCATTTCTCACAACACAACCAAACTATGTGTTCTTTCTGACGATGATAAAGACGAACTTCCTGTGATTGAAAATGATGTTTGCACAATTAGAGACTTTTCGGAAGCACTAAAATACAGTAAAGAATTGAAAAACTTTTTTTCTGAGCAAAGGGGACACTAAAGGACTTGCTAAGGTAAATGATTTAAATCTTTATATTGAGAAACAGGCTTGTAATGCAAAAAAGAGATGTCAAACTGTTTTAACTGATTATTTTAATTGATTAAATGCTTTTTAAGACAAGTGTGTTCTGTCAGTATACCTTTATTAAGAAAAAACAGATTAATTACATTTGACGTAAAGCGTAGCAAACCTTTTGCAATTGTTTCGATTGTGTTCTACAAAGAGAACAATAGCCCATTTTGAAAAAGATAAATTAAGTAGTTCCTCCTAATAGCGGACACCTCCCAATAACGGACAAAACTTGTAGTCCCTTGACTGTCCGCTATTCGGAGGTTTCACTGTAATAGCAAATTGAGTGTTCTGAAATGTTTTTTAGGTATCTAATATAAACATGAAGCGTTTTTAGCCTGTATTTATTTCTTTTTCTTCTTCTTTTTTTTTTTAGAGAGATACTGAGTGCTTCTACAGTTCAAATTTGAATGAACTACTGGAATATGTTCGCTCCCCTACACTGTTCCACAAAACCTTCCGTGTAACCCTGCCAGCATTCTTAGAACTTAAAAATCTACTTTATGATGATGATGCAGGCCATATCAAGTATATCCCTGAAATTGACCTTCTAGTGTTTCTATTTTGGTTATCTGATGGTGCATCATACGAAAAGGTATCAGAATTTCTCAATGTTCCTGTGTCTACTCTTCAGGATAAAACTGATGAAATATTGCAAAAATTTGCTTCAAAAATGTCTCATGTTATTCGTTTCCCGAAAGAAAATATCTGTGAGATTGGAAAAAATTTCCAAAAGATAGCAGCCTGCCATGCATTTGGTCTTGTCATTGGATGCTTAGATGCTTATCATGTGCGTATCCAGCCCACGTCAAGAATTAATAAAACTGAATTTTTAAACAGTGAGAATGAACTTTCAGTTCAAGTTCAAGTTGTTTGTGACCACAAGGGGTCTATCATGTCATTGGATGTTGGATTTCCTGGCAGCTGGACCAAACTACAAATATTGCAACAGACTCCCTTGTATTTGAACAATACAGTACCTGATGGACATATTTTACTTGCTGGCATTGATTATCCTTGCCTGCTACAACCTGTTTGCGTACTGCCACCTTATGCACTTTGTGACAATATTTTAAAGGAACGTTTTAATGAACATTTATGCAAAGCTAATTCTGTGTTAACCTATAGTGTTGGTCAGCTGTTTGCACGTTGGAGAAGACTTTTTTCAAAACCCTTAAACCTTTCTTTATCAGTAATTACGAAAACTATAATTGCGTGTTCAGTAATACAAAATATTTCTATGCAGAAGGGGGATCCATGGCCTGAAGAAGAACCTGTTGTTTTCTTATGTGATAAGTTCAAACAAAATGAAATTGACGACTTAGTTAGTGGAGAAAAAACTAGGAAACAGATTTCCGAATTGATTGTATTTGATGATGAAGTGAAAGAAATTGCCTGTGACTATACTGTTTATAAAATGTAAAAAGCGAGCTTTGTTGTCAAATTAATTACAATTCAATTTTATTGAAGAGGATGAATAGTTATTTCATTGCACAATGAAATCTTGTTACACTGAATTTCAATATAAGGAAATATCCGTTTCAACAAAATATATGTTCAGTCCTAATTTATTTTCTCCCATATGCTTGAATTTCCTTACAATGCAATTGTTATTACAAAAAACAAAATTTGATTCAGTGAAGTTTGTTGTAACGGGATTTCACTATATTAAATTGTTTTTCACTTTAATTGCATTGTCATTACCAAGGATTTTTGATTTTGTAAATTTGTCATCGAAGAATAAACAAAGATTGGTACATATATGGCAGTGAGAAGCAAAGGGATGTAAGTGAATTTTTCAAGTTTCAAGAAAAACGCATTTAAAGTTCAGATCCTAGGTAGGCTTCCATTGATTTTGTTTTCTAAATCATTCAGTTTAGCAAAACCTACCACAGCTACTAGTACTACCCTTTGCACCAATGCAGAGGAGAGTTTCTTATTCCTTTTGCACAAGGATATCCGGAAAATTTTAATTTTGCAACTAACATCCCTACTCTTCTCATTGCCTTATGTATGTTTAAGTACATTTTCATATAAATACTCTTCTATTCTGTTTGCATTTTTGTTGTTAACTCAAATTTTAAAAATTGAAATGTTGGTTATTTAATTGCATTCAAGTAGTCTACAGTTCCATTGTATTTGTTGTCACAACTAAGAAGTTTTGATTTTGTTCTTGTCATCAAAAAATAAACAAAGATCACATTACTTATATGTGTTGCATATATTTTCCAAACCATTACTCTTTTATTCTGAATACATTTTTCTTGTTAACTTAAATTTAAAGTATAGATTGGTTATTTAATTGTATTCAAGGATTCTTCATTTCTATGATGATGGTCTATGATTTCGAGTCACAACTGACTACAACTGTATTTATGTTGAGGACTGCATACTAAGTGCCTTGCCTCCGTTATTTTTTATACCGATAGATGGCAGCACGATCACCGGATCGAACAGTTAATGAGAATTTAGAACTAGACCAGGAGCTAATAGCTACCTGGTGCTAGCACCCCCAGAGGTATCGTTTCACTTGGAGGACATTGAGACCACGAGTATTTTTCATTTCAATTGTATTTATTGTCACAACTAAGAATTGATTTCGTACATTTGTCATCAAGGAATAAACAAAGATTTTGTTACAAAATTGTTTTAATATGTTTCACAAATTAAGTCTTTTATTAAGTTTAGATGTTTGTTGCTGACTCAAATTTTAAAAATTAAAATACTCATATATTTTATTTTCTTCAGTTCAACTGTATTTATTCTCACAACTAAGAATTTTTGATTTTGTACATTTGTCATCAAAGAATAAACAGATATTATGTTACAAAAATGTCCTGAATATATTTCTCAAATAAGGTGCAAGTAGTTGATCTTCGTACTGTATACATTTGTTTAAAATTACAATATTGGAAATTTGCTCTAATTCTTGAGTTTTAAGGTTATGCACAGTTACCATATGTTTCCATTAAATATTGCTACTCATATTTTTATCGTACCAAAACCCTACTATAGTTATGTCGAAACTTCTATTCATGAGAATATATTTTTATTCTAAGCTTATAAAGGATTTGACTGCATTTTATTTTAAACTGAAATAATTTTATTCAAATAAATTCTACATGAATTAGTGTTTATTAAAGCCTGCCGAAAAATATTCCCATCACACATTTAAATAATAATCTGAAAGAAGCACAAGTAAGTGAAACATTTCATTGAGATTTTTACCAACCTCTCTCAAGATTCATAATTGATTATCAGAGTTATCTGATACAGGGCCAGTTGTTTGAAATGAGTTTTCCATGACGCAACTATTTTATTTTTGTCCCAGAATATACTGTTATTTCTTTCCCAAAAACCTAAAAATTAGGAAGGCCCGTTTTTAAGTTCTGCCATAGAAAAGTAAAACGCATAAAATGCCGTTTTTTCCTCTTTTTTTTACATTTTTGTCACATGTATACTTTAGCTTTATTGTACAAGTTTTCTTATTTTGTTTCCGCTGAAAAGAAAGTACAAGAAATATATCAAATTCCAATATTTTGCTGTTTGTGTGGAATCCAAATCGTGTCTCTTAAAACATCTCAAAAACCTATTTCTGCATAAACTGCTATTTACCTTTCCATGGCAGCATTGCATCACCTTCTTTAATACTCTATATATACACACTGCCCTACTGAAGACAAGAAAATCAAAAAGGCTGGAATGAGTTTTTGAAAAAAAAGTTTTGGGGGAGACAAGTTTTTAGGGGGGAGGGGCAAAGAATTTATTTCCACTTCGGAAATATATTAATTTCTGGTATAAAATAATGCAACCTGGAAAATTAAAAATATGTTTTATTTGTACAGTATCTCACATAAAAACCAGGGTTGTGGAGTCGGAGTCGGGGTGGAGTCGGAGTCGGAGTGATTTTGGGGTAAAAGAGTTGGAGTCGTTAGAAAACATGCGGACTCCGGGTTTCTTTTTTTCTTTCATTTTCACTGACTCTCCTTGCATTTTTTAAAAATTGACTACCAATTGAAATGTTAGGCAACAAAACATGTATAAAAAGGTACTAATGAGAAAATAACTGTCATTATGGCAATCAGCTAGCTTGAGTGCTTACCGAACTTTCTGTAGCCGTCCCTCAGTTTGCTTGCTTTTTTAATTAACTAATAGCAACTGTCAGCAAACGGTTTTGTTGCCAAACATTTTCAAGTAATCACTTTCAAATAAAAATAGAAATATAGTGTTTTGTTCGATCTCAGTTATAAAATAGTAAAAGGAACATAACAATTTAGTAAATCGAGGCCCGTAGCTCAGCTGGAAACTTTTGAGGGGGGTCGGCAAATTCAACTAAGCTCTGGCGCAAAAGCACGAATCCAAAAGATGCGATGAAATAATCTTTTTACCGTTGGCGCTGGCAGAATCATATTTGCTGGTATTCTATGTATTTTGAGCTTTGTCCCCTTTTCATTAATTAAATTTTATTTTTAAAATTCAAGATGATAGATGAGAAAGTGCACCCTCTTGTACCCCTCTGCTGGATTTCATGGAAATGAACATGAGATTAATATTTTCTTGATATGATTTGCATTTGTAGTTTGAGTATTTCATAGTTAGTCTTTGTTTAAAACCACTTTGATTTTATTCCTTTGATTAGTTTTTTGAAAAAAAAAATTAATATTAAAAAAAAAATCAAATATGTATTGTTTTACGAAAAAGAAATTTAAGCCGGGTGGGAGGGGAGGGTGCAAGTGCACCCTCTGGATTTGCTCCAGCACCCATGCGTGCTACTCAACTGGATTGCAGCTGATTGGATGGAATGTATGAGAGCCTTGAAGTGCGTCGTTGAGGAAATAACATCTATAGTTGGACCAAAAGCTCCTGGGAGCAATGTCAAGGCTGTAAAAAGCACATATGTACACTGCCAGGTTTGCCTTGGGCCGTTTCCCTAACTATCGAGTTATTCTAACTGACATTTACATAGGAATCGCCCTTCAATGCTGTGCGGTGTGCGTAAGGAAGCATTTGCAACTGCTGCCTACATGCAGCATGAGTGACCATTCTAGCAATCAAATGAAATGCATCTCACCTATTATTGCTGCTTCTATCAATAGACTTTTGCTATCAACTCTTAATCCTGCTATTTGTTTTTCAACATAACGATCTCGTGATCTTCCAATAAATGAATGGGTGACGGGAAAAACGTTGTATGTTGAAAACAACAACTTTTCACTACAGCCAAAAAACGAATGAGCTTTGTGGAATAAGCAGGCCATTGAGAGCAACATATAGAACACACAACGTTTTTCCATTCAATTACCTACTCACTTAACTTTCTATTGCAAGAAAGCTCTGAGGCACGTTTGGGTAGAATTACGGTAACCGGGTCGCGGAGATAAATATTTCATTTTGGAAACCCGCTACTTTACCTTGGCGACGGAACAATTTTGGTAACCCTACACCAAAGCTGATTTGCTATTCGTTTGGCCAATCAGCCATTTCAGAATTCACCTACAAAGTTGTAATTTATTTTCCAATAAATCTTTCATTTTGTTTTAATTCCATAGAATAATATTTTCTGAAAAGTGATTTTTTTTCTGAAAATTGGCAACATATTGTGTTTTTTCAATTTTTAGATCTTTGAAACATTTTATAAAATTTTACATCGCGAAATGTTTGTCACTTTTAACTTTTTTAAGTTATAGATTTAAAAATTAGTTATTCATACCTTTTGGATACGTTTTTGGAATGTGTTCGCAGTAAATTATTTCCTTCATACTTTATTGTTCTATCTTAAATTTAAAATTTATTAATTATCGTAATTACTTATTCAGTAAGTTAGAATTCTAATTTTAGTTATGATAACGTTCTCTGAATGGATATTTTGATGTGATTTAACTTATTTAGTAGATCGTTTTAAGTCTTAATTAAACAGTAATTATTTTCAATGGCTTTGCCCAGATTATTTCAGACTAATGTCGTGGTCTATCCGACTTTTACTGTTGCTGAATTTCGGTAAAAATTTATGTTTCATTTTAATGTTCCTTAGGAAATTAAACATGTTGATAGAAAGTTTAACACCATGTACGTCATGAAACTTTTCGTTTACATACATCATGATATTCTATTTCTTTTCCTACAGAAAAAAAAAATGAGTTCAATATAACTGTAATGGGAACGTAAAGAGCAGTATCGGCAAATTTTTATTTAAAATTTTTTTTCGCATTTTGGTCACGGATTGTACTTCAGCTTTCTTGTACAAGCTTGCTTACTTGCTTTCCACTGAAAAATCAAAAAGATCAAATTCCATCATTTCGCTATTGTTAGTATTGAATCCAAAACACGTTTCTTTTTATGTCTCAAATGTTCATCTCTGTAGATACTGCTCTTTATCTTCCCACGTTTAAGTTAACATCTTGAAAAAGTTATCTCTCATTTGTCTTTTCTGCAAACTTTATTTCAAAGTAAGAAAAATAATATAGTTCTATAAAAAAAAGGCTTAATCATTTTTTTTTTTCTTTCCATATTTTACAATATTTTAAAAAGGAAAAAAGAATTTTAATGCTTTTTTTTTCTTTACGGTTGCAATCAGAGAAAGAAAATGGTTAATAAACAGTTGTAGTTACCTAGGTGATAGTTTGATCAATCCGAAGCTCCGCCCCTTGCTTTTGGGTCAACTCTCATTTGATGATTTCTTTTGTTTACATTGTAGTACTTTGTTTACATTGAGTCGTAGGTGCCAAATTTGGCAGCTTTTGAAAAAATACGCCAACGCGACCCGGTTACCGTAATTCTACCCACGTTTGTAGCATACAACGTTCTTCCATAAATTATGAACACTTTATTTACAAGGCCAATGTCAATTAGCACATTTTTTGGCCGTGTAAACGAACTAAAAACACAGGTAATTCATTCTTTGGACTACATTCATTGTTTTTCCACCTAAAAACGAACTGATGTGTGCATCACATGACTTCCTTTTACTCCAATTTAATGCCGTTTTCTCATTATTGGCAGTTTTAATGTGATTCAATAGTGTACTCTCTGAATATCACCAACAGTGGCCAAATTAAAACCAGATTAAAAAAAAAAAAAATTTAACCGCCAAGTTGGCGACAAAACTTGGCGACCAAAAGACTGGCGATATGTCGCCAAGTGTCCGACAAATTATAACACCACTTCAGTTTACATCGAAATTAACAATGATTTCCCCTCAAAAAGGGGCAAAAGACACCCTTTGGAGCATCCGAATGCAATCAAAAAGGGAGGTGCACAACTAGACCTCACTAGGAGTCTAAGTACCAAATTTCAACTTTCTAGGACATTCTGTTCTTGAGTTATGAGCAGGGCCGATCCTAGCAGGTGTGCAGGGTGTGCACCGCACAAGGGCGGCCAAAGCAAGGGGCGGCCGCAGGTTGCATCATATAGTTCTTTTAATCAAGCAAAATTCCTCAAGAATTTCTCAAAAGATAACTTATAATAAGTGAAATAAATGTGCTGAATTTTAAATGTCCAATTATCAAAGTAACTGCCGATTTCCCGACAGCATAGCATAGTTTAAGAAAAATAGATTGTTAGGGAACATTGTGTTGGTTTATTGTCCATTAATATCTACTCTTTACACACATGCTTCATTTGGTTGCAAAATTTATGACAGAACCGGTAATCAGGCATGGATACAGGGGAGGGAAGATGAGGGAAATGGCCCCCTCCTGAAGCATGAAAGGGTGCCTTCTAAAAGGAGCACTCAGGGTCCAGGGCGGCCACTAATGTTTACCCCCAAAGCTTTTATAGACCTAAACAATGAAGACATATTTTATATGTTATATTTTTTAAAAGCTATACTGATTACATACTCTCACAAGCATTTCAAACAACAAATTATGTTTTCAACAATCGCGGATGCGTGGAGAGACAGTGGAAAATTGCGACTAACCTGAGAGTCAAACATATATGAATGACAAACTAAAATTTTGTAATTTTCCCTCTTTACAGCATTTTTTTCGAATTAAAATCACGAAAGAACTGCCCCGGGTAGTAAGTTTAAACGTAGCTCCAAAACGAAGATCCAAAAGGATGCCATCACCTCTTTGTTGAGAATAAAGAAAGCTTAAAATGGCGTTTTTAGGATTTTAATATCGGAAAATTATGCTGTTTGAACCACCGATCTAAAGGACCCAATTAAGTCTTATTCACCCCTTCCAACTTAACTTAATGAAACATAACCTGAAATTGTTGACTTTAAAATCCAAAATGTGTTTTCAGAGGACAGCCCGTCTTAATGTCACCAAAAATTGCTTAAGGACATTTTTCGTATTTCTTTTTCGAAATATTTGCGATGGATGGCCCCGAAATCCATATGTAACTTTTCACGGCGCTAGGGCATATACCCATCAATCGTCGAAATGAGGTGGACAAAAGTCTATAGTTGTGTTTTTCAGAAATTAATATCGAAAAATATCCGAAAGATCCGCCGAAGCTTCTCAGGTTTGTTAACGTCACCAAAGATAGCAAAAATTAGATATAGATAACAATAGATTTCTAAAATTGCGCTTTCAGAAATATCCGCTTGGGAGCCCCAAAACCCTTCCTTCCCAAAAATAGCCCTAAAATGGATTTTAGTTCCGAAAAATATTTTGGTTCGGAATATTTTCACGTTTCTCCTATCGTTTTCAAATATAGCCAAAAATGGATTTTTGAAACAATAGTGCCGAGAAACTACAGGAGGAAAGCCGCCAGATCCCCTACCGTCACCAAAGACAGCCTAAATTTGCGTTTTAAACTTCAATTTCGAAAACTTTCAATGGGAGATGATTGAATCTCCTTCCCTCCAGCAACGTCAACAAAGATGACACAAAACTGCTTGTTTAAAATTTCAGCTTCGGAAAATTTTCGGGAAGAGCGCCGATCTTTCCTAAGCTACGGTCACAAATAAAGCTTCGAATTGATTTCAATTTTGAAAGAATTTTAGAAGAGAACTCCAACATTACTTTTCCCCTCAAGTCTCGAAAAAGTTCCTAAAATAGCGATATTTGAAGTCAATTTCGAAAATTTCTCCATGCACCTTGAATATACCCGACTCTTTTCTCCTTGCAACCAAACACAACCAAAAATTACTAAAACTATTTTTTGTACGTCAATTTCGATAATTTTCTGGGAGCAATCCCCCCTCCCCTGATTCTCCCTCCTCCATCCGTCACCGAAGACAGACTATAAAATGCGTTTTACAGCTAGTAAATTTCGTATCTATTACTTTCTTCAAAGATATAAAATGTACCTAAGGAATTTCTTACTACAATAGACCTTCGTTCTACGCGAGTTTATTTTACGCGGTCTCGATTATACCCGGTTTAAGATTTGACACCGTTATTTTATTTTACGCGGATGAGTTTCAGTTTTACGCGGATGCGGCAATGCAAACATAAAAATTTCCCCTCTTCCAAAATCCAGACTCCTAAATATTGCAGATTACACGTAATAAACTGCATTTTATGCGATTGGTTCCAGAGCTCTTTCCAGAAGTAAAGTTATTAAGAGCCATTATTTTGAAGTTCAGACAAGGTGTGGCAGTGACCATTTTTGATTTTTATAATTTTTTTATATGTCAAAGTAGGTCATGAGAAGTAAACATTCTGAAATTTTTAACCTTCCAAAAAAATTTTTTCGCTCGTTAAAAATTCCCAAAGTTTGACGTTCTGCAGCGCTTTTTTAGAAAAATTCTAAAAGTCGCATTTCAGTGCGCTTTAGCTCTTTACAGAAACACTACCCCACGGTTATGTTTATATTTATTGGTTGTACTGCATCTAGTGATGATGACTTCATAGTTATTTTGGTTAGGGGTTGTTGCTTTCTTCAGATAAGAGGTCGCAAAGTATGGATTTTATCCGTTTTCGCGCAAGTTGAACCTGCGTTATTTCCCCCAAAAAGCCACCCCCCGAAAAAAATGTAACATATACTGAAAGTTTATACTATAAAAAGAGTAAATGGCACAAAATTTGTTTGAGGTTTAATTTTTTTAGGAGAAAAATACCCTGATATTTTTCAACTTATCAAAAATTGTGCTTTTTTGATCGCAATTAACTCAAAACAGCATCACTAGGAAAAAATCCCTTCTATATATTATGGTACCTGGCTATGTGTAACACATCATGAAAAAGAAAACAGCATGGGATCTCTTCTTGTTTTCCAGAAAATAAATTTTTTTGTAGCTCATTTTATGCGTTTTCTCGTACGTAAAACGTGTGTCCAGTATGCAGATTAGATCTTCTAAAACTTTAAGGATGTAGTAAGAATGTATATATGTGTGTATAGAGAAAGAAAAAGACTAGTAATACTTTATTTTTCTGATTTTTACAAATTGATGGTACTTTAATTGCAGGTAATTCAGAAAACGATAAATCGATATCATATATATATATATATATATATATATATATATATTGATTTATCGTATCAATCCCAAAATAATTCTTTCTTATTTATGTCCGTAGCAATGGAAGAAATATCATGAACAATATCTGCTTCAATTTCCTCTAAATGTCTATTTTCTATGTCATCTTCAAATACCTCTAAAAAGCTGTCAGCTCTTGATAAATCAGTATTATCCGCTTTTTTTCCCTTTGTATATCGGCTAAAAGCAGCTTGAATTTGACTTTTTGTCTGATATTCGTTCGGTTGGAATATTTTTATGTCTTCAATCATCTCTGTTCTCATTGCACGTTCTGCAACAAAAGAGAAAACAAAGAAGAAAACATTTTGGAAATCTCATGTGAGGGGTGGGCTCTCCCAACTCGTAAAAGTACACGATTTTCATTGAAACAAATAGAATTTCTTTATGAAAAGTTCCTTCATGGTAAAAAACCGGCAGAAAACAGACGTCCGACCAAGTAGAACATGCAATGAGCACAGAGATGATCGAAGACATAAAAATATCCCAACCGAACGAATATCTGACAAAAAGTCAAATTCAAGCTGTTTTTAGCTGATATCCCAAGCAAGAAAAAGCGAATAATACTGATTTATCAAGAACCGACAGCCTTTTAGAGGTATTTGAAGATGACATAGAAAATAGACATTTAGAGGAAAGTGAAGCAGATGTTGTTCATGAAATGTCTTTCATTGCTATAGACATAAATAAGAAAGAATTATTTTGGATTGATACGATATATCAATATATATTATATCGATTTACCTGCAATTAAAATATCATCAATTTGTAAAAATCAGAAAAATAAAGTATTGCTAGTCTTTTTCTCTTTCTCTATACACACATATATACATTCATACTATATCCTTTAAGTTTTAGCAGATCTAATATGCATACTGGACACACGTTTTACGTACGAGAAAACGCATAAAATGAGCTACAAAAGAATTATTTTCTGGAGAACAAGAAGAGATCCCATGCTGTTTTCTTTTTCATGATATTTTACACATACCCAGGTACCATAATATATAAAAGGTTTTTTTCCCTAGTGATGCTGTTTTGAGTTAACTGCGATCAAAAAAGCACAATTTTTGAAATTTTGAAAAATATCAGGGTATTTTTCTCCTAAAAAAAGATTAAACCTCAAATAAATTTTGAGCCATTTACTCTCTTCATAGTATAAACTTTCAGTATATGTTACATTTTTTTTCGGGGGATGGTTTTTTGGGGGAAATAACGCAGGTTCAACTTGCGCGAAAACTGATAAAATCCATACTTTGCGACCTCTTATCTGAAGAAAGCAACATCCCCAACCAAAATAACTATGAAGTCATCATCACTAGATACAGTACAACCAATTAATATAAACATAACGGTGAGGTGGTGTTTCTGTAAAGAGCTAAAGCGCACTGAAATGCGACTTTTAGAATTTTTCTAAAAAAGCGCTGCAAAACGTCAAACTTTGAGAATTTTTAACGAGCGAAAAATTTTTTTTGGAAAGCTAAAAATTTCAGAATGTTTACTTCTAATGGCCTACTTTGACATATAAAAAAATTAGGAAAATCAAAAATGGTCACTGCCAAAAATTTCGGTTTTTTTGTCTGAATTTCAAAATAATGGCTCTTAAGAACTTTTCTCTGTAATTCTTTGCAGAGCATTAACGCATCCATGCTCAGTTGCGTCATTTCCATGATAGAATTTTTCCTTCACTCACAAATCAGACAGTTCATTTCTATTGTCTAGGAATGGCTCAAAATTTTCAACGTGAACGTTTTTGGTTGTGTGTCATCGATGTCGGTATCCTTGTTGGCTTTGACCGCCTTTGTCACTCCTAAAAGCTCTTCTTCCAGTGAGTTCTGAACTGTGTGAGTTTAAGAGCCATTATTTTGAAATTCAGACAAAAAACCGAAATTTTGGCAGTGACCATTTTTGATTTTCCTAATTTTTTTATATGTCAAAGTAGGCCATTAGAAGTAAACATTCTGAAATTTTTAGCTTTCCAAAAAAATTTTTTCGCTCGTTAAAAATTCTCAAAGTTTGACGTTTTGCAGCGCTTTTTTAGAAAAATTCTAAAAGTCGCATTTCAATGCGCTTTAGCTCTTTACAGAAACACCAGCTCACCGTTATGTTTATATTAATTGGTTGTACTGTATCTAGTGATGATGACTTCATAGTTATTTTGGTTGGGGGTTGTTGCTTTCTTCAGATAAGAGGTCGCAAAGTATGGATTTTATCAGTTTTCGCGCAAGTTGAACCTGCGTTATTTCCCCCAAAAAACCATCCCCCGAAAAAAAATGTAACATATACTGAAAGTTTATACTATGAAGAGAGTAAATGGCTCAAAATTTATTTGAGGTTTAATCTTTTTTTAGGAGAAAAATACCCTGATATTTTTCAAAATTTCAAAAATTGTGCTTTTTTGATCGCAGTTAACTCAAAACAGCATCACTAGGGAAAAAAACCTTTTATATATTATGGTACCTGGGTATGTGTAACACATCATGAAAAAGAAAACAGCATGGGATCTCTTCTTGTTCTCCAGAAAATAATTCTTTTGTAGCTCATTTTATGCGTTTTCTCGTACGTAAAACGTGTGTCCAGTATGCATATTAGATCTGCTAAAACTTAAAGGATATAGCATGAATGTATATATGTGTGTATAGAGAAAGAGAAAAAGACTAGCAATACTTTATTTTTCTGATTTTTACAAATTGATGATATTTTAATTGCAGGTAAATCGATATAATATATATTGATATATCGTATCAATCCCAAAATAATTCTTTCTTATTTATGTCTATAGCAATGAAAGACATTTCATGAACAACATCTGCTTCACTTTCCTCTAAATGTCTATTTTCTATGTCATCTTCAAATACCTCTAAAAGGCTGTCGGTTCTTGATAAATCAGTATTATTCGCTTTTTCTTGCTTGGGATATCAGCTAAAAACAGCTTGAATTTGACTTTTTGTCAGATATTCGTTCGGTTGGGATATTTTTATGTCTTCAATCATCTCTGTGCTCATTGCATGTTCTACTTGGTCGGACGTCTGTTTTCTGCCGGTTTTTTACCATGAAGGAACTTTTCATAAAGAAATTCTATTTGTTTCAATGAAAATCGTGTACTTTTACGAGTTGGGAGAGCCCACCCCTCACATGAGATTTCCAAAATGTTTTCTTCTTTGTTTTCTCTTTTGTTGCAGAACGTGTAATGAGAACAGAGATGATTAAAGACATAAAAATATTCCAACCGAACGAATATCAGACAAAAAGTCAAATTCAAGCTGCTTTTAGCCGATATACAAAGGGAAAAAAAGCGGATAATACTGATTTATCAAGAGCCGACAGCTTTTTAGAGGTATTTGAAGATGACATAGAAAATAGACATTTAGAGGAAATTGAAGCAGATATTGTTCATGATATTTCTTCCATTGCTACGGACATAAATAAGAAAGAATTATTTTGGGATTGATACGATAAATCAATATATATATATATATATATATATATATATATATATATATATATATATATATATATATATATATATATATATATATATGATATATATATATGATATCGATTTATCGTTTTCTGAATTACCTGCAATTAAAGTACCATCAATTTGTAAAAATCAGAAAAATAAAGTATTACTAGTCTTTTTCTTTCTCTATACACACATATATACATTCTTACTACATCCTTAAAGTTTTAGAAGATCTAATCTGCATACTGGACACACGTTTTACGTACGAGAAAACGCATAAAATGAGCTACAAAAAAATTTATTTTCTGGAAAACAAGAAGAGATCCCATGCTGTTTTCTTTTTCATGATGTGTTACACATAGCCAGGTACCATAATATATAGAAGGGTTTTTTTCCTAGTGATGCTGTTTTGAGTTAATTGCGATCAAAAAAGCACAATTTTTGATAAGTTGAAAAATATCAGGGTATTTTTCTCCTAAAAAAATTAAACCTCAAACAAATTTTGTGCCATTTACTCTCTTTATAGTATAAACTTTCAGTATATGTTACATTTTTTTCGGGGGGTGGCTTTTTGGGGGAAATAACGCAGGTTCAACTTGCGCGAAAACGGATAAAATCCATACTTTGCGACCTCTTATCTGAAGAAAGCAACAACCCCTAACCAAAATAACTATGAAGTCATCATCACTAGATGCAGTACAACCAATAAATATAAACATAACCGTGGGGTAGTGTTTCTGTAAAGAGCTAAAGCGCACTGAAATGCGACTTTTAGAATTTTTCTAAAAAAGCGCTGCAAAACGTCAAACTTTGGGAATTTTTAACGAGCGAAAAAATTTTTTTGGAAGGTTAAAAATTTCAGAATGTTTACTTCTCATGACCTACTTTGACATATAAAAAAATTATAAAAATCAAAAATGGTCACTGCCACACCTTGTCTGAACTTCAAAATAATGGCTCTTAATGACTGCCAAAACACTCTCATAGCCAACTCCTCTTTATAAACAGAAAACGAAATTAATATATGTTTTCTTTATGCACGTTGTGCAAAGAAGTCGATATAAGTACACATTAAACTTATTACATAATTAGTCATCACTAGAATGAAGTATTTTGTCATCTACGGTACCAAACCCCTATTTTAACACTAGTATTAGGTCTCAATTTACGCGTTTTCTATTTACGCGGCATTTTCGTGGAACGTAACCCCCGCGTAAAACGAGGGTCTACTGTATAAAACTTTTCTTCCTTTTTATAAGTTCATCATTCTTGTTTTTTTTTTTTTTTTAAATTAGAACTCGATATAGAAATTTGAAGAAATATTTATATGGACGTCAAAGATTAGTCACTCTTGAGGGGCGGCACATTAGGTCTTTGCACACGGGCGGCCAACACCCTAGGATCGGCCCTGGTTATGAGACATACATACATACAGACATCACAAGAAAACTCGTTGTAATTTCCTCGGGGATCGTCAAAATGGAAATTTCAGGTGTCTGTTCGTTACTAGGCATGTATCCACGTGTGGTCTAGTTGGAAAAAAAAACTCAACATTCATTCGGGGGTGAGCAAAATGGAAATTAAGGCCGATTTTTGAGTGAAAATTTTTTCGCGAATACAATACTTCCTTTTTTGTAAAAAGAAGTAAAAAAAGATTGAAAACCTACGTACAACGTTTTTCCTTCCACCCATTCAAATGTCCCAACATAATTAAGTTGTTCAATGGGCAACCACGGTCACTTCTAATGAATGAGTCCAAGTACTCTTGAGAGCTTAAAATTAGTGTGGATACCAGTACGCACTGTTTGTATATCAACTGATCGTGAGTTAACTCTTTTACCATATTTATTGTGTAATGTGGATATTCACGTACTTAGTTACGTATTAAGATTCATACGTGGTTTGAGGAGGTTTAATGTGACGTTGTGGGGGGGCTTTATATGCTTCAGAAATGGACTAAGTTGAAACACATAGAATAGAATCATTCAAAGAGAAGTTTTTTGAGCAATTACGAATTGCTTATTGTTTTCACTTGACCGTTGAATGACGTCCGTCGTTTGATCTAATTTTTATGTACTTATAATGCAGGTGTCCGTGTGCCTTGGAATCGAATTATTTTTAAATGACCTTCTCGACTTGACACAATCCTTTCTACGCGAAAACAGAACCCAACACACAGCATCCAGCATTCAGATCTTGGTATTTATTTAAATTTTGACGTCTTGATATTAAATTATGGTTGCGATAAAAGCTATTAGCAAATTAGCCCAACGAGTAGGTTCCTATCGCAATTGGTGATTGCGAAAAACATAATTAAACTCAAGGACTCAAAACTCAACTCTTTTTTTTTTCTATTATTATTTCTGAAGACTTACACAGAGTTTCCAACGCCAGAAATATGTACTAAAACCTAATAGTAAGCTCGAATTCAAATCTTTGCTTGATTTAATTGTGTATTAAGAATGGGTGAACACTAACTGATTTACCTAAGAAAGTTAAATTAATAAATCAAAATAACTATATTTTCATAAGGAAAATTTTTTCTTTATATTGGTGCATTTTTCTTTTGCACTGTAAGACAATTTTGTTTTGACAATTGAATGGTCGTTCTCTATGCAAAAATGTTTTACATGCATGTATTTTATCTTTTAATAATAGTAAACTTAATAAGTATGGCTTCATAACTGATAGGTAGTCCTCCCCGAGAAAGGGTTGTTCCTGATCATTGCTTCTTTTACAAAGTTCGCGAAAAAAAATTACATCAATATCGGCCCCACTTTCCATTTTGAGAATTTTGTACGATTTCAACAACGAATTACCTGTCTAATCGCGGTTGTCGAAAGAAATTTATCATTGAAAACAGGGGGGGGGGGATGTTTAGCAAGCCAATAATCCCTGTTCCAGAAAAGAAATAACGAAATAGAAAATATAGGGAAAGCTTCTTATGAATTTTCTCTAATGTTAGTAAACAGAAGAAAAGGAAAAAAAAATACCGATTCTGATGAAGAATTGATACAAATGAGGCAATGAGAAGCAAAGGGATGTAAGTGGACTTTTTAAAGTTTCGAGTAAAACGCGTTTAAAGTTCTGGTCCTGTGTAGACTTTCATTGAAAAGTTTTTATAAGTAATGCTGTACAGCAGAACCTAGTAGGGCTACTAGTACTATCTCTTGCCTCAAAACATAGGTGAGGTTCCCCTATTATTTATACTGGTTATCTCTAAAATTTTAATTTTGGCATCTACATCCCTTTGCTTCTCACTGCCTCAAATAGCTTTTTAATATCTCCAAAATGTCGGTGATGTAGATGTAACCGCTAATGTGATTGATAAAATGGCTTTGCGCAGAAAAAACCGTGTTTATGGAGAAATTTTAAAAAACCTTTTTTTCCCTTTCAGATGGTTCCACTCTTTTCCAAACAAATTGGCCACTACTGATATAAGAATCGCAGGTGTGTAAGGAGGATACTTTGATGGGTTTGAGAAACGTGGATGAGTGATATAACGGAAGCAATAAGATCTTATAAGATCCTTCAAATCGCCGAGTCTGCGAAAGCTGAATAAGGATTTCCATAAGTTTGGACTGAAAATCAGGGGTCAGAAAGCCGACGGATCTCTGAAGCATTATCTGATTATTATGATGATGAATATATAACTCTCGACGACGTTATTAAAAAAGTGGCTATGTCTAGCAGAAGATTACTCTTGTAATTTTGATGTAATTTTCAAATTTCTATTTTTCATTAAATTTTGTTGCTTGTTTTAAATTCAAAACATTCATTTCAATGCCTTTGAATTTACATGACATTAATAACAGTTTTACGTGTATTATTACGCGTATTATTACGTTTTATTACGTGTCATTAATAACAGTTAAATAACATTTTCATCTCTATAATCTATTTTGTTTACTTTTAAGAAGATCTCCATATCAATTCGTCATTTGGCCTTAATTCCCGCCCCCCCCCTCAAAATGACTTCCTGACTACGCCACTGATTGGACCCATTCTGAAATGACATCCTGGCTACGCCACTGATCACGAACTGTAATATATGCAGTAGTTTCGAAAACATGATTTTTTGAAATCGGATCCATGAGTTGTGCTCACGCTGGCATATCAACAACAAGTTGTTTTTCCTGCGTCGAAACTCAGCTAGCAGAGAAGCAAGTTTTACACAATTTTTGAGAGAGGCGTTCTTCCCTTCAATCTCCCGTCTGGACACAAAACATTAACCTTTATAGTTTTGTACTTTATTATTTAGGCGATGAATATGAATTAAAGTAATGTTACAAATCCTGTAAATAGTAATTATTGTAGTAACGTAACCTGTAAATAGTTTCCCGTAATGAATATACAACCCCTTAACATATGGCTAAAGTATACGACCCTCCTATTTCTTTTTTTTGTTCATTGATAAAATTTGATAACGGTCTACTATTTTCTAGAAGCGTTTGGAATATTTGAGAGATTTCTTTCGGTGTGTATATAAACCGTTACGCTGGATAAAGAGTTTAGTTTCGATTGAGATTTCGAACTGAGAGCGTATTTGCTCTGTTTATTGCGAGGCATTTCGCTGTGTTGTTTTCGTATTTGGAAGTAAATACGTGTGTAAACGTTGAGTTTACGGTGTTGTGTGATAATTGCTTAATTGCTGATGAATAATTTAGCAGTTGTCAACGATTTCTCATGTACATAGTGTAAATAAAGCTCCTGTGTTTTTATCAAGAACTGTGTCTTCATTTCAAGAAAGTGGAAGTCGCACCGAATCCGTTACAAATTGGCGCCCAACGTGGGGCTTCTTCTGGATTTTCTTGGAGTAAGTGTGACTTTGGACATTTTTTCATAAAGACTGTTTCAATTTATAGACTTTGTTTTTATGGTGATTACTCGCGCAATGGATGACCAATTAAAGCAACTTCTGGAAGCAATTAATGCTGTGAAAAGTGACTTGACTGAAAGTTTGGCGGCTAATCAAGAACAATTAAAAAATGATATGGCGGCTAATCAAGTACAATTAAAAAATGATATGGCGGCTAATCAAGAACAATTAAAAAACGATATGGCGACTAATCAAGAACAATTAAAAAATAATATGGCGGCTAATCAAGAACAATTGAAAAATGAATTGGCGGCTAATCAAGAACAATGGAAAAGTGATTTAATGGTGCTGAAAAATGATTTAGCTTCTAACCAAGAGGAAATTAAAAACGACCTTACTTCGGTAAAGACTGTGATGGAAAATAAATTTAATGAGATAGAGCATCGAGTTAATGCTTTTGATGAAAAACTTGAAACAGTGGAAAACCGTATCGCAACAGTTGAAAATCATGTGGATGAGAAAATTAAAAACATGGAAAGGAGATTGGCGACCGCGGAAAGCAGTTCTGTACAGTTTGGCGCTCCCACATCGATTGCTCAACCGTCCATTAAACTTGCCACATTTGATGGGAAAACTTCGTGGCAGGTTTACAAAACTCAATTCATGATAGTGGCGGAAGCGAACGGATGGGACTCTGCTACCAAGGCCTGCCATCTTGCAGCATCCCTGAGAGGTGACGCAGCGGACATTCTTCAGACCCTTCCGGACAGCCAGCGCCTGGATTTCGCCGCCCTCACATCTGCGTTGGAGCTTCGCTTCGGTGAGAAGTGCCAGAAAGATTTCAGCCGACTCCAGTTGAAGTCCCGTTTCCAGAAAACCGGGGAAAAACCCTGCAAGCGCTTGCGGCGGACATCGAGAGACTGTCTCATCTTGCTTTTTGCGACTGCCCTGCGGATGTTCGAGACAACCTGGCACTCAACTACTTCATCGACGGAGTTCAGAATCCTGAGATCCAGAAGGCCCTCCGGATGGCGAATGTAAACGACCTGAAATCCGCTTTGGTATATGCGATGAAATACGAGGCCGCCCAAGAAGCAACCTGTGTGGACCGCCATCTAATCCGGAATCAGGAAGCTGATGAGTCTGATTCCAGGTCGTCCTACCTCGCTGAACTTGAGAGACAACTCGGTGACTTGGCAAGACATCTGAACAGCATAACAGCTCAAAAGAAACAAGAGCAGAAGTGCTGGAAATGGGGCAGTGAAGGGCACCTGCGAAGGAGTTGTCCGGCTCGCCAAGCTACGCGAGGGAAGGATATCACCTCCACCAGAGCTCTGCAGATTTCCTCTACTTGTAGTGGCAGTGATGGACTTTTCATTTACGCCCATGTAAATTGGAATCCTTGCAAACTGATTGTCGACACTGGAGTCAATGTGACAATCGTTAGGACAGATGTGGCTCGTGAATTTGGATTGAAACTGTTGTGGACATCGCCACGCGTAAGTCTCCAGACTGTGACAGGTGACAAAATTGAGATTGAGGGTAAAGTGGACTTGGAAATAGTGTTTGGGAATGCCACCTACCATCATACGGCATTCGTTGCGGATATCACGGACCCCTTCGTTCTCGGATTGGACTTTTTAAAGAAATATGACTTCACCCTTGACTTCAAGACTAATGAGCTGCACTCGATGAGAGAAGACCCGTTTTCCCCGCAGAAAGTGATGTAAAATCCGCTCATCAAATAATAGCCCAAACAGATTTATCGATTCCCTCAAGGTCAGAATCATTAATACCTGGCTCCATTGAAGAAAGCAATAGTTTTCGATTTGGACTCACTGAATACCCTAATCTAAGCAATAACCTAAAAGGAGTGCTGGTAGCATCTACGCTTGTGGACCTTTCTAAGGATGTAATCCCTGTGAGAGTCGCCAACGTGAGTGAAAGGCCAAGGAATATCCGGAAAGGAGAAGTGTTAGCAACTTGTACTCCGGTAAACTGCATCATTAGAAGAATCAATTCCCCCGAGACTGTGTCTTCTGAGTCCTTGACATCGAAGTTAATTGGGAGTGCACCTTTATCGAAAGATCAAAGAACTGCTGCGGAACAATTGGTGGATGACTTCAAGCATCTGTTTTCATCTACATCGGAGGATGTCGGCCGGACGAATTTAACGCAGCATAGGATCTACACTGGAGAACACCTCCCTATTAAACAGCATCCAAGACGACTACCGTTCGCCAAGAAGGAAGAGGTTGAGACCCTCCTGAAAGAGATGAAGGAGAATGATGTAATTGAACTTTCATCCAGTCCTTGGGCGTCTCCCATCGTCTTGGTCCGAAAGAAAGATGGCTCCACCAGATTTTGTGTCGATTACCGGCGGCTGAATGAAATCACCAAGAAAGACAGTTACCCTCTTCCACGGATAGACGACACCTTGGACACTCTTTCCGGACACAAGTGGTTTTCGACCCTGGACTTGAAGAGCGGCTACTGGCAGGTTGAGATACACCCTGATGACCGAGAGAAGACAGCGTTTGCAACTGGACAAGGCTTATGGCAGTTAAAAGTGATGCCCTTCGGCCTCTGCAATGCACCAGCTACGTTCGAGCGTCTTATGGAGACAGTGTTAAGAGGACTCTCTTACGAATCCTGTCTGGTCTACTTAGACGATATCATCATCGTGGGACGCAGCTTCGAAGAACATCTGGCAAATCTTAGGAAGGTGCTGCAAAAGCTTAAGGAAGCCAATCTGAAGTTAAGCCCGTCCAAATGTAATTTGTTCCGCCGGGAAGTGAACTACCTTGGTCACATCATCTCTTCTGAAGGTGTACAAACCGATCCAGAAAAGGTGTCTGCTGTCAAGAGTTGGAGTCGTCCCGAAAACATCCATCAGCTGCGAAGTTTCCTGGGGCTCTGCACGTACTACAGGAAGTTTGTGAAGGGTTTTTCCAACATTGCACGACCTTTGCATAAGCTGACGGAGAGCAAGCAAAAGTTTGAATGGTCCAAAGAATGCGAAGATGCATTTCTACGACTGAAGGAGGCTTGAACATCAACGCCTATCCGCCGACGGAGAGGTCTGTCACCCAAATTGCAGTCGCATTGGGATGGACCCTACAAAGTCCTTAACCGACTAAATGACGTCGTAGTGAGGATCCAAAAACCACCTAATGCAAAACCTAGGGTTGTACATTATGATCGGTTAACCCCATACTATGACCCTAGTTTATGAGTATTACGTAAACAACCATGGTTGATAACATAAAAGTTGTAGATAATTTTTGCTTTTAATGTTTAGTAATATTTCTTGTTATTATTGTGTTTTCTGTATCTGTTAGTTATTAATTAATGTGTATATTTGTAAACTTGTGATAGAAGTTTGGCACCCTTTCTGGGGTTTGTACTGCCCGGGACGTGCAGTCCTTAGGAAGGGAGCAATGTTACAAATCCTGTAAATAGTAATTATTGTAGTAACGTAACCTGTAAATAGTTTCCCGTAATGAATATACAACCCCTTAACATATGGCTAAAGTATACGACCCCCTATTTCTTTTTTTTGTTCATTGATAAAATTTGATAACGGTCTACTATTTTCCAGAAGCGTTTGGAATATTTGAGAGATTTCTTTCGGTGTGTGTATATAAACCGTTACGCTGGATAAAGAGTTTAGTTTCGATTGAGATTTCGAACTGAGAGCGTATTTGCTCTGTTTATTGCGAGGCATTTCGCTGTGTTGTTTTCGTATTTGGAAGTAAATACGTGTGTAAACGTTGAGTTTACGGTGTTGTGTGATAATTGCTTAATTGCTGATGAATAATTTAGCAGTTGTCAACGATTTCTCATGTACATAGTGTAAATAAAGCTCCTGTGTTTTTATCAAGAACTGTGTCTTCATTTCAAGAAAGTGGAAGTCGCACCGAATCCGTTACAGTAATTATTCTTACAAAAAGGAGTATGCAGGTTAATTATTTTTATTGCCATCATGCATAATAAGTTTTTAAAGCTTTTCTCCAGCTATGCAATGCTTTTGTCATTTAAATGCAATTTCTAAAGATAAAAATATTCTTCCGACTTCTACATTGTTAATGAACAATATTTTAAGGATTGAACTTCGACCCATGCAGAGTTTCTCTTCCTCAGCATTTATTTATCTATTTTCACAGTTAAATTACATTTCGATGAGTTGTCAAATCGTCTCCATAATAGGAAATTGAATTTTCACAGGAATACTTACCGTCTTTGAAATTCAAATAAATTAACATTCCTGCAAAATAGCATTCTAGTGTTTCACTTCCTATGCCGGGCTGATGAGTGCCAATAAGCATGAAACTGCAGTCCTCGGCTGGAATGGACTGAGCTGGCGGTGTATTTCATGTACTATTTATGCCTTAGCCCTGGCTATAGGGCGGTAACTTACTGAATATACCATGCCTTGCCTTCAATCTTCGAGTTGAACCGAACCATTGCTTCGGTCACTCGTCTGGTCAGTGCTAATTTTATATAGCTACCAGTTTGTTTGCCACTCTAGGCTTCCTTAAGAGGGATTCTACCTAAAGCTCAGTCAATTCCTATGCCGGGCTGATGAGTGCCAATAAGCACGAAACTGCAGTCTTCGGCTGGAATTGACTGAGCTGGCGGTGTATTTCATGTCCATATTTGAAGTTTAACAAAACGACAGCAAAACGCAGTAATATGCATTTATGTTATGAATTTTTCCATTTTTATGCATTTATATGCACTAACGTCGAGCGAAGCAAAACTAGGCAACTGCATATCACAGGGATCTATCCCGGATTTTTCAGAAAATGACTTTTTTAGCGAAAAATCAGATACTTTCAAAAGAACTCAAAATTTATACATGTAGTAATCTATTCGGGGGGGGGGGGGGGAGGAGGCATGGAAAAACTTGCGCATTCCGTAGCGGTTGCAAAGAGATCGCAGTTTTTGAAGTGAAGGCATGAAAAGTATAAAATCGGCACTTAAAAGAATTTATTACAGCAAAATTGTTTTGGAACTGGATTTCAAAGGTCTGCGATAAACATATTGTTAATATATATCGACAGAGTTGAAGCAAACATAAAATAAAACCTAGTTGCTAATCTTGCCGCCTGGCGGCTAGTCCATACTATTAAAACCTGTGCACTTGTTTGTCTGAAGCCTCATCTCCTCGAGAACCACTCAGGCACGTAGCTAGAACTTTGTTAAGGGGGGGGGGGTCCAAGGTTGCACGAACTTCAAAAGAGGAGGCATACTAAAGCAGACTTAGTAGCTCATATTTACGTTAAAAAAAAATCCAGTTAAAACTAATTATGAGAATATGATAATTAACTAAAATTAATTAAATAATTGAAATTGATAGAGCAATTAATTGGAATTAATTAAAAAAAATTTCATATTAAGTAGCAAAGAAATTATTGTCAGTTTATAAAATTAACATTAAACTCAAAATTATGCCATACTAAGTTTCCAAACACGGATAAAGAAATTCCATTACATAAGCTTCCTCTGTTCTGATACTTTGAAAATGAGTGATATAATTCCTACTAATAAAAAGTTCACAATAAAAGAAAATCAGAAAATGAACACCGTTCTAGGGATTACTTGGAAAATGCAGGTGATAATTTAATGAAATATTAAAGCTTTGTTTGATATTTCAACAAAATATGTACAAGTCATTTTATTTGAAAAAATAAAGAAATCTATATCTATCGAGTCGAATGTATAAGTGTATGAATGCTATATAACGTAATTCCGCCACTCTGTTCGATTTGAACAAGATTTCTAGCAAAATTCAACCACCCTCCTAGTTCTTTATTTATTTACGTTTATAACATTCTCTTGATAATACGAAATTGAATGAAATTTCTAATTTTATCCGTTTTCTTACTATTATTTCTAACCATCATTTAAAAGCTTGAACAAACTATTAACTCTTTGAGGGACGGAGACTTCCTTTGCTGCAATCATTTGAAAAAAAAAAAGCGCATTGACGTTTTTTTTTTTTTTTTTCTTATCGTTATTATTATTTTTTTTTTTCCAACGAATTGGTAAAATAAGCTATCTTAGGATCAGTTATGGTTAAGCTTTTTTCTTTCTAATGGGGCTTCGTTAGAGGCTTTAGCCTTTTCGGACATAGTGCGAACCACCAATATGGCATCTAGTCTTCCATATGCTGCCATTAAGGCGCGGATGTGACTGGCACAGGAAATTTTGACGCCGAGTTTCCACCAGATGGAGACACTTGAGCTCTTTGCGATGCGAAACTGCACTAGGGGTTTAATTTTGTCAAACCAAACGAATACCTGAGAGATCTTTTACCTGACGAGTAATGGAATGTATAATGAATGAAATTAAGCATCTATGTATTTTTATTTTAACAACATTTTGGAAAAAATGTAAATGATTGCTTTTTATAAATATTTTTTTTATAAGGTCATGACTGATTTGAACATTATTGGCAATTTTCGTCTGATGTTTTCAATTTGATGCTTCATTTAAAAGATCAAGAAGAGGCATTGCACCCACCTATCTCACCACCAAACACGAGTTCTTGTTTATTCTGCTAATACAAAACAACTTTTATACAAACCAGTCTTTTTCAAATTAAAAAAATAATTGAAACAACTACAGGGAAAATGGCAATATGCTCTGTTACGAATTATCGTGACACTATTTGATTATAACCTGGTTACTTTACTGTCTTTATTAGCAGTAAGCAAGTGTTATACTCGAAAATTTCATAATTTGGAGTCAAGCGTCAAATTTTGATCATTAAGGTAGTCTTCGTCCCGTTTGCGATAATACAGCTGCATCAAATTAGATACATTTTCAACAATATGTATGCATAAAGCTAGCCAATTTTTGGAAACAAAACTTATAGGTTTCTCATAGCCTCAGTTTGCAAATTTTTTGCTCCTCAGTCATCTGATGTTCCAAAGTCTACAGACAATCTTTTGTAAAAACTCTTAGAATAATTGTGGTTAAAAATCCAGTAATAATTTAAATCAATCTTCTAAAATTAATATAACAATAATAACACTTCTGATTCTTTCATTTTCAAACTGGTATAGCTTCCATTATAGGAGCAATTTTGTAATCATCCTGTATTCGCGAAAGCATATCATGTTTTATGACGTAGGTATTGACTTTTTTTTTTCGTTCTTTTATGTGATGTTAGTAAAATATATTCTAGTGCAAGAAATAGCAAGTAATTTTAACTTGAAGAAATTAAAAGTTAAAAAATAATAATAATAATATAGAAGTGAAAAACACAATAAAATTTACCTCGCACTCAACTTTTTTTTTAATTATTTGCTTGTAACGCAGTAAATAGCAGAGGTTTTCACCTGATAATTTATAGTTAAATGCATATGTCCGTTTTTACGTTTAATGCTACCTTCGCAATTTACTAATGATGGATGCATAGATGCTTACTAAATAATTCCTCAGTACAAAGGCGGTAAATAACAATCAGAAAATTTATTCCTATGAAGCAAATATATGCTTTACTTGAAAAACGGAACAACATCGAAGAAAGATTTTGTTCTTCAGTTAAAAGTAACTAACGGCTCTTTTCTTGGAACCATAGACTCACAATTCAGTAAGACTTAAAAGTACGAATTTCAAAAAATTACTTTTAAATTACATGTGTCATGTGTTAATATGGCCGAACTTGCAATTTCATAAACTGACAGAGTAAAATATTCGATTAATTTTCAATTTCATTCTTCGCTGTATAAAATTTTGATACAGCGAAAAATAATTTCGTTGCGTCAACTTCAAATTTTATTTATTCACTTACTTTACTTTCAAACACACATTCTTTTTGGGCATTTAATATGTTTCATGGTCATGTTTAAATATTGGGTGGAAAAACATCCGTACAAATCTAGTTTGTTTCTCAGAAAGGAGAGAATTTTCTCAATGTTATCTTAATAAGCTAAAAATAAGACACAAATGTTAAAAAAAAAAAAAAGCGAACTTTTATTCAGGATTACAGTTCAAAAGTTGTAAGCTTCTGGGGACATAAGTAATCTATTATTGTTAAAAATAAACTAAAAGTTTAAATAAGGTTATTAATCAAAATATAAAATGAATCTGAAATAAATCATCCCAAAAATATAAACAGCAAAAATAAATTGATTAATAATTAATGCTCGTTTTTTCTCATCCTCAAACACACGAAATGTGCAGAATTTCTTTTTCGTTTTTGTCTGAACTTAATTTTTAAACGGGAAAACACATTAGCAGACAAAATTGCTCGTATTGTTAAGAAACCTTCAAAAGGGAACTACAACTTACCTAGTTTGTGTAAACGTAATTTTCTTCTGATTACGAATTTGTTCTAGATACGTTTCCTATAAGTGTGTAGTAGAAAAATACTGTGTGTTAAAACAGAAAATAATAGGAATTTCAATTACTGATTCACAACAGATGCACCCCAATCTGGCTGTCCTTCGTGCAGCATGTGTCTAGGAAATCAAGTCCAAGCGGGAAAAGAGTCAAAACAAAAAAGAAAGAAAGAAAGAAAACCACGCCAATGAGAGTGGGGGTACGGCGAAAGTGACAATAAATGTTTGTTTTCAACTTCTTTGCCGATGGCATTCTGGTGGATCAAGGGAAAGGGGCCGAATTTCAAGGTCACAAGCTGAGTTGAAAGCAGAAGCGAAAATTCGTCATTTTCGGAGGGAGTACGCGACACAGCAGAAGAAAGGCGGGAAGAGGGAATTGCAGTTTCACGAGGTTCTCGTGTTCTGAATTGACTCGGATGCAGGAAAATCGCTGATTAATGGGAATATTTAAGGGGAAAATACCGGTTTTCATAAAATTTTTATCTTTTGAAAATTTTTTGTTGACGTGAGGAACAACAACTGACAAAAAGCAGACAGTGGTCTTTCGGGAAGGGGGGGGGGGGGGGGGTCCGGACCCCATGGACCCACCCCTTGGCTACGTCCTTGAACCACTGGGAGTTCGGGGTTTTACAATTAGTAATGGCATGGCACAACTTACGCATTGGAATTTTTAAGGTGGTTTTTTGGGGGTATTTTCTCTCTTTTCTGGGGAGAGTATCATGCTTGAGTGTCTTCATAGTGTTTGGTGGAGGGGGGGGGGGGACATCGCTCCTTCTGGAGATTGCAATCCTGATGTATTAATATCTATATACTATTCCACATTATTCTAAATATTCCTCTTATGCTAGAAATACTAGCTATAAACGTCTATCTAGTAAAAACCTTAAATAACAGAAACAAAAGTAAAGTTCAGACAACAGTTCAGCATTTAACTTTTTGACATATGAGGCAGTGAGAAGCAAAGGGATGCAAGTGGACATTTTCAAATTTTGAGTAAAACGCGTTGTGGTCCTAGGTAGTTTTTCATTGGTTTTTTTTTCTAAATCATGCTGTATAGCATTACCCACCAGGGCTAACTAGTGCTACCTTTCCCCCCAAAACAGAGGAGATGTTCGTCTTCATTTGTACTGGTTATCCCAAAATTTTTAATTTTAGCACTTACATCCCTTTGCTTCTCACTACTTCATGTGACGCTCTTAAACAGAACGGAATTTCGTTTAAAACTTTTCAATTTCATGAATTTAATGAAAATAAAAAGGAGTTTTGTTTGTTTGCCTTTTAATAAAGCGAAGTAAACATCAAAAATGAGAAAAATCCGATTTCCGTAATGGATGCAAAGAGATCGCGATTTTTGAAGTGCAGGCATGAAAAGTATAAAATCAGCAGTTAAAAGAATTTATTACAGCAAAATCGTTTTGGAACTGTATTTCAAAGGTCTGCGATAAACATATTGTTCATATATATCGACAGAATTGAAGTAAACATAAAATAAAACCTAGCTGCTAATCTTGCCACCCTGCCGGCTAGTCCATACTATTAAAACCAGTGCACTTATGTCTGTCTGAAGCCTCATCTCCTCGAGAACCACAGGGGGTTTGGGGTCGAACAATTAGTAATCTGTAAATTTAACACGAAACTCATTCTAACTGGAATTTAAAAGGGAAAAAAAACATCTGAACAGTATTCTACATTTAACAAGAGCCTCTTCATACATCTCAACATTTGTTTTTTATTAAATGCTTTTACATAGAGTTATTATCCACTAAACAAGAATATTTTCATACGCTTTACAATTTTTATTAAATGCTAGTGCAATGATTTTTATGCCTTCAAAAAGCAATGTTTTATGCATATAGTATCAAAGCTGTAAACATCCATTTTTATTTGCTTAATTTTTGTCAACTATGTAAAATATTCGGTATTGTCACAGTGTGCGATATGCCGCTCAAGTAATCTTGTTACTCAATAGATGGTGCCACTTACATTACATATAAAGAGTAATTGATTTCAATGGCGCCCTCTTTTGAGTAATTACACTACTTGAGCGGTAGGTCGCACATTGGGAGAATGCCAAACATTCTCAAGTACTTTCATAGAAAGTCAATGAATAGACATAAGTATCCCATACAAAAAAAGCTGCAATATGAATCTTAGTGGAGATAAATGCAATGGCAGTTTTCCCTTTCAATAAGGCACACAGAAGTACTAATTCAACTGTTTTATAAATCGTTGTTTTGTTCCGTCAGTGATTCTTCACCTGTAAAAGACAAAGGCATATAAAAATTATAACTTCACTCTTTAATGCTATTTCTAATTAAAACAATGATACAACGTATAAATAACAATTATAATGATAGAACTGGACAACAATTTAGGTTTATTTTTTGGCTGTACACACGAAAACGGGTTTGACCACTATACCGTTTAGGAAGCGGAACGGTCTAACTTTCAGTTCAAGTTTAGTTAAACACGTTATTTAATTTCACTATGATGTCGCGAGAAAGACACCAGATATAGAAACCTCCTCTTATTTGACTACAACTTTTTGCTCCTGTTGGCAGCAAGTTTTTATCTAGCGCTTAAAGGAGCACGATTTTCAACGAAAAAGACAGAGATATCGTGAATTTACCGTCCCTCAGAAATTGCCGCACGCGGGGCAAGTGCCCCGTCTTTCTCCACCGTAGATCCGGCACTAAACAAGGTCATCGTGAAGTGTCTTCAAGATGACCCGGGTTTGACTCGATAAATAGAGAGCTTTAACTCTATAGATGGATAGACAGATCCATCTATAGGAGGGTGCAGACGCATATAGATATTGTACCTTACGAAAAATAAATTTTTAATTGGCACATTACAGTTGTATACGAGGCGTGTTTTTAAAGTAAAGTCCGTTTTGAAATAAAAAAAGAACGAGTTCAGATAGAGCAAAGAAATTTATTGCACAAATATCTACCACCCTTACGCTATTTTTCGGCATTGCTCCCGTGATTTTCCAAATTTGTCATAGCATGGTAGAATTTTGTGCAATAAATTTCTTTGTTCTATCTGTACTCGTTCTTTTTTTATTTCAAAACAGACCTTACTTTAAAAACGTCCCTCGTATATTTTGTTTCATGGCAAGGAATATAACCCCCTTTCCCCCACATCTGAGATGGATTTAGAAGTTTGTGGACCCATTGCAATGCATTTTTGGTGACCCCATTGTCCATAACAGAAATAGGCAAAACGTTTAACACGAGCATTTTAGCAACTTCTACCCGGTCTCTGAGGTCATGCGGTCCCTCGCATTGGGGTTGTTTCCCAAATTTTAAGTCTTTTTTTCTGAAAGAACATGCTTAAAAACATGGGATCTAACCATTTTTTAAATAATTTGTTTAAGTTTAATATTTTAAAAAAATTATTTAAATCGTTGCGCTTTCATTGTTTACATTTCTTGCAGATGACATCACAAATGATGAAATGCCATTCTGTATTGCCATTTTCACGGTCCAAAATATTTAATTCGCACCTTTACTCACGTGTATTGGCAACGATATGGTTGGTAGCAAGCGTAGAGCGCAATTTTAATTCGCTGCTTGATTATCATAACGTGGAAACGTCGTAGAAAGATGCGCTAAATTGCATCATTTGTGACTTCATAAAAACCACGCCTTGTTTTCAGAATCGGATAGTTTAAAAAATTAATTTAAAAAAAAACTTGGGAAAATGAAAGTATTTTCTGGATCCATGTTATTATTATTATTATTATTATTATTTTTTTTTTTGCTCATTCTATCCATTTCAATGACTAAAAGTGACTAAAAGTAGTACTTTTGACTGAAGGAAACCACCCCATTGCGACATTTAGCGAAATTGTAAGTCTGCCACTGGTCAATATCCAATTGCAGCAGACAGACTACGTTTTTTTTTTTTTTTTTTTTTTTTTTTTTTGCAATTTACATCTTTACCGTTTGTCAAGCACACTTTTGAATAATTTTAAAATTTGGCAATCACCGAGTCTATTTACTTTTCGAATCCAAAACGACCACTTTGGCAGCAGCAGAGGCTTCTCCTTCTTCGTTTTTCGCAATGCACCAGTAAGTAGCTTGGTCCTTCGAATGAATACTCAGGAGTTGCAGCCATGAAGTGACTTCGTATTCGCTGGGCCCTCCACGTGACTGTACGGCTACATTTGTGTCATCGCCTAAAACGAAAGTGAAAACGCTGTATGAGTACATTGTACAATCTACATCATACGTAACAATGACACATTTTAACCTGGTGTATTCAAACTCAATAGGTAGCAACAGTGCCCGCTGCTTTTTAAAGTAACATTCGTTCTTTGGACACTTGATTTTATAAAGCGGATGATTATATAAACCGGCATACATTCCCTTAAATTAAAAAAAAAGTGTTTAAGTATAAATACTCTCAAAAAATAAAATTACTACTTCAGGTACAGTGAAACCTCCCTTAACGGACACTCCCGAATAACGGACACCTCTAATTAACGGACATTTTTGCAAGTCCCAGTCCCTCAATATAGGCCATTCCATGCAATTCACTCTGAATAACGGACACTCCGAATAACGGACAGTTATTTCACAAAAAATTTTCCTTGCAATCGTAGCACTTCCGGTTTTTTTTTTCTTTTCACAGAATATCTTAGTAACTGCTTGCCTTACAAAGCTTTTCATCCTCCACAACTGATATTCCACCCCCACCCCGTCATTTCCTTATCACTGTTTCTTGGAATTAAAGGGTGGTAAGGGGCAGAGGCAGCGATTGGGGCTTAAAAGTTGGGGGCAGACACAAAAAGGCATGGTACTTTTTGCGTGCAGCAAAAAATGAAAAAGGAAAAAAAGTCATAATTTTGTAACGGCTAGTTTTGAGAGTATTGAAGCAGATAAGTGAAAACTGATGTCAGCCTAACAATTAACGTACGTTTTTCTTAAAATTTTAATGAATTTTGTACACAATAACTATTCAAAAGTTAAGATAAAAAAGAAGAAACTGGGCGCTTTTTCTAAGTGGGGTTCTCGGGAGATGCAATTGAGCAGACCGGCGCCGGTAGTAGTCGGCTTTTTGGCGCCGTGGTTTCGTTGGATTGTTTAATTTTTAGACATGAAAAAGATTTGCCCATATTCTAGGTCATATTACCAACTGTCAATCATGCACTAGTGATAATACTCGAGATAAAATAAATAAATTAACCATAAAAAGTGTGTGGGGGGAGGGGGGTTGCTCCACCGAATCGTCGCCGTTGGTAATGCAAAAAAGAGATGTCAAACTGTTTTAACTGATTACTTTAATTGATTAAATGCTTTTTAAGACAAGTGTGTGCTGTCAGTATGCCTTTATTAAGAAAAAACAGATTAATTACACTTGACGTAAAATATAGTAAACCTTACGCAATTGTTTCGATTGTGTTCCACAAAGGGAACAACAGCCCATTTTGAAAAAGGTAAATTAAGTAGTTCCTCCTAATAGCGGACACCTCCCAATAACGGACAAAACTTCTAGTCCCTTGACTGTCCGCTATTCGGAGGTTTCACTGTATTTCATTTTGAGCCGTGTTTTAAAATAAAGCAAGGACACAAGGGAGGAGCGATGGGGGTGATCGCCCCTCCCTTGAGGGACCCTACACCGGTAATTTTTCGGAACTGAACTCCCAAAACGAAAGTGTAGGCTGTCTTTGATGACATAAAGGAAAGAAATGGGTATAGAATCTTCCTCTTGGAAACTTATCGGAATTGTTCAAAAAGGCGATTTTAGACAATCGTTAGAGATGTTAGGAGGAGGAGTTTGGAGGCATTTTCCCGGGCATTTAAGAAAATTTAAGTCTTAAAGACGTGATTGTAGACACAGATGTGCCCTCTCCCTAAGGGCAAAGGCGAACCCCCTCCTAAATATCGTGGGGACCCCCCAAAAGCAAGAGCAACCCTCCCAAAATGAGAAAAATACCCCTCAAAACACCCCCCTAAAAATTTCAATGGCGCAGTCTGCGCCACTACCCCCCCCCCCTCCGCCTCTAGGTGGGCACCCCTGGTAGACATCTCATGTAGTCTTAGGAGAAGTAATGAGTTCAGTGACTTTCCTGCGGTAATTTTTCGAAACTGAAGTTCCAAAAAGCGCAATTTTAGACAATATTCGATGATAGATTTCGAAACATTCCTCCGAATTTATTACGAAATTGAATTAATAAAACGCAATTTTAGAATACATCTTTCAACGGAAACGAAAAGGAATAAGTTCGGGGAACTCCTTAGCTAAAGCTCTATAATATTTTGGTTGTTGTAAATCAAAATGATGTGGAAGCACTCCCTCCCTCTCCCCAGTGGGTGTAAATTAGATACGTAGTAGGAGGTAAGGTAAAACACAATCGCTTCCTCCTTGAAAAATTTCTGGATCCGTCCTTGTAAATATACTGGACATTTTAACTACAGATGAAGTAATAAGTACTTTTTTTTTTTTGCAGAAGGGTCTTAAAATTTTGCCGTATTGTTGTTTGATTAACAGAAGTTGAGAGTAAAAATTCAATATCGTTTGAAAATTTATAAAATGTTTTTTAACTTTCAGCTTGACATTCTCTTCTTTGCTCTGAAGTCCGAGATCGATTCCTTTTCTTCTTCGTGCGACATAACTTTGGAATTTATTATTTCTGTCGCAACTTTTAACGAATTATAACTTTCTTATTAATTTTTAACGCATGATCTCCAAAAGCTTGATTTTATAAAAGGGCGATAATGATTCAATTAAAGAGTAGTTTTAACACTGTCTGATATTGCAGTGATTTTGCTCTTCCAGAATTGGTAATAAAAAGCGGTTGCTTTTATAACCTAATGATTCTAAGTGGCGGAGGGGTTTTCCTGTATAGCGAAGGGGGTTTTTCAACCGCTTATCTTTTAAGTGGAAATTAATGCAAAAAAACCCCAGCAAATTTTGCAAGATTACAACAAATTAAACACGTAAAATCAGAAAAATAATAATTGTACAAAACTTGTAACAATACTCACTGGGCAAAGCTTCGGTGTCCCCTGTTCCTCTGTCTACCCTCCATTCGATAGCAGGAATTGGCCAACCTGTTGCCTCACAAGACAGCGCTACATTGCCACCGGTACTGTTAGAGACATCTTCAGGAGGGCTCATGATCTTAGGAGCTAAAAGAATAAATACAATAAGATTCATGAACAAGAAACTCATACAAAAAAAAGAAAGAAATTAATTTGAATTCTGAAATTTTGAATTCATATTATGTGTTTTGCAATCACAAGTTGCGCCAGGACCCTACTCATCGGAGTTATTATTTCTAGAAACGGTTCCTGTATCCTGCCCCTCCTCCTGGGCGGTTACGTGTATTTTGTTATGTGTGTGCGTAGACCTGTGTGTACGCTCGTAGGAATGTGTGTATGTGTGTGATCGTCCGTGTGTGTAGGACGTGGACGCCACCGACCAGGAGAAACGGGTTCCAGGCAGTGATCAGAACCGGAGCAGCCGCGCTTGCAGAGGACGGTGGGCGCTGGTGCTGCAGAGGCCCATGGTCCAAGCTGAAAAAGGCACGGACATGAAAGACGGTCAAGTGAGAACAATAAACAATCGTGATTGCTCAAAAAAAAAAAAAAAAGCATATTCCTTCTTAAGTCAAATTGGCCTCGTGTTTAGAAACTATATATTAACGAGTAAAATACCTTTGTGCTTGAAAATTAAATGAATGAATTACCGACATTTTTGCACAAAAATTGCAAATTACTGCAGACACGTGTTTCGGGGTTACGGATCCCCTTCCTATTTTGTGCATTAAAACGTTGGTAATTCATTCATATTTATATTGCTTTAAAAGTTGGATACATTTTAATAAACGCATCGTTCAACAATGACTGTGATCAACTGCGAATTTCTAATTGAACGCTTACCTACATTTTAGCAGAGAATTAGTTAAAAACAATTATAATTCACGTTTTAATTCCCTTGGAGCATTGGAACAAATTTTATCCGAGGGGGTTTCTATGGATATTTTACTCTAATAGTTGAGAGCATTCTCCTCCTCATATTGTCATATTAGAGAATTTGTACAAAAATGTTGAGTAAAATTGGAATGAACTAATAAATAATAGTTAATTCATTAGTTTGGTCGTAGAATAGTGTATTGTCATCCGATTTGAGGTCGCATTCCAAATTTCAAAAAAAATCTGCTCACATGAAGAGGGATAAAAATGAGTTGTTAGGTTCGAACTAGATATACTTACAGGGTGTTGCAAAACTAATGGTCCATACTGAAAGGGGTAATAGACCTTGCCAAAACTGACAACTTCCACAATGCATTGTGGGGTCGGAAAACAAACGGCAGGCCGGGAGAGGGTACTTGGTTCGCAGAAAATGGGGAATGCAATAAAGACTAAAAAAAAAAAAACAATATGAAGACAAAGATTCTTTATTTATAACTTTATAACTACGTTATTTAGACGGATACAAGTCAGGGTCTTAGGAAGGAGAGAGGGTTGGACCACCCCCTGAAACTCTTTGTGGGAGAATGAATTTTATGACTTAGCTACGGAAGCACTCGCGGAGCAGTTTAAGACGATTTCAATAGAAAAAGGCATTGCTTCGTTCCTATTTTTGGACATAAAAGCTTAATTTGGGGGGGGAAAAATAAGCCGTCGTGTCTTAATTTGCATTCTTTGATACTAGTGGTTACACCTATATTTTAGGAGAATAATACTAACGTAGTAAAAAACGAATTTGTAAAGGAATAATCATTGAATTTAATAACATATATCAACTATCATAGTTAAAAAATAATTATATGTTTGCATTTGACGAAAATATATCTACCAAACAAATAGGGAAAAATACTGAAGAAACTTATAACCACATGGTACTTCATTTATAAGTCTGTTATGAAAGAAATTAAATAATGATACATTTTTTAAGCAATAACTGTTATTACAAGCAGATATTTTCAAAGTACTGTTACTCGTGTATTATGGAAAGATTTTTGAACGATAATGTTTCGAAATGTAAACAGCTGTATACATAAATAACTACGATAAAAAGTAAAATAATCCTTATATATTATTTCTGTAGCCTGTTTTTGGTTTCTACGCCAAATTTCCCTCAATTCTTGATCGATTTCTTTGATTTACGGCTTATTTTATAGCTTATGGTGCTGTCTACTGACGAAAAATAGACCCAAGGTCTGAAAATTGTTTCTCTTAGCCGAGAAACCTGTTTTAAAGAACCAGAATGAGGTTTTCGGTCAAACTTATAACTTTAATTTGCGCTATGACCGACAGAGCTGAGTAGCTTGATCGGCAGAGCGTTCTCTTCGTAACCAGGAGACTACGTGTTCGGGCCCACGTCCGAACAATCTGCAACAAAAATTTTAGAGAAATATCGCGCATTACATGAACACTGAATTAAATGAGTAACAGATATGAGGGAATAGAATAAATGAGAAGGAAATGCTCCTTGCTGATATGAAAACATTCAGTGGTTTTGTGCTAAATTATTTCGAAATTGCACGTGTTTTATTTATTTATTTATTTATTATTTTTTTTTGAAGCTTTGGCTCTGGAAAGAAAATTAAAGCATAATGTAAGCGAAAATATAAGTAACAGGTTTAAGATTTCAGACTACAATAGAATTGTTTTTTGTTCAGAAAAAAAAAACATAAATCATATATTGAAATATATATTCTTCTAATGAGTTTTTGACTCTTTCTACAAATAAATAAAATACTACCTCAATTTGAAGGGTAAAATATATATTTTTTCTTCTTTTTCTTAAAAAACAAATAGCTTATCACATTTTTACCACATTCGAAAGCATAGTTCAATTTATTTTGTATTTTAACCGTGCTGTTAAATGATGAACACGTGCTGCCATCTAAGTTATAACGGTTTAAGCAGCCTGCGATAACAAATTGTAAAAATTTTCAAAAATAAAAACATTTTTCTTCAATATCTTATCTTATATATTAATCCCCTCTCATTTTAAAACTTATCAGGCTGGCCAATGACGAAAAAAAGACTTACGGTCGAAAATTCAAGTTTTCGAAATCGCCTCTTGCTGTTTCAAAACCTTGATGCTGCCTGTAGTTCTTATGCATTTTTTAAAGCAAAGTTCTAATGCAGTTTTCCATTTTTTACGTCGCTTTCGGCAAAAAAAAAAAAAAAAGCCTGTGTGTGTGTTCATATTTTAATAAAGCTTAACAGCACTGGACTTAGTTGTTCGGTTTAATTGATAAGTTTTTTTCGGTAGAGCGTTCGGCTATAAACTATCTGAACTTCGGGCAAGCTTGGGCTGTCCGACATAATATCAAATTTATATTAGTATTTCGCATTACATGTGCTCATAACATACACACCTAATAAAATAAATGCAGTGGGAATGCTACTTGGTGTTTCGACTCCTTTATGCAGACTACAGTTATCATTCGGATAAGTTGATTGTTAATCGAACTGTGTTCTTTGACTACATTCAGACCACTCAACATAATGTAAGCATAAAAAAGTATTAGATTTACGTAAAGAAATCCTTTTTGTGCAGAAAAACATTTTTATTGTATGCTAAAATGTAGATGTTTCTAATAGCAGTGTTCGACCTTTTGTACAAATGAAAAAATACTACGCTCGATTAAAACTACGAGTTTCACGCAGTAAACCTTTAATTTTTTATTCGCGCGAATACGATATAAAGCATTAAAAGTATTATCAACTTCATTAGCAAGAAATTATTTTCTACTCCTCTGCTTTCTGCTGAAAAAAAAAATACATTTTGTCTACGTTCGAAAAATTACACTTAAGAACGGACTCAGTTCAACTGGTTTTGGTTTTGAATTTTAAGTGTTCGATTAAAAGAGAAACATGTGAGGACATTTAAGCCGTAACGGTTAAAGCAACCTTCTATGTGAAATAGTTCAATATTCAAAGATAAAAACACTTATTTTCAATCAAATTTATTACTTCTCTAGAATGTTTGTTTCAATCGCTACGTGAGATCTTCGTCATTCTTTAATCAAACTCCATGCTTTGCGAATAATTTTAAATCGTATCATGCTGGTTAATGACAAAACACAGGTGCATGATCTTATTATTATTAATTTTTTTTTTTTTTTTTGGCAAAAAGCTTTTTGCTGTTTTTTACTACGCATTCCTTCAATGAATAGCTTTCGAAAAGGAAGGCGCAATTGCTAGGTTCTTTGGGGTGTCGGGCTGTTAGTCAGAATGGCGCCAATTCGAATACGTGCCAATAAATATCTCTTTAATGTTTCTTTTTTTCCCGTCAGATGCTGACATGTGCAGGACTGTATTTGCCACAACCTGTTTTTTCACATGCACAATTATTACTTTTTCACGAGTCACCACTCAGCCACACTTTTAATGACATTTATGTTTGCATTGAAAATATGTACGATTAAAAGGGGAGCTATGATCAAATTATCACAACGTTGTATTTAACGAGGTTTTGTTACTGATGTCTTTAAATTACATGCCTTCTCTTCGGCGCTTACTTTTTTTTTTCGGTTCTTCGTCATAATGTTCTTCCTTTGAAATCCTTAAAGAGCGAAATGCCTTATGAAACGATTTGAAGCACAGTGCGGAGTTCCGCACGGGTCGACTAGTATAGTAAAATGTTCCTTTCGTAGAATATTAAAATAATTATGAAGGAATAAGTATGGAATCTCAGAAGCTGGCTGGTACATTACGTAACATTTCATTAGTAATCCCATACAGAAATATTATCCTATGAAACATTTTTGAGAACAACTACCTTTACTTTAAACAGATACTTCTACGAACTGTTGGTTGTAACTTTTCAAGTGGATATGAATGATAAAAATTCAAAATATGATCAACTGTGTAATTACTGATGTGTAATTACTTACTATATACAAATTAATGAAATAAACTATAATGAATGCACGTACAGAAATATTTGCATATGTTATGTACAACTGTAGATGAAAAAAATATGTATTCTCCGTAACTAACGCCACATAACGTTTCATTCAAGTTTATTATCCAATGATTTTTTGTTTGTTTGTTTTTTAACAGTTCATTCAAGACAGACATTTTTCAAGCACTGTTGCTCAAAATTAATTCATGATTTTGCAAAATAGATAAAATAACTAAAAATGGAAAAATATTGAATCTCCGAAAATTAAACCACCAAGGTTAATTATTAACAATATTAACTGCTGCATTAAGAAATTTATTATTCTGCTGAACATTTTTAAAAACTCTTACTATAATTTCAAAGAGATATTTCTGATAACAGCGCGCTCGCGAATTATCGAATGAATATCAATGATGACAATTTAAAACATACGCATCAACAAAAAAATATGAAATAACGAGTAAGATAATGAAATTTTTGCATTTGTAGAATATATGAATATAAGTACAACTGCAGAGGAAAAAACTATATATTCTCCGAAATTGACACAACATGATGTTTCATTAATAACCCTAGTATTTCAAAAATTTATTACGCTAAGAAACAATTTTTCTTTCTTTTAAATAATTCATTTAAAATAGACATTATTCAAGTACTGTTGCTCGTCATTAAATCATGAAATATTACATTTACAAAATTTATTAAACAACTATAGAAGGAAAAATATTGATTATCCTTATTAATTATCCTTCTATGAGGCATTATTTAAAACAATTACTGCAAATTCAAACTGATATTCGTGAATTGTCGAATGAATATCAATAATGATTATTCAAAACATAAGCAACTGTAAAAATAAATGAAATAACTATAATATATAAAGATAATGAAATATTTGCATTTGTAGAATATATGAATATATGTTAAGCTATAGAGGAAAAAAATATGTATTCCCCGAAATTGACACAATATGACGTTTCATTGATTATCCCACTATTTCGGAAATTTATTTTATTCTTAGAAACAACTTTTCTTTCTTTTAAACTATTCATTTAAAGTCGACATTATTCAAGTGCACTGCTCGCGGGTATGCAAGAATTATAGCACAGATTTTTTTTAAAAAAAAAGATCAATTTTAAGCATTTATTTCTGTATTTTAAATTTATTTAAGATTGCAATCCCCTCCCCGCACAAAAAAAGGTTAAAAAAGATTGGAAATAACACTAAGAATTGAATTAAATCTGAAAGCTCTGGAACAATTTTGAAAAAGAATTTAGATGAATAATGAAAAATTCTCTTTTTCCTTTGAAATTTCATGCCCAGGGCACGGGCTCGGGGAGTTCGTGCGATAAATAGCGCTAGTCGAAAATTTAAAATTGAAGATGCAAACTAATATTGAGCTATGGAAACACGCGAGTCAGTTTTTCCAGAATGACGTCAGAGATGGTCGTTTTTCCCCCGTTTTAGCCAAGACGCGGCAAAACTCGAAGATCAAAGAGATAGTCCATCCCTCGCTACTTCTAAAACACCCTGGATACAAGTGCAGTAAAACCTGTAAAGTTGACCACCTTTGTAAGTTTATTACCTGTCTATCTTGACCACTAATATGCACCAAATTTGGCTGAGAATCATATAACAAACCCTTTGTAAGTTGACCACTAAAGTACTGCACCGCAAGTGGTCAACTTACACAGGTTTCATTGTATATACTAAAACTCTTCTTACAGCAGGTGTTGTCCGATTTATGAACATGTACCCATCGCGTAACCAGAGGACCTTTTCCGAAAAAGCGCTGCAGACCTTTATGATATGACATGAATATTCTAACGCGCGGGTTGTTCAATTCATCGCTGATGTGAAACTAATTTTGCAGCTGGTGACGTTCATTTGAGCATTTGTAGTAAATAAAGGTTCTTTGTCTTATATTGTTGTTCTTTGGTTTTTATTTCATTCCCCATTTCTGCGATACCTTCTCCCGGCCAGCCTTTTGCTTTCCGACTCCACATTTCATTGTGAAAGTGAAAAGTTGTTTGTTTTGGCAAGGTCTATCACCACTTTCAGTATGGACCATTAGTACCCTGTACATGCGGAGATATTGAGCTAATAGTAGGAATTGAAAAACAATCAAAACTTTTTTTTCTAAATTAGGTTTGGTTGGGGTAAGGAGATCACTGGGTTAAGTGGGTCACCCCCCTCCCTAAAACTGAAATATGGATAAAGTTGTCAAACTTCTTTACACTGATCATGTTAAATTTCCTCACAGTGATTGGTTTTGTATATATTTTTCCGTAAATACAATCGTTAAGAACATGTAAAGCATTATTTTAGAAAATAATGATGTACTTTAGTTTAGACAATAAGTACAATTTTTTTTTGTTTCAAAACTTTTGTGTAAGGTTTCAAAAATGAACTGTTCTCAAAAGGGGTCCCACTTACCCCAACCAACTCTATAATCAAAATGATTAATTAGAAACGAGCTCGGATCTATAAATTTTGGGCTGCCCAGAAAAAAAAATCAGCTGGGCCCCTAACCATCCATTGGATTGCTCCCCTCCCCTCAAGACAAACAACGAATTTTTTATGCGAATGATTGTAGTTTGCTTTTAACTACTTCAAAAGTTCTACCTCAATTTTGAATTCATTTGTTTAAATATTTTTTTCGTTTAAAAGTAAGATAATTTTATTTTCGTGTACACCATAGTATTATTTCTTGCTTTTATAACTAAAACTATTAACGCAGGGGTGCCCAACCTAGCGGGGAGGGGGGGGGTCATGGCGCAGACTACGCCATTGAAGTTTTTAGAGGGGGTGTTTTGAGGGGTATTTTTAACTTTTCTGAGGGGGGCTCTTGCTTTGGGGTTGGTCTTCGTGATATTTAGGGGGGTGCCCTTGCTCTTAGGGGGGATTGGCACCCCTGATTAATGTACACAATAAACACATACCTAGGACACAATTGGATTGTTTGCCATTTTTTAAAAATATATTTTTCTAAAAGAGCTTGGTTGAAAACATGGAGTAAATTATCCCTTTCCAAGTTGTCGCCAAACAAGCGATAACTTGCAAAGGTTGGTATCATACTACGCTTCGCCTCCACAAAGAGGATCAAAGGTTTTCTTTCATTCAAGGAGATGAACAGAGCAGCGAACGAACAGAGAAGGAGTTTTTGAGAGAAAAAATGCCTAGAGACAGGAAATATTATCTTTCACAAATGTGTTTTTTTTTTAATGCGTTCTCGTTTGCCCGCGAAGTAAACCAGTCCCACGCAAATATAGCTCTGTCTGTCTGAAGAGCCCTGGCTGAAAGTTCGAACGAAACCGATGACGTAATTAGTTTCTCGAAGAACGTTTTTCTCCGCGAAAAAAATATTTGTATCAATTAATTAAAAAGTAAAATATTTTTATTATTCATGGAGAAAATATTTTAGCTTCTTGAATACTGTTGAACACTGTTGCTTCATGAAATTTAATTATGCAGCAAAATGTACAGTTTAAAAATTGAGATATAAAAACTAAATCAATATTTTACTCATTGAAATTTTGGTGTTGGTTTTCACCAAATAGTGCAACAGCCTTTTTTTTTTTTTTTTTTTTTTTTTCAGGCTTGTACGAAGATAAGTCCTTTGAAAATAGTGGTAACCAACTTCTTTTTTTTTTTTTTTTTGACTATATCTCATCAAATCTTTTCAAAATTATAGCTGCCACCCCTCCCCGTATTGTAACAGTTATTAATTTAATTGATATCACTCCCAAATAATGCTATCTCATGTGGATCACAAAAACAAAAAACAACCGTTACTGTTTGCTTTAATTTCCTTCTCCTGCTTTTGTACGCTGATCGCTGAAATGCATTTGAAAAATTGCTAGCATTTATATTTAAAATAATTTGCATCCTAATCCAGGGGAGAGTTAGAAAGTGTAAGAACATTTTTGCTGTTACTCAGGAAGTAAGCTCACTTAGTTCTGAAACTAAATAAACTTGAAACTAATTGTTCTTACATTCGTTATAATTCTATGATAGGTAGACCAGAAAATATTGATATTCCAAATCTGGACACCTTTATCAGAAGGAAGGGGCGGATTTAATTTTCTGCAGAGTTTTACTTAGTTTTCATGTTTTGTTCAAAGAGATGTTGAAAATTACAAAATTGGAAAAAACTATATATAAAATAAATAAAATAACAATAATAATTATTAAATTAAAAAAAAAATAATATTCCGGCCCAGTTGAATACATTTTAACTCAAAATCTTATTTTAACAGTTTTGTGCTAATTTATGAATATTTTAAGGGTGCAAATGGGAGTAAACCTCTTATGGCTGGGAAAAATAGTGAGAACATTTGCTTTCTTTCAAAATGGTTTGACTCCCTTGAAACATTATGTGCTTCAGAATATTTTTCTTTCCCACTTTTATGATTGAGTTACTGCATAGTTGTGTACATGTGTATGTGTAGGCTTGTGTGTGTGCGTAGACCTGTGTGCATGCACGTTGGCGTGTGTGTATGTGTGTAAAGGCGCGTGTCTGTGTGTGTGAGTGTGTATGTGTATGCTGCCGTGTGCAGGGGGGAGGGTCAGTAAATGCAAAATTTTTCATTTTTCATTTTATTTTGCATTTTTGTCGTCTATTGTACGTTAGCTTTATTGTACAAGCTTGCTTATTAAGTTTCCGCTGAAAAAAAGGCTCGAAAAAAAACGTCTAATTCCAAGGTTTTTCCTATGGTTAATATTGAATCCGACATACATTTCTTCTAATATCTCGCAAGTTCATTTCTGCAGATACTGCCGTTTACCTGCACACGATAGTATGAGCAGGGCCGAATTTAGCTCCATGCCGCCCCAAGGCACAGATTTGAAATCTGCGGCCCTCTTCCCCCAAAAAAGCAAATACTCAAAAACACGCAAAAAGTGTTCCCGAAATTTAAACTGTCAAACTTATGAAGAAATGATGACGTTTGACATTCAGAAGCACCCCGAAGGGAGGTCACAGCAATCTGCCAAAAGACTTCTCATTCGGCAAATTTTGCTGACGATTCAGAAAATTTAGAGATTACATTGCAAGATGTTTTTTTTTTTAATTCTAAAAATTATCTTTCAATGATACCTTACGTTCTTACTCATTAGATGTTATGTACGTATGTAGGATATGCGTGCAAGCTCGTGTTTTATCATTCGGTAAAATTAGAATTTTCCTACCCCCAAAAACTTTAGTTCGATTCTTCTCTGCTTATATTATTTAATTTTGTAAATCGGCTCATGGCTCAAGTACTGCTCTTAGGCAGGTTATCAAGAGATTCACATAAGATCAATATAAATAATATTTACAATATTATTTACATTATTTATTTGCAATTATCAATTAATAGAGCATAACGAATAACCTTTGTACTGAAAATTAAAATAATTAGTAATCCAACGTTATGAAGCACAAAAATTGCAAATTATTGCAGACACGTGTTTCGGTGTTACAAGGAACACCTTTTTCAATGCTAAGAAGTGCGAGCTTCTTAATCTTTATTTATAGCAACATCTTTATCCTGTCTTTTTTTTTTTTTTTTTTTTTTCCCCATCTACGAATCAACGATTTGAATAATTTCCTCCGTTTTTCCGTTCACTCACTTGTTTCTTACCACTTCTCATTGTTCAATGGTTATTTCATTAGTAAATTGTAACTGGATTACTTGGCAAAGAGTCTTAAGTTTCCGCTTTTGAAAACTATCCATTTGAAAAAGAAACATATCATGTGAAAAAAAAATTTTGTTGACTGTTTTTTGCTCTTCGGTTTTTAATTTAGCATGTTTCCTTTATTTAAAATCATTCAGCCTTTTTCGCTCGTCACTCATTTTTATTTGCCTCCGAGACTTAATATTAACAGAATTTTTTTTTAAATATTTATAATGTAAAAAACAGGGTTGGCAAGGTTTTGGACACTATGGTAAAAACCACGGTAAAAACCCTGGTTTTTACCGTCCTGTCCAAAACCCTTGCGTCCAAAACTGTCCGAAAGTGTCCAAAACTATATTTTTAGAGAAATTATATTTTTGTGAGAAAAAATCAAAAACAATAAAATACATCAAAGTAAAGTTTTATATTGAACATTTATTCAATGTGAACATCAACTTATTTATGCCGCTGATTTTAATCTAGTTACAGAAGTTGAATTCTTGATTAAAATTTAAATTTGTATGCATGAGTTTATTTTATTTTTTTATTTATTTATTGTTATCATTATTATTTTTTGATAATGGTAACCAAATTTACTTATGTTTGTGCATGTGTGCAAATGAAAGCAGGGTTGGCAAGGTTTTTTACCATCCGGTTCAAAACCCTTGTGTTCAAAAGGGTCCAAAACTATTTTTGAAAAACCATATTTTGTGAAAAAATATCAAAAACAGAACAAAATGTGTCAAAATTATGTTTTTTTTTTGACTATTTAATGTATTTATTTAATGTGAACATTCAAGCATAAATATATATATATATATAGCTTATATATACAGCAGATTTTAATCTAGTTACGTAGAAATTAAATTTTTTTGTTTCCATAAACCAGATTTTTTGATATTTATGCATGTGTCGAAAGAAAGTACTCAAAATATAGTGCAATAATTGACTTAAATGCAATAAATGACAATTTTTTGTAAAATACTGAATGTATTGTATTAAAAATATGAACTAAAAAAAGAATAGCACAAGTTTTAAAATATAAGTTGTGTTTAATCATTAATTTCTTGTTCTTTATCTAAGATTTAAAAAATAATTTTCATTAAAATATCACGCAAAATTTATTTGCAAAAACCATTGAAAAAATGAAGCTTTTTAAAAAATATTGTACAATTAAATAACATTCGTTTGAGTTATAAATGTAACTGAAATTAGTTGTCTTGGTAGTAATGTGAATTTCCTTTCATGACTGTACCAACTGTTACAAAAGGAAGTTTTTATGAGATAGAGTTTTTGGCATTTTATTTTAATTAAAATATTTTTTAAATGAACATTTTGGAGAAAAGTATTATCAAATACTCATCACAATTAAACCTCATTAATATTTATATTTAATGCATTACAAATATTGTAGTAAATACAAATTGATTAGATTACACCCCTTTAGCTTTAGCATAGTTTTGGACAGTTTAATACAGTTTCGGACACTTTTAGACAGTTTTGGACGGTAAAAACCACCTGTCCTGTCCTAAACCAGTTTTGGACAGTCCAAAACCCAACCCTGGTAAAAAATAAAATAAACGTCAATCACTCAAGAAAGCATTACTGAATAAACTTAAGTATGTGTGGTTGAAGCAAAATTGCCCCCCCCCCCCCTGAAAATTTTGCCGTTCTAGGCAGCTTAACCTAGGCAGCTGCCTACTCTGCTTATTGGGAAATTTGAGCGTACGTGTGTGTGGGACATGTACGCCACCGATCAGCAGGGCCGATCCTAGGGTGTCGGCCGCCCGTGTGCAAAGACCTAATGTGCCGCCCCTCAAGAGTAATTTGCATATTTTGTCTAATCTTTGACGTCCATATAAATATTTCTTCAAATTTCTATATCAAGTTCTAATTTAAAAAAAAAAAACAAAAAAAAACAAAAAAAAAAACAAGAATGATGAACTTATAAAAAGAAAGAAAAGTTTTATACAGTATACCCTCGTTTTACGCGGGGGTTACGTTCCAGGAAAATGCCGCGTAAATCGAAACCGCGTAAATTGAGACCTAATAATAGTGTTAAAATAGCGGTTTGGTACCGTAGATGACAAAATACTTCATTCTAGTGATGACTAATTGTGTAATAAGTTTAATGTGTACTTATATCGACATCTTTGCACAACGTGCATAAAGAAAACATATTAATTTCGTTTTCTGTTTATAAAGAGGAGACGGCTATGATAGTCTTTTGGCAGTCATTAAGAACTTTTCTCTGTAATTGTTTGCAGAGCATTAACGCATCCATGACCACTTGCGTCATTTCCATGATAAAATTTTTTCTTCACTAATAAATCAGACAGATCATTTCTATTGTCTAGGAGTGGCTAAAATTTTTCAATGTGAACGTTTTTGGTTGTGTGTCATCGATTTCGGTATCCTCGTTGGTTTTGAACGCCTTTGTCACTCCTAAAAGCCCTTCTTCCATTGAGTTCTGAACTGTGTGAGTTTAATAACTGTACTTCTGGAAGCAGCTTTGGAACCGATCGCATAAAATGTCTCCAGTGGCCCAAGCTCGATGATTAGCACTTCAAAATGCAGTTGATTACGTGTAATCTGCAATATTTAGGAGTTTGGATTTTGGAAGAGGGGAAATTTTTATTTGTTTGCATCGCCGCATCCGCGTAAAACCGAAACTCATCCGGGTAAAATAAAATAAAGGTATCTAATTTTAACCGCGTATAATCGAAACTGCATAAAATAAACCAGCGTAAAACAAGGGTCTACTGTAAATAAAATTTTGCTTTTGTTTTGAGGTAAAAAATTTCCCCTTTTTGATTATTATTTGGCGATTTGTCTTCTTTCTTGGGGGGGGGGGGAAACATTAGTGGCCGCCCTGGGCCCTGATTGCTCCTTTTAGAAGGCACCCTTTCATGCTTCAGGAGGGGACCATTTCCCTCATCTCCCTTCCCCTGCATCCATGCCTGATTACCGGTTCTGTCATAAATTTTGCAACCAAATGAAGCATGTGTGTAAAGAGTAGATATTGATTTACAATGAACCAACACAATGTTCCCTAACAATCTATTTTTCTTAAACTGTATTTTTTTTATCGGGAAATCGGCACTTACTTTGATAAATGAACAATTAAAATTCAGCACATTTATTTGACTTATTATAAGTTATCTTTTGAGAAATTCTTGAAGAATTTTGCTTGATTAAAAGAACTATATGATGCGGCCTGCGGCCGCCCCTTGCTTTGGCCGCCCTTGTGCGGTGCACATTCTGCACACCTGCTAGGATCGGCCCTGCCGATCAGCAGAAACGGCTACCGGGTGACAGTGCTCTGGACCGGAAGAACCGTGCCTGCAGAGGACGGTGGGGTTAAAAAAGGAACCAAACGTCAAGAGCGGTCAAGTAAAAACAATTAGCAATCGTGATTGCACAAAGAAAAAAAAAAGATTGAAATCGGATAATATCTTCCAGTTGCGCAACGAGCCTGAAAATTCGAAAAAAAATGCAAAATTTCATGTTTTCTTAAGAAGATTTTTTTAAAATTTTGTTTCGATGTTTTTTTTTTAATGCTCTAAGATGGAAAAGTTGCGATTGGTGAAGCTTTCGGAAATTTAAAAGAAACATTGAGATCGATTAATACCTTCTAATCCGAGGAACAAGCCGGAAAAATCGAAAAAAAAAACCCGGAGAATTTCATTCTTTCTTTGTGATTTTTAAAAAAAAAATCTTCTTTTTTTTCAGTAATATCTCTTTCAAAAAACACTATATTGCACATAAGCATTAATATATTTCTCGATTTTGAAGGTATCTTCTGAACAGTGGCGTTTCTAGGGTAGGGCGGAGGGGGCGATCCGCCCCGGAAGGCATACTGGGGGCGGCGATTTTGCACCTTTAATGTGAAAAAAACAATCTAAAAAACAGGGGAATCATTCTTTAAATCTATTACTGGAGTTAAAGAAAAAAAAACCCTTCGAAATGTAAGGTTTTGGAATGACTAAAACTGCGCTTATCAGTGTTCAAAGTTGCAATATTTTCGTAGTGAACTCCTAAACCTTTCTCTTTTCCTGAACGTCCTCTAAGATATACTTAATTTTATTTTTAAAGCTTAAATTTTGGAAGAAATTCTGTAAACGAACCCTGACGTCAACAAAGGCTAAAACTTACTTCAGTTTTGATAAAGATTTGGGAGAGAGCCCCTCCTCCTTTCCCTCCATTAGCTGCGGTTTTTGATGTAAATTTAGAACACTAGATAGGCGCCTGACACACCCCCCCCCCTTTAGTTAATTTTAAATCAAAATTTTTGGCTGCCCGGATGATCCGCAAACCGGATAATCCGCACACGGATAGTCAGGAGTACAGTGTATTTAGCTTCGCGAGAGGCAAAACAGATGCGCTTCGATGTCGAAATTTCGCTGACAAAAGATTTTCTGTCAGAAGATTGTTTTGGCAGATCTCCAAGGGACGGAATGCGGTCCGGGAAATAATTGTTCCTCCTATGAAGAAACATGCAAGAATGGCCCCAGCGTGTGATTTTATTATAAAGTAAATCAGTTAAAAAAAAAAAAAAAAAACGCTAGATTTGTTATTGCGAAACGGAAGTTTCCACAATCAAGGATTTCAGTTTTTAAACATCATTCCTTATTAAAAGTAACAATTTCTTATTTAATCATTCATTAATTTTATTATTATAATTTTATTTACTTATTTAGTCATAATGTCATTTATTTCTTTAGTTATAATTTCATTTATTTATATGTTTATTCAGTTATTATTTTATTTATTTGCTTATTTTATAGTTTACTTTGAAACACTATTTTTTGATGATTTCGAATTTCCGTGCTTTATAGCAGGAATTCAGGGTTCCATGGGAAAAAAGTTCCATGACTTTTCCAAGACTTTTTCATGACTTCATAAAAATTTTCATGACCTTGTTATACGAAGAGAATAGTACTACTTAATGCAAAACTTGATAACTTTCGGAAATGGGCATTAGAAAAACTTTTACGTGACTGCCAGTACCTCATTGGAGTACTTACTTGTGACTGAAAAAATATCAGTGCACACTGCAGAAACTAGTAAATATTCTTATTTGTCTTTATCATATAAATTCTAGTAAAGTAAAAATATAGTGAATGCAAAACACTGATCTTTAAATGTCTAACAAATATTTAATAAATAGGGAAGAATAGAAATGAATTGATAAAAAATTGAATGAGTCATTACTAAGTTTCTGATAATAAATTCACTTCATAAAATCATTGCCCTTTGGTGTCAATAGTGCATCCAATCACCAATGTAACTTGACAGTATATATTCGTTCATTAAAGTATATATAAAGCCACGTTTTTCAGTATATTAAGTCACAACAATCAGTTTTGCGAGTTGTATGTTGGGCACCACTGTTTTAAGAGTATTAGAATTCCCCCATTTCTATGTTCTATTGCCTGATTTAAGTCTTCATTTATAAAATCTTCAACAAAAAACTCTAATAAATTAAATAATGATTTTTTTTACAAGTAGTTGAAACAAACTCGAGTGCTTAATCGGTGCTCTTGAATCACACTTTTTGAGGTGGCGTGGCAAAATCAAAAACGTGCTAGTCCGCTACTACAGAATATAAAATATAAAAAGTGCTTAAAATAATGGTAATTCAAAATTAGTGATGCTCCAGTAATTAAAATCACATTACAAAAAAAGGCGAGCGACTGTTACAGAAGCGGATGAAATTGGATTCCAAAACTCGGATTTGTTTTTGAGATTGTTCAAGTTATATGCAATATTACTAAACCACTCAATATTTCTAGCCCTCTTTTAGCTATTGATATTTTTTTACTGCCCAAGACATTTTTTCATGACTTTAAATAAATTTCCATGACTTTTAATGAAAATATTAATTTTCCATGACTTTTCCAAGCCTGAAACTTAATTATTTTTTTTTTCCCATGACTTTCCAGGATTTGCATGACCAGTACGAACTAATGGTCTGGCACCGATCCTTATCAAAATTTTTAAAAAAGAGGTGGGGAAGGTTATGCCCTCCCCTCCCCCCCCCCCCTTTAAGCGATCATTTTTGGGATATAGTTCGAAAAATATTGCCCTCAAATATAATCTTTGTGTTTGTCAAAAGAAAAGTGAAAAACAATTTTGACATCCTTTAACATTTCTGTTTAAAAATGAAGGAAAAATGTTTGTATTAATTGCTTAAAATGTTTCAGCATATTATGCTTTTAAAAGCGAAATTTTAGTTTTTACTTTTGAACATGTACCAAAGAAAAAACAGCGATTCAAAGTGGGAAAATGCCATTAAATTACGTTAGAAAATCAAAACAAACATCGTTTAATGGCTCATTTTCTGCACTCAGCAAGCTTTAGAAATAAGAACGGAAGATCTGCAAAAAAATGATAAAATATATATTTTTATAGACGTCCTTTCAAGGCTCAACGTTCCAGATTTTTAGTCATCATAATGATATCGGACTCGCAGCAAGACCCAGATATAGACAATTAGACATACAAGGTATGATTCAAAAGTTTCAAGACTGATCTCAGAACTAGAAATGTATTGGACATTGCAATACAGCGGACTAAAATTCTTCAAAATATGATCCTTCAGCAAAAACACAGCGCTGCCAGCGCGTCTTCCTTTGTTCGTAGCTCTTCTGGAAGTCCTCGGACGACATGCTGTCAAGAGTTCTCGTCGAAGCTTGCTGTTTTTTTCCATCGATGGAGTCGAATCACTTCCTTTTTAGGGCTGTCTTGATTCGGGGAAAAGGAAAAAGTCACTTGGAGCCAAGTCGGGGTTGAAGAGTGGCTACGTCAGTGTTGTCACGTTGAACTTGACCAACACTTCGTCGGCAGCGCGCGACGTGTGAGCGGGTGCGTTGTCGTGGTAGAGAATCCAATCACCCTTGTTCGCCGGGCGATGCGGCGGACTTGATCACTCAAGGCCCAGGGTGCTCTAAGTGCTGCTCCATTTTCGTGTCTACCACTTTTCGACCGAGGTCAATGACACGCACTCAAGCAACAAGCGATGCGCACTTTCCAGTGTTCCGAAGCCAACTGCCGCAGCTTCCGTTCATTCACCAACATCCCTCACTACTTCCCCAGCTCGTCTGCGCCTATCTGGGCGCGCTCCTCTTATAGAAAAAAATCAGTCTTGAAACTTCTGAATCACACCCTGTACATAGATAGTGCAAGAACATGAATCTTTTGATCAAGTTACATTGTTGTTTAGTTCAGAATTCAAGTTTTTAGAGCTGTTTGTGACATAAAAAACGACAAAACAAATTGTTTGAAATTTACATTTTGGCGGCTCTTGTTAATGTTAGTTAAAATTCAATGATTTTCTAAAATTTTTACTTATTGTAATAAAATATTTTCAACTTTTAAAATTTGAGAATAGGTTATTTATTGTTTTCCCAAGTTTTTTAGGTTTCTCGAGCTGTGGACCCCCTAGTGCTGCCCCAGCACCACATGGCGTGGTCTGCGAGTAAGTAGATCCGGACCTGTTTGGGGTCAACCCCTCAGAACATTTAGTTTTGACACATATTGCCAACCATCCTGACATGTTTAGCCCCCCACCGCCTAGCTTCTTCCCTTCCCCTCCTGTTGCGTCAACAACTCTCTCTCTCTCTCCAAGGCTACATCCGCTACATCCAGCTTCTGATTTCGGAGAATGGAGAGGGTCATTTTTTGAAAATGGAGAGGGGGGGGGGGGTGATTCATAAGCGTTAATACTCGAGTAAAATAGGGTAATGTATCGGAATCTTTTTACGAAAAGTCACAAGCTCGTCATTTTGAATTTTCTAGTGTGTGTACGGGGGGGAGAGGGTGTACACCCACACAAATTTTCTCGGAAACCTAGAGTTGTCAAACTAGATGGCGTTATGACAAGGGGCATGCACAGAAATTTTGGAGCCCGTCACAAATGACTTTTCCGGGCCCCTTTCCATATGATTTGTCCCTATATTTCGCCCCCAGTTTTAAAACGTTGCGCCCCCTTCAGGCTCGGGCCAACAGGTGTCCCTTCTCCCTGCTTGTGCACGTCCCTGGTCATGGCGCAGGCTGTACCAACCAGTGAAATGTTTAGTAGAAGGGTCTTTAGGGATGTTTTTTCTATTTTTCTGAAGGGATGCCCTCGATCATGGGGCAGGGATGATCCGGAGAACTTGAGGGATGAGGTCCTTGCTCTTGGGAGGAGGGGCACACTTAATGGAAAAAAAAATCACTCTCACTTGTGAGTGAAAATATTAATTTTTCAAGGCGAAGGAGGAAATGGCGGGCCTCATAAGCCCAGACACGCAACTATAGGCTAACTTTGGTCACTTAAAGGGGCTCTTGACACTAGGATCAGAGCCTTTTTTTCATCCATTTTTCAATTACTTTATCAGCGCCACATGAAATTTGAAACGTTTGCGCTTGGTCTAAGACAGTTAGAATCTCATAAGAGATGAAAGCAAATTCGTTGACAATTACTCACCGCTCAAACAGGGTCCTCTATGTGCGGGTTGCAGTCCATTTCGAAGCCTGTATCTCGCTTCTGTCAGTTTGCATTCGTTTTCGTACGTTTTCCCGTCATTCCCGCACAGGGCTTCGCGCTCCTTGCAAACACAGATGCTTTCCGGAGGGTCTCCCACGGACAGATCGGTGCGGGGGCGGCAGATCAGCCCCTCTCCGCAGGGCGCAAGCTTCCCGCACGTCTCCCCGTCCCGCTGCCCGCACACAAAGCAACAGCCGCATGCGTCCCGCACTAATCCGGCCAAGCATTCCTGGACAGGGGGCACACACGCAGAAGAATCGCATTCGCCGCAAGAAGGGTCCTTAGCGGACCCCGCGGTAAAAATTCACCAATATTGTCAAACTTGGTAGCCACATTTTCCCTGAAGTTTCCTAGCGGACTATGGAAAGAGCGAACGTTCGGAGAGACAGCGAGAGACGAATTTTCCACGCCCAAGTTTCGAGTTGTAGGGTTGCTGAACGTGAGATAAGTTAACTTGCCAAGTATAACTTTTTGTCGCCAAACGAAGTGGAAAGATGCTTTATGCTGTAGTACTGAAGTCTGTAGTTGGGTGCGCACGGGGGGTTATAGTAGCGTTGCGCCATCCAAATTTTTCGGGGGAATTTTTTTAATTTATTTATTTGAATTCATTTATTGATTTATTTTTAATTTAAATGATTAATTAAAATTTTTTTATTCTGCTTACATTTTATTTCATTTATTTATTTAGTTTGAGTGTGTGTATGTGGTATGTCATTGGCGTAGCACACAACTTTTCTAATAAAATAATAATTATTATTATTAAAAATGAAAAAATAAAGAAGTAAATAAAAAAATTAATAAAATAAAAAAGAAAGCTATAAAATAAAAAAGAGTCGATGGGGAAAGAGGGTCGAGAAAAATGGGGAGGGGGGAACTTGCGCCATTGAACTTGGGGGATGGGCACCCCTGTGATTTTATAGGGGAGCCCTATGGTTTTCAGAACTAATTTTCACACGTAATTAAAATGGGAAAATTCATTTTTAAAAACTGAAAAGAGCGGGACTTAAACTTTCGTTTTTCAATCAAGCTTAAAATTTGTTATGGAAACTTAATTCCAGAATTAGTATAGTATAGTACGTGTAGGGGGAAACGGTCTTCATATTTGGATTAAGGGGGTTATATTACATAAGGATCAGCAAAAACTAATCAGAAGCAGTTTGAAAGTATTTTTTTTTGCTACGCAGTAAATCAGTTGTTTTTCTTAAAAATGAAACTTTTTCAAATTTTTAGCATTGCTAATTTGTATTTAAAAGTTCGAATATTACCTTTTAAGTAAATACATATATTAAGCAACAGTTAATAAATATAGTAAAAGTTTAATACAAATAGGGCTGCGCCTGGCTTCGGTTCGTGGAGATTTAAAAGCGTTACAATTAGAACATAATAAAAATCGCTCTTTGCTTCCCGTAAAAAATAGAGTTTCAGTAATAAACTCGTTAAATTTGGAAAAATATTAAAAATTCCCTCCAATCAGGAGACAAAAAGAAATTGATGAAGATGCGTAAACAAAATTATTTTTAAAAAAAGCTTCAAAGAGTGCTCTTTTCTTTTTGTTCAACTCCAAACTAACTTGTGCCAAATTTCACGGCTTAAGGGATTTCTGAACATTAGCAAAATAACACGCATGTACGTTTGAAAAGTCGCTTTCAAGTTGTGGTTTCTATTAATATCACTGTGCGGTATTAAAAAAAAAAAAAAATGCTTCTGACATTTCGTTGGCTGAATCTTTTTTAAAATGACCCCCTGAATCCGAATATGACCTCCGTTTTCCCCATATACGTAACAATTTTTTTAAATGTCCCCCAAGTTTTTTTTTTTTTTTTTTTCAATTTTCCTTAGTTTTAGAGTATTTTTTTTTCTTTTTGGAGGTTAAAGGAGCTTTATATTAACTGCTAACTTAGTTTTGGCGGGCAAGAGAGGTTCTAAGTTCAAGATCATGGACACCAACAGCAAAAGGGGGGACTTGGGGGTATGCCCCCCCCCCCTACAATATTAGAAAAATCACGGAAAGCGATCTTTTTATCAATGAAAAAAAAAGAAATAGGGAAATCGTATACTTCAGTCGAATGTATAGGGGGCTGTATATTCATTACAAGAAACTATTTACAGGTTACGTTGCTACAATAATTACTATTTACAGAATTTGTAACAATATAGATTTTCCCAAATGTGTTTTTGGTGGGCATGCCCGCAACTTCCTTAATACTTCATCAAACTTCAAAAAAGAAAGCTTTTGTACCGCTATTTTTTATGATTCTTGCACCGCTAGCAGCGCAAAAAAAAGGGTCAAACTTTGCGGTTATTTAAAATAATCAAATACATAAAACCCCAAGTTTTTAAATTCCTTCTGTCGACCACAAATGCTTCGCATGGGTCAGCTGGTTTGTTTTACAGTCGACTCCCGCTACAACGCGATTCGACTTACGCGAAATGGCTATAACGCGATTTTTTCCCCCGGTAAAGAATTTCATTCCTAACGCGAATTCTTCACCCGCAACATGAAAATTTTCCGAAGGGAATCGCGGTTTTTTCGTGAATGGACCTTCATCCCTTTGGCATCGCTGACAGCGGAAGTTCCCACACCGTACTAGTCTGAACATCGCTTATACAAATAACTACTCCTCATTTTCCATTTATTTTTTTCGTTATATATGGGAAAGTTGATGAAATATAATGACACCTAAGAGCGATGTTTAATTTAAAGTTTGTGTAGATATAAGAAGAAAGAGAAAGTTTCAACAACTATAGTGCATTTGTTTTTCTTACTACATAATGTACGTACGGTAGTGGTTTACTTTACGTCTTCCTTTCCCATTTATCATTGATTTTGTGCATCGTAGCATTTTTTTTATGTTAAATAAGACGTTTTTTTTTTAAAATACAATAAATAAAAATTCAATTTTATATTTAAGAAACAGTAATGTATAGTTAAGAAATGGTTTTTTACAGTTTGAAGTGGTGTTTACAAGTGTCTTTAATCGTATGGGTATGTTTATAAAAGTTTTTACACATACCCTTTTCCACAACGCGAAATTTCAACTTACGCGAAGGGTCTTGGAACGCATCGCTCGCGTAAGTCGGGACTGGACTGTATTAATGTTCTTTTCGTACGAATGAAAAAAATACGAAATGATAGGTTGGAATGTATTCGAAATCCTAGTTTTTAGTAGGATAGGATAATCAACTATAAAGCACAGAAATTTAAAAAGAACTTTGCAGAAAATATTAAAACAATGTTTCACAAATCTGATTTTTGCAATGGGGTTGTTTCCTTCAGTCAAAAGTAGCACTTTTTGTCACTGAAATTGATAGAAAGAGCGAAAAAACTAACATGGACCCAGAAAATACTTTCATTTTCCCAACAGTAAATTAAGTTTTTTAAAACTGTCCGATTTCTTTGAAAACAAGGCGTGGTCTTGATGACGTCACAAATGATGCTCTTTGGCGCATCTTTCTATCGACGTTTCCACGTTATGATAATCAAGCAGCGAATTAAAATTGCGCTGTACGCTTGCTACCAACCATATCGTTGCCAGTACTCGTGAGTAAAGGTGCGAATTAAATATTTTGGTCCGTGAAAATGGCAACACTGAATGGCATTTCATCATTTGTGATGTCATCACGACAAGAAAGCGTAAACAATGAAAAGCGCACCGATTTAAAGTAATTTTTTTAAAAATATTAAACTTAAAGAAATTATTTAAAAAATGGTCAGATCCCATGTTTTTAAGCATGCTCTTTCAGAAAAAAATACTTTTAAAATTTTGGAAACGACCCCTTTGATTTCAAAAACTTGATCCAAAACTTTTTTTTTTTAAATAGCTTTTTCAATTTATTATTTCCTTTTGTCGTATGAAACCTTGCAATATCAGGAGGATTCCATGCTAATAAGGTATCATTTTCTCAAATCACAAATGAATCATGTTGATTTATCACGAATGTATTTAAACTTTTAGGTTGAAATTTAATACTGATTCTTCCTGTCATGATAAATGGGGTTTGCTTTGACACAACAGAAAGAATTTCAAAAATGTCATTATTTAAAACAATTGATACTCAATATTTGATAGTGCGACTAAATGCTCCGCGTAAAGTAATTTGAGTTCATATTCCCTTTTCGCTCTATTTTATTTGAAAGTAAGTTTCAAATTACGATTAAGACAAACGATATTTAAGAAAAAAAGAATGCACGTTTTTTTTTTCAAAGATTTCGGAATATTTTAAAGGTAAGTCCAGCAGAGAAAACAAAATTGAAAAATAGTTAAAGTTTATAATTATGAACAAAAGTTGTTTTTGAAACGTAACTAACCAGAATTCGCAACTCCAACGAACTATAGTGGGCACTGCAGTCACTGTCTAATGGCGGACGAAAAAACTAAAACAAACGCACGTGGTAACGAAGAAAATGCTAATAAGCCTAGTAAATTTAGTTCGTATGCATGATTTTTTCGCTTTATTCTTTTTAAATTAATTTTCAAAGTCTTGTTGATATTCTGGCCCACGTAGAACGAAATGAAAGTTCAAGAAGCATTACTAAACGTCAAACATTAATGCAAACTACATAGTTCGTAGTTCTAAGCAGCCATTTCCAAGATGTTGAATTCGATATTTATCAATTCTTGCTAAAACTTAATAATAACTGTGGCCTGACAAGAATAACAATTAATGCTAGAAAATTTAATATGACATTACAAATTATTATCAAAAGAAGATGATACTTCTTTGCCTTGCTTGGCTACCGCATATTATTTTGCATTTGTAGCTGAGTTATTTCTCTCAAATTCCCGAATCGGTTAATTTAAAATTTTTTTGTTTCGATGTTTCTAATTTCTGAGTTACGATTTAATTATGTCATGTTATGCAAATCATCAACAAAATTCTCACGGATATATGGTAGTAGTTTTTTTTCAGTTGATTGACCATTATTTCTTTTTACTTATCGAATTCTGTAATCTTATTACCATTTTATTCCACTCATGATAAAAATTAAAAATGGTTTAACTAAAAACGCGAAATCTCGCCAAGGTTACTTTGCTCGCACAATACTAAAACTATAACCCTAAACAAATTTGGTGAAACCTTTCAGCTGAGAATAAAAGGAATGAAGTAAATTCTTTCTCGGTTAAAAATTTTTCATTTTGTTCTACGATAATATATTCAAGAAAATATTTTGCATACCGTCCATTCCAACTGAATGCTGCTGTAAAATATGGTTAGTTAAATTAATTTAAGATTTAAAAAAAACCCATATTCTTACAAATTCATACAAAGCAATAAAATGTTTTACCTTGTATAACGTTATCCAAGTTTGTTAATCCAGAGTTTTCGCTTTAACCATTTTTCAATGAACTCACATTTTAGAAGGAATTAAGGAAAGCTAACATTATTCTGAGAAGCTCGAGAATACTACTGAGGGACGAAACAATTTCTGTGTCTGAAAGCTACAGAAATCGAACTAAGACACATCGATTGCGTTAATAAATACTCAGAACAAACTGACTGCGTTTACGTCAACAGACACACATGGGACGCAACGTGGCAATGTTTTAGTTTTCCCGGCAGTTTTATAAATCACCGCAAGGTAGCGTATTCGAGCGCTGGAGTTGCGAATTCATTTATCTTTTTAAAAATTTGGCAACTGAAAAAAAAATTGAACAATTGAAATCGAAATAGAAATCAAAGCCTAAGTTGAACTGCCCACTGCTGTTCTTTCAGATGAAATAACTATTCTGTCCTGATATATTTATATTACTGTCGTATAAGAAGAAATAGTATTGCTTAAAATGATTTTTCATATTCTTTTGGTTTTTGTTTCTGCTTCCCTGACACTTCAAAATGTTATGGGAAATGAATTTACTTTCGAACTCGACGATACTGAATGTTTTTATGAAAATATCAAACATGGCGTCAACTGCGTTTTCGAATATCATGTAGTCACAGGCAGGTTCGTAGATATGGATATAATTCTAAAATCAGAAGATGGACATCTGCTCTTTTACTCGCAGAACAAGGAAAACGGAGAGTTTTAAATGGACTACAAGTGTCAATGGAACATATAGTGTTTGTTTCTATACTCATTATTTGCAAAGAGTTTATTTTGCGTTGCGTACTAAAGATGAAGAAATTCGACCTTCGGATATTTTGACGAATATGGATTTAAGAATGTCTCTTCTTCATTCAAATTTGGATTACATCAGCGATTACCAGATGCATCATAAACTGCGGGAGGCTCACGGAAGAATTGAAGCAGAAGAACTGAATTTTAGCGTGCTGAAATGGTCCATTAGTGAATCGATTTTAATAGTTTTAACAACTACTTTTCAAACGTGGATGCTAAGAAAGTTCTTTTCCGGAAACACATAAGGTGAAATTATTCCTCATGATTAAAATCTTGTTTGAGCTAACCTTATCTACAACCTTATTCAAGTTTTAATTTCATATATATATTTTTTTTATTCTGCGGGAATATTTTATCAAGCATTACCATGCTTGAAATAAATAAATACATTTGTGCTGAAAAGCAAAACTAAAAAAACAACATTGTAAACAAAATTACAAAAAATTATATAAATGTATTTATTCGCAAATTATGTGATTTTTCTTACATTGTTGTAAATAATGTAAACAACCAGATCTTACAAAACTTCGCTTTCCATGTAAAAATATTGAATTTCTTTCAAATAAAACATTTAAACAATCTCGAAAAAAAAAACATTACATTATTAATCGACTAAACAACATTTCAAAAAAATTTACACTAAAGTGCCTAACATTGGACATAAAGCTAAGTAGTCTCTAATAAGTGATCGGAAACTTCAAAATATAAAGTGACTCGGTTAGATGTCCCATAATAATAAATTGTATCTTTGCTAAAGGACGAAATGGGCATAAAAACAGTTCTATTTTAGGGCAATGAAAGTGATGTTTTTTATTTCATGATATTTCACAAATGAAAAGTAAAATGTTCTCTGGGAGAGGAGAGCAGGAACTAGCACATAAATATTTTACAAGTCCTCAAACATGTGTAACTAATAGATGAAAATGAAAATTGGCAGACCGGAAACTAATGAACTTATAATTAAGTGCAAAATCGGCAGTCGCAGCAGGATGTCTAAATGAAAAAGTGGCAATTAAAAAATTATTTTTCAGTCACCATCGCAAAAAATTAATTAATGACTGAAAAGGGTACAAAAGGTATTAAGTAATTGGTAAAGTATTCTCCGCCAAATTCAAGATGTAGACTTTATTAACACTCCAAGAAAGCAAAAAAAAAGTAGGGTAGACCGGGGTACGTTTACGCATGGGGCTAAGGTCAGAAATTTTTTTCGGGGGGGGGGGGGGACCCGTATTCGCACATTGCCCTAACACACACACATATATACATATAGACAAACATACACGCATAAAAATATTTAATACAGAAGATGTTTTTTTGTCTCGGTGTTTTTTTCCCGTCTTTGACTTGTCATTTTTATTTTTATTGAGCAATCACGATTGCTTATTGTTCTCATTTGACAGTCCTTGACGTTGTGGTTCCTTTTTCAGCTTGGACCAGCAGCACCACCGCCCACCGGTGGCGGCACGGCTGCTCTGGTCCTGAGCACTGTTCCCCGAAATCCACTCCTGCTGGGTGGTGGCGTCCTACACACGCATGCTCATACACCCTCGCCTACACGCACGCGCCGTTACACACATACACAGGCCTACGTGCACACACTTAAGCCTGCACACACACACAGGGCCGGATTTAGGGGAGGGCAGGCGGGGCTACTGCGGCGGGGCCTCCACAACAAAGGGGCCCCCGCAGTAAAATTTTAACAAAATATCCTAACTTTCACGGGTCGAAAATATCAGATATAATACATATATATCAAAAAATTCAGATATATATCAATGTATCGGATATTTTCGAAAATATGATGATTTTTTCAAACCCTGATTAGGGACCTCCACACTTCCAAATCCGACCCTGCATACACAACTATACACACATAACCACCCAGGAGGAGGGACATGCTTGGGGGGGGGAGCCATTTCTAGAAACAATAACTCTAATGAGTAGGGTCTTGTCGCAATTCGTGATTGCGAAAAACATAATTTGAACTCAAAGTTTCAAAATTCAAATTAGAGTTGATTGGAGGAAGAGGGTCACAGGTTCTTTTATTTCATTTTATTTTTTTATTCACCTTGTCGTGGTAAGCATAACAGGACAGCAAGAGAGTGTCCCTTTAATTCGGATATAGAACATCCACAATTTCAGGGAGTCCGGGGGTTTATCCCCCGGGAAATTTTTTGAAAAATAGATATAAAAATCTGTATTTTGAGACCTTATATGGGGTAATTGAGACAACAAAAATATGAAGAAAAATAAGCAAACAAAGTCTTTTAAAAGTTATGCATTCTTTTGCAAATCAAGATCAATCAAAATAAAAATAGCTTGCTTGACAAATCGTTGACATTAATCGACAGAGAGTTGAAACGAGAGAGGAGGTAAGAGAAGCACATCGTCATTTGCTCATATCAGCTTTTGATGTAGTTAGTTTTTGATCACTTCCCAAACGTCCCCCCACCCCCCTTCTCATCAAATGCCCCGCAGTATAAAAAGTGTGCAAAATTAATTGTTCGAAAGAAATGGTGCAGAAATCCAGAGAACGAAAGAATAATATTTTGGCCATTTGGACAATTAATACTTTATTTTCTTGATAAGAGACAAAATTAAAGAACTTTTCAAGGAATTCAAAAAAACTTAAATAATTTTCAAAGACTCTAGAACAGTTGAAATTATTTAAAGCACTTTATTTGCACTTTTCAGAAGTTGATTGCACAGTCTTCAAAATGATTAAAACTTTGTACGATACTTAAACGTATATAACAAAATATTTCTGAAAACAAACATTTTTTTTCAATCACAAGTATAGTGCTGAAAATGAAATAGAGTAAGTGTTATTTTTCTTCTCATGCTTTAGAAATTAACAGAATGCAGTAGAAGTAAGATCGAAACAAGAAATAAAAAAATAACTTCCAAAATACTGAATTCGGTAAAAAACGCGAGAATCATAATTTTTGCATTTTTTACTTAGGATGTATCAAGGAGCTGAATTTGGCACATCTTGTTAACCAGATACTATCCTAATCGGAAACTAGGGGCCCGGCCCTTGGGGAATCCCCGGCTCGAAATCGGTGCAGTGTAAGTTTTATAAGGGTTTTAGGGGGAGAAGGACAGAGGCGTGCACTGGGGGGGGGGGGGGGGAGAAGGGATACCTGTTTGCCCGGGCCCGAGCCTGAAGTGCCCAATATTTTTAAAACTATGGGTGAAAATAGGGGTAAACAATATGGAGGGGGCTCGAAAAAGTCATTTTAGCGGGCCCCAAAATTTCTGTGAGCGGCCCTGGAGGAGGGCAAGTCTACCAAACTAACAAGGGGGCCAGCCTTGCCCCTGAATTGAATTGGGAAAGAGAGCAGGAAGTCCTGATTAAGGGTCTAAATTTCAAGTATGCTTTGCAGCTAATGAGAACTAGAATTGCTTTTTCTGTATTTCTTCAAATTTTCACTCGTTTAATAGTTGGGTCATTCCATGCGAAATCAGCAAAATTCGCAAAAAAGTGGTGACCGCATGGTAACAGATTTTTATGAAATTTGGTATACTGGTTCCTTTTATGCCTGTATAAAAATATCTAAAATATTTTTGCTTAAAATTTTTTATTTAAATAGTTACATGCGATTGAAAGTTGGTCAAATTGAACAGCATTCTCATAAATGCTAAATGTTGTACTTTTGATGGCTTGTATCTTGTTAACTATTTAATGAAAACATAAAAGTTATATGTTTTTGCAATTTATGGAGTAGGGTAAATTTTCAAAGTTAATATAGTTAACTTTTAACCGAGTCTCAAAAACTGAAAATATTTCAATTTTCTCATAATTAAGCATTTTATTTTTTAATCTCAATCTTTAAGGAATGCATTAGCTTTGATGAAATTAATACCCAATACTGTGTTAAGTATCATAAAAGAAATACCTTACTTTTGAAGTTGTATTTTGATTCATTTGTCTTCAAAATCAGTTTTAAACTTAGTGACATTTTGTAAAATGATGATTTTCCCCTTCACGTACACACAAAAATTCAAATGAGGGAAAATTCAGACAACTTTTTAATTTTTCAAGAATATAGAGCTGTGTTTCTACTATTTGCTTGAAGAAACTCGAAATTGGTTTTTGATTTCCAAACGTAAAATAAAATTCAGAAAAATAGCATTTTCTTTCTGTTTTATGGGTCAATCCATACAAGTTCGACGGATGGTTGCGCTCGACCATTTTTAAATTTTTTGAAATTCATATCCATAAAAGCTGCATATGAAAGATGTTTAAAACCTCTTTTATTTTTTCTCTCAAATTTGATTTTTTGGAGGTCATCAAAAGTGATTTTCGTAGTCAAAAATGGGACTTTTAGACCTTTGCATTTTGGCCAAAATCTATTTGAATTACATTTATGACAGTTATTTTAACGCTTTGATTTTAAAGTGCATAAGTTGATAGTCTTACATGCTGAGTTACGTAGCTGTACGTTAATAATTGAAATAATGGCAACAGGTTAGTTCAAGACCAAATGTAAAAATTTTACTCATTTCAAAGGGGAATAACTCACGTAGGGGACGGAAACACAAGATGAAATACGGCAAAAACTAATCACTGGAACCATGCTAAATAGAGTATGTAACTGTTGCTGTGTGTTTGTGTACCCTTTATAGGTTACAGCCCCTCAAAATTCGGAAAAATGACAAAAATGACATTTTTAGACCCCTATAAACCAAAAGAGGATTGAATTAAAAATAAAATTTCCTGGCCAATTGAATATTCCATTCAAGTACTATACATGTTATACATATTGTTTTTTTTATTTGGTTTGTAAAAAAGATACAGGTCTTTGAAATTAAGCAATTTCGCTAGTCAATTCACACACTAAAACAGAAATAAAAAGTGTAAAAACTTCATGACACCTTCTTAAATTACGTATATTGTGCCCTATATAATACATTTTACTGAAAAAACATATTGTAATTTTCAAAATAATTATTTTAATTTGATAACTTAGAAATATTTGGACATGAATGAGAAGTTTATACTGTGTGGAACCTGTATGGATTGACCCTTATGTGAAATAACGAGAATTCAAAGAACTTGGTAAACGACTAAATGATATAAAAGCAAGTAAAAATGACATTTATTTCAATTTAAAAAAATATACATTTCAGCATGTACTTCATAAACATGCTTTTGAGAAAATGAAACACGAAAGAAATGTATTCAGTAAATTACCGCCCATTAGTTGTAAAGCAACAAGTTCCCATTAGCTAGGAAATGACTGAGCTGGCGGTGTATTTCACGAAAGAAATGGTTAGTTTTGCTAAACTTACAAAATAAAAAGAAGTAACTAATGAAATATTTCCTTAGTTCAAGTTACTCTAGTAACAAAAATACGCTGATACCAATCATTAAAATTTAGTAGCATCTAAAAGACACTTCATTATGTTACGTTAAAAAAAAAAAATGAGTAAATTTAGAGCATTCCCTCATCTTCAAAAAAACATCTGAAATAGAGGAAAAAATTAAATTTTCGGAAATTTTCGATTTTTTAAAGTACGATTTCGTTATCAAGAAATCCATAAACAATTACTAAATTAGAGCAGATAGTTAGTTATAGATAGTTTTTCAATCTGAATCATTTTTACTGTTATTTTTTCATTAAAAGAGCTAGAAGAGTGATTTGAAATCTGAAGTAAATTGGCAAAATTTCAATCTTTGTTAATATCTCAGATTCAAAAAAAGATCCGAATAAATTTTACTTTGCTGTTTTCCAATAGAGTGTTGTTCATAGAATGCGGAAATATTTATTTTTAAGTGTACGTTTATAACTTATGGAGTTATTGAGTCACAAACTGGCAGCAATGAACTCTGAAAATTTAGGCTTCGCGTAAGCATCAATTTCTAATTTCAATAACAAAGCAACAAACAGTTTTTAAACTTTCATACTTTGCATTTCCTCATAGATATGCATGGTTTACCTAAATAAAAATTTTCATTGAAATCTGTGACATGTCAGCCACAGCTGATTTGCTCATTTCGCATGGAATGACCCAGTTAGAAAATTAAGAATAAAAAAACTTTGTTATTTTCCTTTTCTAACATTAGTAAGTACCCTGCAGCTCTATGTTCTTGGCACAAGTTAGATTCGAAGGAGTTTAATTTGATGTTTTTTAATTGAAAAATTAAAGTATGTAATTCACCGTTATGACATTCACGAACCTACGAAAAATACGAATACAAAAATAAAATAAGACACAAATAATTAAGCTCTTATACAGTCGACGCTCATTATAACGACCACACATTATAAAGACCATTCCATTATAACGACCAGTGGTAAAAGCCCAAAATTTGTCCCTATGAACTTAATGTTAATTTGCTTTCGGTATAACGACCGTTCTGTATCTTCTAATCCAATACAACGACCGAATTCAGCGGACACTATTTTCGGTGTTTTTTCCAATAAAGAAAATTTGTAACTTGAAATGACCTTGATTATTGTTTACGGACAGCTGCATGTAGTCTTTAGTGTTCAATCCAATTTTGAGAGGGGTGGGAGTGGAGGGGGATTATTACTCAAAACAGCACAGAAAAAATAAAGGGGGAATAAAGTGAAATTCCCGGATTCCGAAGGAAATGGGGTTGACACATTTTATGTTAGTTTTGTGTTTGAACACGTGGTTTTTAAGATCTTTACAGTTTTGCATCTCTCTGAAGCAGCATGGAATGAAGTCTCAGAAAAGACCATCAAGAATTACTTTCATCATGTTGATTTTGAAAAGCAAAAGGAAATGGAATCTACTGCTGAAGTGCAAAAGCAACTTGCTGAAGTCAGGCAATCCAAGATGAAAATTTCGATGAAGAAGATGAAATGCTATAAAATGTGTTTAAGAAAATAAACTGAATGAAGCGTTAAACTTAAACAATTATGCTAACATCGATTCTGTTTTAGAATGTGTCGAGCATCTGTCAGAAGATGAATTATTTCTCGATACTGTGCACAAAAATAAATTGATGTATCATGATCAGATGAAGAAATTGAGACCAAAGTTTCTAGTGTGAAAAGTTTCGAATATTTAAGGGACTTTTAAATGTTCTTTCAAAGGCAAAAAAAAAAAAAAAAAAAAAAAAACACTACTTATCATCTATACAAAGGAAACTCGTGTTTTGCAAAAATCACGTGCGCTAAAAAGGCAAACAAGTGCTTTTGATTTTATCTTCAGAAAATAAATGATTTTTAAGTATGATTTTTAAGTATGTAATCAGTTTTTTCCCATATTTTCTACTTTAAAATCTGTCATAATATTTTTCACCCATTATTTTTTTTTAAATCTCTATGATAAAAATACTTAAGGCATTTAACTGGAATCTTTGAAAAAGTGCCAACTTTATTGGAGCAACGTTACATGCATGATGCATTTATATATGTATTTTAACTTCTACCTCTTATAACGACCACTCATTATAAAGACCTTTTCCTCTGGGACGGAGATGGTCGTTATATCGAGCGTCGACTGTAATATCATATTTTAATAATGCATCGTTTGAAAGTATTTTCTTAATTTTTTCAGGTTTTTTGTAACAAATGCACCAAAATTTTGCTCTTTTGTTGAATCCTCCATAAATTCGATGCATATGAAACCAAAAAACAGCAAAACCGTGCCCATGTAAATACATTAATTTCTGATTTCTCAAAATCAGCAGGGATAGTGCGCCTCCTGATCCTCTTAAGTGACAGGCCTGCCTTGAGAGGCACACCCCACAGATTGAAAAGTACTGGCCTACACAGAGAACAAACAGCATTTGGTGTATAATTTAATTCTGATCAGCGGACGATGGGAAAGAGATAGAGAAATGAACTTTTTTTTCTGACACGTGACAATAAGTTTTAAAATGGTTATTTCAATAAAATTTGTTCAGTAAAGCAGGATTATTATTGGATAATTTTCTGTTAAGCTTTAGTAACTAAAAGAAGTATTATTCATTCTATTAAAATTTATAAAAGATGAAACATTTCAAAAAAAAAAAAAAGAGAAAGTTGAACGCATTAACTCCGATAGGATTCATAATGTCAAATTATTGACTGTAAAAGCATTCTGACCGATTAGCAGGCATTCAGGAGCTACTCGATAGGAGGTCACTGTGAACTTTCGTAAACTTTTCTTTCCCAGAAAATTTTGTCTGATGAATCTTCAAATTTCAAGCAGTTTTTTTTCTGAAATATTGCATTAAAAAGATATTCTCATTAGATGTAGTGATGTGGGTAATTAGGAATTTCATTCGGAAAATCGAAAAGTAACCCCATCTGAATAGTATAAAGTCGGGGAGCCACTGCATGTATTAAACAGAATGGTACTTACCTATCACGGTCTTTTGACTTTTTGAAGATGGTTCCGTGATCCGTGGATGTTGATGATGATTCAGTAGTTAAAAATTTCTCAGGTTAATTTGATGTAGAAGGTTTGCTACATTTTCCCGTTTCAAGCCACCTCTCCATAGCCGTAATCGAATATGTAAAAAAAAGTATTTTTACCAAAATAGGAGCGTTCTTCAAGTCACCTACTCTCAAGGAGACCAAAAGACCACACGAAATTATCTTTATTTTTGTCGAAACGTTTCCCAATAGGGAAGCTCCTTTCATTTCTGTCTTTTTTTTTTTTTTTCTGGTCATCTTGCGCTTCTTTTTTCGTTGGTCTATCGGAAGTGACATCACAGTATCCATCGTTATGCTGGATTCCGATTTGCACGTTAATTTTTAGACTCCTCCTCTTCTTTTTCTGTAACGTAACGCTTTTTTGGTCAAATTTGAGATGCCGCAAACACATTTGAGAAAGCGCGCTTCGGTAAGGTACTTTGAAGCCACGTGTTGAATAATGTCAAACACATGACACGTCTCCTTTCCCTTTCTACCCCAAACTTAACCTTTGACCAGCTACGTGGTCTTCTAAATTTTTGTGCATCCTTTGGCCAGGGTGTTGCCAGCTGCAAAAAACCACCAAAGAGGTCTGGTATCTCATTTTGTTTGGGTAACATCGGGGTCGCTATAAATTGAATCGAATCGGAGAAACAAACACTGCAAAACTCGAAACAGAAACCTGGAAGCGCCGAGAAACGAGATAAGAAAGAAAGGGGTAGCCCCGTCTGACTTCTGTTGACTTTTAGCACGAGAGTCGTAAAAAAGGGGGGGGGGGGTGTCCATCTAGTTTCAGCACCTCAAAGTTGTCCCGTTGTTTCCCCCTAAATAGCAACAAATACACTGGAATGACTTTCAAGCTTTGGAGGCCGGCGACACGACTATGAATGGTTGACATTGCACTCTGGAGAAGGTGTCCCCTTTCTAGCATCCTCCACTGAAGCTAGTGTGTGCAGAGAGCAGAGCAAAGGCTTGTCATTGGAGTTCACTTTCCGACTTTCCGTTCACTATACACATCACCCATTTTTTTTTTTTTTTTATGTTCATTTCGTTTTATTTGATATGAATTAAACATGGTAAATTATGTATTATGCAACTGTTTAAAGTCTTCACAGCAAAAATAATTTCCAAAAATAATGAAGTTCATCTTGACAATTATCGAGGGGGTCCGATTTTCAAATATTGAGGGGGTCCGATCCTCAAATATTAGGGGGGCCGGACCCCTTGGACCCCCCCCCCCCCGGCCGCGACGCCCATGATTTTAATCACACGTTCATTACTTTTATCATTTTTGGAATTATATACATAGTTAGCTATAGAATCAAAATGAGGATACGTGGGATTAACGACATAAAAACCCTCTTTCAATTTAGCTGTAAGAACGATTCGACTATTACATTTAGATTTCGCAATAAAGTTACCACCTCTACAATAAAAAGAATTACCAGCAGGGTCAACTAATGAAGCTGAAATTAAATTTCTGCGCAATTTGGGAGAATACAGAGCATTATTTAAAGTCACTCTTTCGATGTTACCTTCGTTTTTCAGGATCATGACCACTGTTCCTTTTCCCTCGATTTTGCAGGTGGATCCTTGAAGAGCGGTAGCCATACTATATTATTTCACGGGCTGGAAATCTCGAAACAGTCTCTTGTTGTTGCAAAAGTGATTTGAGGCTGCCGAATCCAGGGCCCAACACAATTTTAGATCCTCTTCAGCTACTGATGCAGAACATATGAAGTTATTTTCTTTTGACCTCTTCTTTTTAAAACACTTGGACTTTGAGTGCCCAATTTTATGACAGTACTCGCACTGTTTGACTTTCGTACTATTTAAAGTCCTACGGGAGGCGGCTAATGCAGAACTTGAATATTCACTGCGGTCTCTTTGAACTTGTTGCAACCGGGATTCTTTGGCTAAAAGTTCCTTAAGAATTTTGTCGAATGTGAAATCAACGTCTTCCCACCGGTATATAGACTGAACTATTCCTTCGAATTCAGCAGGTAAGTATCGGATAAGTTGAAAAGCTTCATAGTAACTCGAAACTGGTTTACCGGCATCTTGAATTGTTTCATTATTTTTCTCAGTCTTGAAGCGTAGATATTGATTTCTTCACCTTCGTCAATTCGGCATGAAAAAAACTCGTCTGTGAGGCCCATTACTCTTGCTCTTGAATCAGGTCTAAAATGGATTTCTAATTTCTTCCAAGCTTCTTTCGGTATTTATACATCACTGATTAGTGGTTTGTACTCCGAACTTACATTTAAATAAATTAGGCTGTACGCCTTATCGCTTCTTTTAAGGAAATCTTGAAATAAGGCAGAATCTTTTGCTGGCTCTACTTCGCTTCCGGAAATTAGTCTCCAACAGTTCTTTTACATCAGGACTGCCTTCATATCTTCGGTCCACGTGGCGTAGTTGTCCCGATTTAGTTTTCTGATTTCCATTTTGAATTTTCAGGGCCCGCCGTCTGAGAAATTTCATAAATCACCAGGAAGTGCCAGTTTCATTCATCAACTCCAAATAGAAAACGCAAGGAGGGCGCTGGGCTCCCATAACCGTATTGTGCGATGAGATTTTGTCAATGAAGTTATGAAGCACCGATGACTAATTTAATTAGTGCCCTTTTGAATTGCAGAGTGCAATTGGAGTTCTTTGCAGAAAACAATACCTGTTGTTGAAATTGTTTCTTTTTTTCCCCCCATGGTGATATAATACAGTGATATCCTTGGCGAGCTATTTACATATGAAATATGAAATTGCAAAATAAGTTCTCACGAAGCATAGATAATTTAGTAAAACATGCAAAACCATTATTTGTAAATTTGTAATATGACAAATGAAGAGTCATTTATGTAATCGAGGTTTCAGTAATTTGAACTTAAGGTTTGCAGATCAAGTTTACAATTATGAAATGCCTAATCGAGAGCATGACGACAAACAGCCGACTTGGCTGACCATGAAACTAAAATACGGCGCCTTAAAAAAGAGAGAGAGAGACTGAGCTACAGAAGCAACATACGAGGTGTGGCTAGAAAAAAACCGAACTGATGCTATAAAAAATTTTTATTTTCGATTATTTACAATTTGATGTTATCTCCTTCAATGTACTCTCCTCCTCGGTCTATACACCGCTCCATACAAATTTTCCACTGTTCATAGCAATGCTGCAGATCATTTTCGGTAAGTCCATACATTACTTCCGTCGCTTTTTCTTTTACTGCTTCAACACTCTCAAATCTAGTTCCTTTCAAAGCTGACTTGACTTTAGGGAAAAGAAAAAAATCACAGGGGGCCAAATCAGGTGAGTAGAGTGGATGGTCTAAGATGGGAATGTTGTGATTGGCTAAAAACGTCTTCACTGACAACGCATTGTGAGCTGGGGCATTGTCTTGGTGCAGGATCCATGTCTTTTTTTTCCACAAATCATTCCGTTTTCTCCGTACTCGCTCACGTAGGGTAGTCAGGACGCTAATGTAGTAATGCTGATTCACTGTTTGTCCCTCTGGTACCCAATCAATGTGTGCAATCCCTTTGACATCAAAAAAAAAAAAAAAAAAAAACAATCATCATTGCCTTGAATTTTGATTTTGACATTCGTGCTTTTTTTTGTCGTGGAGAATCAGGAGATTTCCAATGCATCGACTGACGTTTGGTTTCGGGATCGTAAGTAAAAAACCACGATTCATCACAAGTAATAACATTTTGTAAAAAGGTGGGATCTCTTTCAATGTTTTCTAGGATGTCAGAACAAATCATTCTTCGGCGTTCCTTCTGTTCAATTGTGAGACACTTTGGAACCATTTTTTCACACGCTTTGTTCATGTTGAAACTTTCATGAAGAATCTGCCTAACACTTTCCTTGTCAATTCCTGTCAACTCAGACATTGCTCTGATTGTTAAACGGCGATCTTCTCGAACAAGTTTACCGATTTTTTCAATGTTTGCATCAGTTTTTGCTGACAATGGTCTGCCAGTGCGAGCGTCATCACTTGTGTCTTCGCGGCCATCTTTAAATCGTTTAAACCACTCAAACACTTGTGTTCGCGATAAACAATCATCCCCGTAAACTTGTTGCAACATTGCAAACGTTTCACTTGCAGATTTTCCAAGTTTGAAAAGAAATTTGATTTGATGTTAACACGCTGTTCTTTCTGTACTCTCAACATTTTTCCGACGCACAGACAAAACGTCAACTACTTAGAACAGACGCCACGGGCAGACTGAGTGCAGGAGGCAGATGAAACTCGAGCAGTAGGCGGAGCAAGAGTCACGTGACAGGCCAGGCGACTTTCAGCCTTATTGCATTCGTTTTATTGTTTCACCTGTGCTAGTTCGGTTTTTTTCTAGCCGCACCTCGTATATAGTCAGCCAGAGTCATTTGCATGTATTTCAAGACATGCATTTGAAATGCGCATTTCCGATGTTAGAACGGCGGCCAATGAAATGGAAAAAGGAACTTCGTCATTTTATGACGTTAGGCACACACGTGTCTAAGATCGGGAAATATATTACATACATTGAAATTAGCATTTGTGACTTTGCAAGATAAAAGAAAATAGGGATTTAATTAAAGACAAATATATCAAAATAAACGTGAATAATTGATATTATTTGGAATTCCCAACAATAACTTCAAAGCAGTAATTTTCGAAAGCGACTCTTTGAATGGTGAAAGAGCTGATGCCCTTTAACAAGTCTTCGTTTAAATTTTTATGGCTTTGTTTGTGTTGTAGAGAGCTTTACTCTATTAAAACATTTTCAATAAACCTAACTTTAATTTTCGGACTGTTTAAGCTTCAGTTCAATCTACAATTGAAACTATTAACAGGGCCGATCCTAGCAGGTGTGCAGAGTGTGCGCCGCACAAGGGCGGCCGAAGGCCGCATCATATAGTTCTTATAATCAAGCAAAATTCCTCAAGAATTTCTCACAAGATAACTTATAATAAGTAGAATAAATATGCTGATTTTTAAATGTTCAATTGTCAAAGTATGTGTCGATTTCCCGACAGCATAGCATATAAGAAAAATAGAATGTTAGGGAACATTGTGTTGGTTTCATTGTCCATTAATGTCTACTCTTAACAACATGTTTCATTTGGTTGCAAAGTTTGTGACAGAACCGGTAATCAGGCATGGATACAGGGAAGGGGAAAGGCCTCCTTCTGAAGCATGAAATGGTGCCGTCTAAAAGGAGTACCGAGGGCGGCCACTAATGTTTACCCCCAAGCTTTTATAGACCTAAACAATGAAGAACATATTTTATTTAAATTATTAAAAAAAAAGCTATTTTGATTAGATACTCTCGCAAGCATTTCAAACAACAAACTATGTAACAAACTCTGTGTTTAACCATCGAGGATGCGTGGAGAGAAAGTGGAAAATTGCGACTCCCTTGAGAGTAACATATATGAATGACGAACAAAAATGTTGTACTGTTCTCCCTTTACGACAATTTTTCTGATTAAAATCTTGAATGAACTGTTCGGTTTCAGATCAGGTAGGAGGACAGGGCCCTTGCAAGGGAAGCAAATTTAAATGTAGCTCCAAAACGAAGATCCAAAAAGATGCCATGACCTCCTTGACGAAACTAAAGAAGGCTTAAAATTGCGTTTCTAGGACTTTACTTTCAGAAAATTTCGCTGTTTGAACCATCGATCTTAAAAACCCAATTAAATCTCTGATTCACCTCTTCCACCTTAACTTAATCAAACAAAGCCTAAAAATGTTGGCTCCAAAATCCAAAACGAGTTTTCAGACGACAGCCCTTCCTATCATCAAAAGTCATAAAAAATTGCTTTGGCATTTTTCGAAATTTTTGCGATGGAGAACCCCGAAATTCATTCGCAAACATTACTACCAAAGACAGTCTCAATTAGTGTCTTTAGAGAAGCCCCTAATTCCACCCTCAAAAATCCCCTATTCCCTCCCCCCTTCTTCTAACTTAACTTATTGAAAAACAAGCTAAAATTTTTTTCAAACCTCAGTTTCAAGAACTTTTGGGGAAAGACCCCAGATTCCCCTTTTCTCCAACGCAATATCACTACACCTGAAAATTTCGTTTTTAGACGGTTCCGTGGAGCTAAGCTTTCTGTCTAAACTAGCCTGATATTGACTTCAGATTCAAAAACACAGTTCGTGAGGGCACAGTGAACCTCTGCCCACTCTTCGTCCCATCGTTATCAAACAATGCTTAAAATACGATTTTGGGACTTTTTTTCCTAAAGAATTCAGGAGGAGAACTGCCAGGCTTATGTAACTTTTTACGGTGCTAGGGCATAGCCATCAATCGTCGAGGTGAGGTGGACAAAAGTCTATAGTTATATTTTTCAGACATTAATGTTGAAAAATATCCGAACCGTAGAAGCTTCCCAGTTTTGTTAAAGTCACCAAAGATAATATAAAATTGTGATTTTAGAAATATCTGCTTAAGAGCTCCAAAACCCTTCCTTCCCCAAAAAAGCCTATAATGGATTTCAGTTCCGAAAAATATTTTGTTTCGGAATATTTTCGCGTTTCCCCTATTGTTTTCAAATCTAGCCAAAAACGGATTTTGAAAAAATAGTGCCGAGAAATTACCGGAGGATAGCCGCGAGATCCCCTACCGTCACCAAAGACGGCCTAAATTTGCGTTTTAAACATATTTCAAAATCTTTCGATGGGAGACGATTGAATCTCTCTCCCTCTTTCAACGTCAACAAAGGTAACCCAAAATTTTTGGTTTAAAATTTCAATTTCGGAGATTTTTCGGGAAGAACGCCGATCCTTCCTAAGCTACAGTCTTAAAAAATAGCTTCAAATTGATTTCCATTTTGAAAGAATTTTAGGAAAGAACTGCAACATTACTTTCACCTAAAATCTCGAAAAAGTTCCTAAAATTCAGATATTTGACGTTAATTTTCTAAAATTTCTCCATGCACCTTGAATATACTTGACTCTTTTGTCCTTGCAACCAAACACAACTAAAGATTAACTAAAAATATTTGTCATACGCCAATTTCGACAATTTTCTTGGAGCAATCCTCCTCCCCTGAACATCTGACACCTCCCCCTCACGCTTCCCCTTCCACCGTCCCTTCTCTGATGTTACCGAAGAAAGATCGTAAAATGCGTTTTTACGACTAGTATATTTTGGTATCTATTACTTTCTTCAAAGATATAAATTGTACCTAAGAAGCTTCTTATTATAAAAAATTTCTTCTTTTTTTATAAGATCATTCTTCTGTCCCCCCCCTCTCTTCTTTTTAAATTCGAATTTGGCATAGAAATTTAAAGAAAGATTTATATAGACGTTAAAGATTGGTCAAAATATGCAAATTAAACTTGAGGGGCCGCACATTAGGTCTTTGCACACGAGCGGCAGACACCCTAGGATCGTCCCTGACTATTAATGAGTTTTACATAGATGTATATTGCAACCAAGCGTGGGACTTTTCAATTAAATTTTTTTTAACTTCAAGCCAATTTTGAAAAGGTGCAAAGAATATTCAAACGAATTAAGAAGAGGTGACCAAATGCACATGATGATGTAGAATCAAACATTGGTTTAATATTTCGTGTAAAATAATCGATTCAATTTCTAATGAAATTAACACAAGATTTGATGATAAACATTTTTTCGTATTGTTGGTTCTATAATATCTGGATTGGATATTGAAAAAAAAAAAAAATCTTTAAATTATGAGTAAAATTTATAGCACGAGGCAAGAAGGATTGTCTTGCGGACAGACAGTAGAGAGATTCGACTAGATTATTCAATGATGAAAAATGAAGATCATCAAAATTTTTAAAGTTACCTGCAGTCTTGCATAATATAGACGAACGTGCGAACGAATTTTTGGCTCTGCAGAATTTTTTTTTCAAACTGCTAACGTTGATTAAAAAAAAAGAAAAAAATTTTTTTTTGAGCAATCACAATTGCTTATTGTTCTCATTTGACTGTTTTGAATTCCTATTTTATTTTCCCACCACCTCCCTCTGCCAGCACCACCGTCGCATTGACCAAGCACAGACACACACACACACATACTCATGCCTGCACACAGACACAAACACATATGCCTACATACAGACACACACACGCGCGTACGTACACAGCACTGCATACACAACACGCACACACATGCATACACAACACGCACTCACCCACACACATGCGCCTACACAAACACACACGCCCATTCATACACACACACACGCTCATGATTGCAAAAAACATAATTTGAATTGAAGATGCCAAAAATTTAAATTAATAGATTTTTTTTAAGGGAATTTTTAAGAAAATCCAGAGTTTTTTTTCCATTGAAAGTTTTTCTCCAAAAGCCTTTTAAAGCACATGTGTAAAAATAATAATGGTTTTGGCAGTTTTCTTCAGTTGGTGAAAAATAAGCAAACTGTATGTTATTGTAAAAAAAATTTAAATGATTTAAAGCACTTTTTTTGTCTCTTTCCTATTTGAATATAAATTTAATTTTTTATTCAAGGTTGAGTTAGGCAAAACAATTATTTGCCGAAAATTTTCCAGTTGGGATTTGTGTTCGCAGAAAGCTTTTCATTTTATCCAAGTCTGGTTTACCTGGGGGATTTTGTAAGGCAAGATCTGAAAGGTATGCTTTGATACGTAACTTTGCTACTTCAATTATTTTTTAACTATTCCAATTAGCTCAGCTAGTAGAGAAAGATCATATTCGGGTCTTAGCAGGTTAGAGAATTATTTTTGAAGCAGAATGGGCAAAAGAAACTTTTATCTGTAGTTGTACTGACAAAGGAGCATGACACTGGGCATTGATGGCTCACTAACAAGATTTCCTATTCTTCCGGATTTCAAAAATCATGCATTAAAACTTAATTAAAGGGTAAAACTGTGGTATCTTTGCATGATAACTTATTATAAAATGAATTACAATTATCGTCACAAAAATTTAAATTGTTTTTAAACACTAATTTTTAATAATATTAAACCCATTTTATGATTGCTTCCTGTTAGCCAATATGTGTTTGGTTCTATACCGAAGTAATTCACATTTAAGAAACTCAACTCCCCAAATGAAGTACTGAAATGCGCCCCTGGTTTAAAGCTTCACTCCGTTTTGCAAATTTAACATAGGGTCAACTTTTGGAATTTTATTTTAAATTGTATTTTTAAAATCACTTTAAAAGAAATATTTTAAAGGTATAATTAAAAAGTATAATTAGACATAGCAAAAAAAGTATTTATTTACACAAATTTAGCATGTGCAACACATTATTAGATCTTCATAATGGCACAAATCATGTGTAGAATTGCTTCAATCTCATAGTTTAATCTTCTATCCACCATGAAGTGTAGATATGAAGAGAATGTTGTCAGAAGGTTGAATTTCATACTCTAACTCCCCCTAAATTCAGGACAAGAAAAGGAAAAGAAAAAGAAAATGTGTGAACTGACCGGAAATTATTTTTTACATTCACAATTCATCATACTAAAATTAAATTTTATATTACATAGTATATAGGAGAATCTGAGGTAAAGTGAGATAGTAAATTTTTCAAAATAAAGAATTCATTTTGAAAATTACTGAACATATCTCGAGAAAATTGTATTTTATAGCTGAAGTTGTACTGAAATGTAATTTTACATTTTAGGCAGTAAATTTGTACCTTCAAATATCTGAGGAAAATTTTAACATTTTATAATAATAGAACTTATTTTTGATACATCACAAAACATTACAATATAAGCGTCAAATTTTGAAAATGTCCTGCATTATCGTACACTTTTATCCTTGGAGGTTAACATTTTATGACTAAATCAACAAGTATATATTTAATTACTTAGTTGAAATATTGTCAGAAAAGCAGCACTGCAAACTGAGTAAAATATTTTACCATTTCACTTTGCCCTACGTTCCCAAATGAGTGATGGACCTTCTCAGGAGAAAAATAGAAGCAAATATTAAGAATATATGTATAGTAACATAAAGAAAAACCAACAGGGGGGCAAAGCAGGGGTGCCCATCTCCCCCAAATTCAATGGCGCAAATTCCCTCCCAAAAAGTTTCTCAATCCTCTTTTTCTTTTTTATTTTTTAGTTTATTTTTTTTTAATTTATTTTTTTTAAATATTTTTTATGAATTTTTTTTAATTTGTTTTTTTTTTATATTATTTTAAAAGAAGAGTTGTGTACTTTGCCAAAAACATATACACATTGCACACACAAACTAAATAAATGAATGAATTAAAATATAAACAGAATAAAATAAAAATAAATAAAATAAACACTTTAAATAAAAAATAAATCAATACATAAATTTAATTTTTTTCCATTAATAAATTTAAATAAATAAGTAAATAGCTTTTAAAATCCCCCCCCCCCCGAAAATTTTGATGGCGCAACTTGCGCCATAATCCCCCATTGTGGGTACCACTGGCACAAAATAAATGTTAAAGTATTTACTTGTTAACTTATTGTATGTATGTATTTATTTATGTTATTATTATCATTGTTATTTTTTTTAATTTCAAATGCAGCAGGCTTAAAAAACCACAACTCTTAAGCTAAAACAGAAAAAATAATTATAAAAAAGCACAACTAAAAGGAATGACAGCAATAAGGAAGTAAATTAAACAGTTAAACAAAATAAAGGTCCTCTAGCTTCCCAATAAAAGGAGTAGATATATTTTTCTTCAAAGCAGGGCACAGAAGAAGGTGGTCTGCTCCCTCATCACTGCCACAGAGGGGGCAAGTAGGGCTATTGACAATTTGAAAATGATGAAGGTGAGCATAGAGACAGTTGAGCATGGTAGTCAATCGAAAAGCACTTACTGGCAGAGCATAGGCATAATGTGCTTATTCAGATGAGTAGCAAAGATTTAAATAATGCTTGTTAATTGAAACATAGACAATATCAGATAAACACCAACTTTACTTATATTTGTAATACTTACTAAGAACTAGCAGCAGAGCTTTTAATAGTAGCCAAGAAATAAAAATCTCAATATTTTAATTTCTACAATTACATCTACAGCAGAACCTCATTAATCTGATTTATAAGGGATTCAGGATAAATCAAAGTACAGATTAAACAAAATAACCTACAAATTGAGTCAAGGTACATAAACAAACAACTGCATACAGTAGATGTTGTATTTTGAATTCAAGAGAATCCTCATATAAATAATAGCCAATGAGGGAGTAACCCGCGTGTTTCAACAATGAAACTCACGCCACGATATGAAATTTGATAATATTTTTTGGTAATATTTAACATGCAGGGAAATGCTTTATTGTGACAAATCTGAATTCGATCAGGTGACTTAACTGTTTTACTGGTAAGAATATCATTTCAGGGGAATGAAGAAACGTAAAAATTGGTCAACAATGACCGCTATCTACTGGAGTTTATGTTTAATTCACTGGAATTAGGGTTAAACTACCAAATTTAACTTAAACTACCAAAATATCACCAAACAGGCAATCGCTGTGTTCAAATGTACATAAGTGAAATATAAAAGGCACAAGAGAAAATTACAAAAATATATTAAAAATTACAATACAGTCTACAAAAACATTGTTGCAAAAACTACCCTTTTGTTTATACAGTAGGTAGATCCCAATGGCTGTCCGGATTTGTCCAGAATAATGAGGATTTACTACTGTATTAGCAATCTGGACATGTGACTGTCCCTGCTAACTCAGCTTTTATTTATTAGTAAGTACATCTAAATGAGCAAAATCTAGTTTAATAGGGTGTGGATCAATGAGGATTTACTGCATTAACATTGCTATTCCATTCTGTGAGGGGTAAAATGCAAATAAAGAAAATTCTGAAATACATCATAGGATTACGTATAGAATATGAATAGGATTAAATATATCATATTACCAGAAGTTCCCAGTCGGAATCATTCACAAGAACTAAAATTCCAGGCCTCCTGTAATACAACATTAAGAGAAAGATTAATGCATCAAAATAGGATATTATTAAAAGCAACAGATATCTGAATAAAATAAATTTCAAAAGCTATATATGAATTGGCAACAATTATTAACTACAAAAAACGTCCTAAAATAGTATTATACTGATAAATCAAAACTATTTCATCCTCAATAAATCTAACAGACACTTTAAGTTTACAGTGAAATTGTGCTGCATCTATAAATCAAAGTTACAAAATGTGGGTACAGAATGAATCCATTTACTCTCCTCAGTCTTAAAAAATAGAAAATATTTCAACACATTTTAAGATCAATTAAATCATCAGGTAAAAATGATTCAAGGAATTCTTTTCTTTGAAATAAATTTATAAATAGACGGAACATTTTAACACTGGAAAGAAAGAAATTTAGCATTGACATGTGGTCTGCCTAAGCAAACCAAGCAGAGATTGGGCACGTCAAAAAATAAATTTTCATTTTTCATTTGTATGCTAATAATTGACAGGAAATATGAATTATAAGTTTTTTCTCATCTTGACTTTGAAGGGGTGTTGCCATGGTAACATTGTGACACCGTCGCTCCTATCCAATGAAAAAAGACCGCTATTGGCATTTCTTCGGATTCAAAACCAAGCAAGCAGTTCCCCGCATGGGGAAGCAGGGCTGCCAGATTGGCTTTGTTAAAGCCAAATTCAAGAAATTTGGCAGTTTTTGAAATCGGTTGGATTGAAAAAAATAGCCTGTCTTCTTGGCGTTTTTTGAACTTTGAATCATTTTAAACAACTTTTTCATAAAAGATGAAGTTTTTCAGCTGAAGACATGTTTTAAGTTCTTCATACCTTTTTAAAAATTTTATTTGGTATTTTTTAACTGTGCTTCAGCTTGCTGTTGTCAATTTGATGAGAAATAATTTTGTCTTCACAATGGTAGTAGGTGATAGTTTTCGGTCGCTGGAGTATTTATTATTCCAAGATGGTTGATAGCTGTTCTCTATCACAGAATGAAGATCTTTGATCTGGTTATGCAAATACTTTATAAGGGTTTCCCACCAACATAAGCGGTGGTGCAGGTGCATTTTCCGAATGAGAATAAAGGCCTTTAAAGCACTACACCGCTAAAAATTTTAATGTCCGAGTCAGCTCCACATTAAAGATGAGAGGGGCTCAGCCCGGGCCTGACTGCCTGAGCCTGAAGCGGGCTCGGGCTCAAGAACCGAAAATAAGTTTCGGGGCTCGGGTGGGCTCGGACTCAAACTAAGATATTCAATCGTCAATCTCCAAACAAATTCAAAGCAAATAAACATTTTCCTACTGTGAGAAACAGAAAGGAACATTTAAATCAGTGCAGTCAATGAAAATGTAAGCAAAAAAGAAATCGGAAAATAAATTAATATTTAAGATAAATAAATACCTTTGTGCTGAACAGTAAAGTAAGACAAAACAATGTTAGAAGAAGCACAAATTTGTAAATTACAGCAGACACGTGTTTCGGCGTAACAGGGAACGCCTTTTTCAATGCAAAAAAATAATGAGCTTATGGATGAAAAGACATCCGACAAAAGCGACAAAGCTTTTGTCGGATGTCTTTTCATCCATAAGCTCATTATTTTTTTGCATTGAAAAAGGCGTTCCCTGTAACGCCGAAACACATGTCTGCTGTAATTTACAAATTAATATTTATTTATAATATGTTTTTTCGCGATTGCTATTGCAATATGTCATACAGTAATGCATTTAAAAAGGAACATTTTGAGAAAATTTAGAAACTTTTGTTAATGAAGAACATTTTGACATAACATTTTTCATTAACAGACAGATCATGTCAGACTGTAGAAGGCTTGTTTTTTGATTCAAGAAAGTTTCCTTCGGGGCTCAGATTTTGGTCCAAGACAATATCACCCAGGCTCGGGCGGGCTCGATTACAAGTTTTCGGGCTCAGGTGGGCCCGGGCTCTCAAAACTGAGCCTGAACTCATCTCTACTCCACATAGACTCCTTCTCCCCCCGTTGTACTAATGCTTTAGCTGTTATTATTAGAAATACAGTCCTAGAATATACTCTTATAAAAACAACTCACCTAACACATTTTTACATTTTGTAATGGAATATTTTGCTGCTACAAACAAAGAATGGAATTCATTTATAAGTGAACAGTTAAATTAAATGCAGTATTTATTTCCAAAAACTCTAAACTTGGTAGTGTTATAGTAGTATTATATAGCACTGCATATTTTTGACCCCAGTTTCAGTCATTATTTGTTATCTTAACTTGTTGCAGGATTTGTATGCTTGGGGAAAATCTGGAACTGTCAGCGAAAATGACATAGTTAAAAATGTCAGGGAAATTTCCAATTTTGCCCCCAAAATTTGTTTTCCCAATTTTTTCCCTGGGAATTTTGCACCACCAGATCTAATCTTCGTTTTCATAGTTGTTTCCTGAAAAAAAGTGTAAATGTTTTGAGGCAAAATGATGCTGGCAAGTGGCAATATAAAAAAAACAAAAAAGGTAACCCAAAAAAACTTTCGCAGACGCCATTTTTGCCCCCAAGAGAAAATTTTCTAGGGTGAACAGGAATTATGCACAAACTCAAGAGCGGATAAGACAATTTACTGCTTCTGAAGCACAAGCCTTCGGATGGTAGGGTGGGGGGAAAATCGTTTTTTATAGAAAAGTCTTTTTAGCTATGTTTGAAACGTAGTCACCATTTTTGGTCACTTATAAGATGGAAGTAGACACGATGCTTAAATGCCTAAGTTTACAAAAACAAAGCAGAATTGGATGTTTTCTTTAACTGCAAACTAATGAAAATAATGCAAAATGTACTGCAAATTGTTTTTTTTTTTTGAGCAATCACGATTGCTTATTGCTTTTATTTGACTGTCCTTGATGTTGTGGTTCCTTTTTCAGCTTGGACCAGGCACACCAGCACCACCGCCCACCAGCCTCTGCAAGCGCAGCTCCGAGCACTGCCTCCTGGAATCCGTTTCTCCTGGTCGGTGGCGTCCATGTCCTACACATGCGCGCACACACACGCCTACGTGCATACACACAGATCTATGCACACACACAAGCCTATACATGCACGCACGCGTGCCTACACATACACACACGCCTGCACGCACACATAACTATACACACGTAACCGCCCAGGAGGAGGGGTAGGCTTGGGGGGACAGGAACTGTTTTAAGAAACAATAGCCTCCAATGAGTAGGGCCCTGTCGCAACTCGTGATTGCGAAAAACATAATTTGAACTCAAAATTTCAGAGTTTAAGTTTTTTTTTTTTTAAATTTTATTTTAATTATGTAATTGCCTTCAGAAATGAAAAATTTTGTTTTGTAAACTTAATCTTATCCTCATTGCCTTGGACGCAAATATGATAAAAACTTTCCAACTGAATTGTAGTTTTACGAAGATTTATTATTTTAAAATTGTTTTCATGCTACAAATTAAAAAAAATCTTATACATATAAAATCTGAGTATCTATCTATCTATGTCCAAGCTTCTTCTCCCGAACGACAGTGAACTGACCATCGAACCAGGTATCGATGGATTCGTCATCCTCCCGTCTTCATGTTTGGCTATTTAACATAATTCTCCGATAATAATTAGCGGAGATATCAATTAAAAACTTTTAATTATGACTCTTAGATTTCAAAATAAAATCCATATTTTTCGAAGGCTTTCCTCCATTCAAATTATTATTCAGTGCTTCATCTCAACTTTTCGCAAACAACGCTTTTATTTAAATGTATAGCGTGAAGAAAATTATTGAGATGAAAGATCTGTTGCCATTTTTTTTTCTCGAATACACACAGGTAAAATTCTTGTTTTGTTTTGAGGCTTTTCCTGTAATCACAGGAGATTTAAAATGTTTACTTTTTGGGGTTTTTTCCGCAATCTGCCGCAAAATTTCACTGATTTTTTTTTGTTTTGGTTCAAGCCTGAGTGTTGAACTCACGTCACTTGACATAACTTTTATTTTCGAGGTGGACCGTGCAAAGCCGGGCGACGCAGCTAGTTATTTCTTAATTTTTGTTGTAGCCGCCATATTTGGTCATTCCCAAGATGGCAGTACACCAGAGTTTTTAAGTGCCTAAGTTTCCGAAAATGGCATTGGATTTTTATTGCAATGCAAACTATTGATAACAAAGCAAAATGTGATCTTTTTTCCAGATAATTAGTAATTAATTTCTGGAAAAATGCGAAATTTTATCTCCAGAACATTTTTTTAATTCTAATTGATTTTCACTCAATAAGTTTTCTGTTACATACTAATAAGAAAATAAAAAGAAAAATTGTAAACCAAAAGCAGAGAAAGATTGCTGCACGATTGAAGCAAAAACCTAATATGCATGATATGTGGCATCAAAGAAACTCTAAAATAAGTTGAAAGTACTTTGTTTTCAACAAGTAGTAAACAAATAAAAACAATTTTGCAAAAAAAATGTTCAAAAAAAAAAAAAAAAAAAAAACTTAAATTGTGAAAGAAATTTTTTCAAAAGATCCAAGATTTTTTTTTTTAAATCTACAAGTGGAAAAATTTCAGTTCTTACGCATTGCTACTTTAAACAATTTTGATTACGGCGGACTTTCTATTCTGAACACTCATGGAGCCGAACAAAAGTGTACAGATTAAGGGGGTGTTCATTATAGAGGGAGACTGGACAAAGCATGTGTATGATGTGTATGTATTCTATTGCATTAGTTGACTATGTTCAGTACTTTGCCCAGTGAGCTATACCAGTAACTTAAGTGGTGGCTAACGCAATGTCTAATTCAAGACCTAACCTCTTGCATTTATTTATTTCTTTTTCAGTTTGAAAAGTTTAACATAACATTCAACAATAAAATATTACAATACAGCTATCGGTACAATACCTGAAAAAAAATATATTATTTTAAATCTGTTTTTGCATTGTGTATCCTCATACAAAGTATGTGCTATCATCCAAGTGAAAATGTTTCCGGGTAATTCTCAGCCGCATTTTGCCTAAAGGTAATCATACTTTTTAAGGTCTTGAAAACAACTTGATACAATGGTTGGAGGTTGGATTCTTGAAATATAGTTCAGGGGCAGAAACTTCAGGCTCTTATTGCTCAGCTGAATGATTTCATATGATGCAGTAATATACTAGAACATAATTTTTCTTCCTCTATCCATTTTCTCATTAATGCCACTCAATCAGTGATAAAATCGTGAATGTATTTTAGGCTTTCCAATTTGATTTCTAGGAATTCCCGAGACTGATTGTGAACATGTTCAGTGTAAAATGAAGTGATAATTGAAGGAGATTGAAAATAGCATTCATAATACTGGGGTATTCAGAGTACAGAGAGGTCAACGTATGTTAAGTTTATGTAGTTTCGCTGGGATCATCAAAATGTGTTCAGAATATAGGGATGTTCACATTAGAGAGTATTAAAATAGAGGGAGCCCACTGTATTTTGAAAATATTGTTACTTAAACTTAATTTTGAATGAAGCGAGTAATGTGGAATTTTCTAAAAAATATCCTGGAAAACCTGAAAAAGTCAGGGAATTTTTTTCAACCACAAGTGTATGAACCCTGTGTTGCTGTGATGCTTCATTTGCCAAATCGATTAACTCCATAAAACAAAAAATTGAGAAAAGTGATGATGAAGATAGTATTATCCATAGGAGTGAATGGGCCCTTGTGTTACATTTTCTGCCATCGCATGATCAGAAATGTACTGAACCAAAAGTTTAATTTAAATTCACATTCTAAGCACTGATTAAGCACTATTAAACAGAAATGAGGATTTTTTTAAAAAGTGGAGTTAATCGATTTGGAGACTGAGGCATCCATACATTTCTTAGGTATTTTTTAATTTAAGTTTTTTGTATTACATATTTGTTTTTGCTGTATAGAAAATGCTCTATCCAACATGACAGTTACTAGAACTAACCCGATTTACTCAGAAAACACAGATATGCTACCAAAAATATCGTAAAGCATAAGTAATAATATGAAGAATTGAACATTACAGCTGCTTGGGCACTCGCTTGGAGCACCACACGTAACTGAAATGCAGTTCTGCAATCAATTTATATTTTACTGCCAGAGTAATAACAATATAGGACTTGGAAGGGACTTTGATTTAACTTTTAAGATATATGCACACATGCAGGGCCGGATTTGAAAGTGTGGAGGCCCCGGGGCAATGAAGGAGTGGAGGCCCCTAATCAGGGTTCGAAAAAATCATATTTTCGAAAATATCGGATACTTTGATATATGTCCGAATATTTTGATATATATGTGTATATCCGACATTTTCAACCCTTGAAAGTTGGAATATATTGTAAAAAATTTTATTGTGGGGGCCCCCTTGTTGTGGAGGCCCCAGGGCAGTAGCCCTGCCTGCCCTCCCCTAAATCCGGCCCTGCACACATGCCCAGATTTCTAGTGCTCTTTCAGCACGTGGTTTCTTCTCAAGCCAACTACGGCAACACAATTTTAAAGTGAATTTCCAACCAGAACTCAACTTTAACAGGTCTGCCATATGAACTGAAGCATCTTACATGGAAGACAGTATACTGTTAATGTTCCAGTAAGAGTCTTTTTCATCATACTTAAAATTTATTTAGGATATGCAATCTACAGCTTTCTAAACATAATACTTAGAAATTATGCAGATTCCACAGGTAGTATTGCAACATTTTATAGAATTTCCAACTGACAAATGGTCTGTCCATTGACATTTAAAGCAATGTTGAAAGTTTTAATTTTTGTACAGCATTATAAACTGTAGTCATGATTTTATCAGATTCTGCATGCACAAGGAAGATGTAAAACTTTTACTACATGTAACAAAAATTTAATAGAAATTTCCCTCTAGAACTCAATTTCACCAGGTCTTAAATACAATTGGAGCATCTTACATAAAATAAAGTATGCTCTTAATATCTCTATAAGTGGCCCCAATCTTTTCTCCCTGCTCAAAAAAGTTATTTAGGATATACAATCCAGTTTCCAATGTATAACATTTGGAAAATAATGCAGATTCTTCGGATATTTTTTCAACATCTTATAGAATTTCCAATTCCTAAATGGTCTGTCATTGCCACTCGAAGCAATTTCAAAAGTTTACATTTTTGTACAACACAATAAAACACAGTCACGATTTTATTTAACTCAGCAAGCACAAGCAAAATAGATGCCGAATTTAGAGGTTTTACTTAATGATTCCAATCAGGCCAGTATCTCACATGAATATTCATCAGTACACTTCACATTGTTTAATGATTGATCAAAGACAATGCTAAACATCTCAACCTTATTTAACGAATTGAGTCAACACATTTAAATCGATTCTTTCAGAAAGGGGATAAGTCCTACAGAAATCCAATGCACTAACAGCCTTTCTGAAATAGTTGATTAATTTTAAAATGAAGTGCTAGGCCAAAACAACAAACATACACATTTATCAGGTCAAACATTAGTGCCATTGCACTATTGGGGAACATTGCAGCAAATAATTTGTTGGGTCCTTCACATGCATTGTTAGAACAATGGTTTGTGGCACATATTTATGCCAACTTGATCTCTGCATTAAGAACATCACTCTGAGATATGTGAGATGTTTTCGTAGATGCATTTAGACCACCGGGTGCTAAAGAAGTGTCTAAGAATTTGGAACAATAACAGCAGGAGCAGCCTATGCTGTTTGAGATTCAATTATATTTTTTTGAGTCTGCTTTGGGGGGGGGGGGGAACCCAAAAAGACTTGTTATTCCAAGAGATTTTTATTTGTTTAAAAACAACTATTCAAACTTCATTCCTAAATTGAGAACAATAAACAAGATTTTGCTTTAAAAGTAGAACTTTTTTTTTGAAGTTTATTTATGCAAAAGTAACTAGAAACCTAGAAATAAGAAGAACACCTAAAATAATTAAATAAATAGATAATATACAATTGTGGTGTAGCTATAGTGTAGCAACAGAACAAAATTTCCTCTAAAACTAATGTACAAAATCTCAAGTTTAATAATTAAGAGTTTATCAATTTACTAATAATCAAGCCTGCAAAATATATTAACAGGGAATAATACAGATTTTTATTGCATTCAGAAAATTACATTTGGAATCACTTAAGGCAACATTCAATCGAAACTTAAATGACAATAAACTCACACTGAATCTCCTTGAACAAAAAGCTCTGGTCTTTCCTGCAATAGATTCGACTTCAAATAAGCAATAAGTGCTTTTATCGTCCCTGAAATTAAAGTTTATAAATAATTTGAACAACATAATAAAAGAAAATAATGAAGAAACAAATCAAACTAAGTTTTTTTTTTAAAGGTATGCATTTATAAAATGTGTGCAATGATTAGTGATGTGGATCGGGTAAATACCCAGTGGGTAGGTAAATATTTTTTGGGTATTTACCCGGGTATTTACCCAAGGCCTGGGTAAATACCCAAAAACTGGGTATTTAATAAAAAATGCAAAAAAGCAAATGAGAATTTTTTTTTTAAATCTAAATATGAAATAATTGGTAAAACTGATATATACATATGTATTACACAGTTTATAATATTTTTTATTGGAAGACTTGATGAAATCATGAAAGAAACATATCGTGAACCAAAGAACCTTTCTTTTCAATGTCATAATTGGAGAAGTATAAGCAATTCATTATGAACTTCAGGATTTCAAAATCACAATCTAGGTTAGTCATATCCAAAATGAAAAAAAAAAGGAAGCATGAGGGATGTTTGGAAGAATAAACTGAGAAGTTTTTAAGAAACTATGGTGTTATTTATTTTACTGATATTTAAGTGATATCATGGAAAATATAGAAACAGTTTTCACATTAATAAACAAAAAAAAAAAGCAAAATTTTCTTTTCTGTTGCCTTGCTCATTTGCATTTGCTCCCCTGTAGGGTGGGAAGGTAAATATTTTTTTGGGTATTTATCCGAAGGCAGGGTAAATCCCCTAGTAATTGCGCATTTTGCAAAAAATTTTTAGGTAGTATTAAAAGGTGACTATTATCTTTTTTAAACATAAACCCTAAAATAAAAGATTAAAAATTTTAAATGAATTTTAAATGTTTATGTATACTATGTGTGTGTGTGTATATATATATGTGTGTGTGATACAGAATACACCTGAACAATTGAACTAAGTTTGGAGGAAATTTCTGCATAAGATATAGGTAAATAAATTGTAATAATAGATTGAGCGACATTTCGTTACATTTTGATGTCATGCAAGGACATATTACTGGGTTATAAAAGACTAGGACCTTAAAAAATTGATGTTTGCTTTTTTTTTTGTAACCAGTTAAGCTTTTTTTCTTTTTGTAGAATGGCTTTTTATATCTGAAATTTGGCTATCAACATTGATTAGGCATATCCAACACATTTAATGTGAATATCATATTAGATTGCTAAGCTGTTTTGCACAATAATTCTTTAAATATGTGATCAAAATACAATTTTTGGGCAAAAATTTATTGTTTTGTATATGGTTGGTTGTATATATACATAATGGAATACATACAGAAAAGTATTTTAGATGAATATAAATTTTTGAAATAAATACCCAGGTATTTACCCATTTTGGGTATTTACCCGGGTATATACCCTGGGTATTTACCCCTAAAAATAAATACCCGGGTATTTTACATCACTAGCAATGATAAAATGAATATTATGTTAATTGTCTTTACTAAATGAATGGGTAAAAAAAAATTTACATAATATTCCTTTGAAAAATGAATTTCTCTTGTATGATATTGAAAACATACAAAATCATACACAAAATGTTGTTTGAAAAATTGTCTACGAAATAAGTTTTCAAAACTTTTTTTTAAGTGATTGAACAACCAAGTATGCAATAAAGTCCTGCTAATCCAAGCTCTGTAAATCTGAGGTAGCTGAAAAACTTCTTGTTTTCCTTCTACACCAGAAAGTATTGAAAAAATAACAAAGGAAGAAGTGACACTAGTTGAGGAGTAGACGACGAAGAAAAAAAATAACTAGCGGAGTGCCCGAGATTTAACTCCTGATGATTCTATAAAAAAACAGAATAACAATGTGTGAAAGTGATTATAAAAAGTATGTTGGTGTCTCTTTATATGGTTTTCTGAAACTCTTCATTGCTTTTTTATATTTACAAACCTGTGGGTTTGTTTCTTTCTTTGTTGTTTTCTCTCTAATTTTGAGTTGAATAAGCTTTCCTTCAATTTAATTACATAGTTCACACACTAGCGCAACCAGAAAAACCTTCTGGAGGGTGTTTTTGATCAAAAATACCAACTGGAGTGTTTTTTCATACGATGTGTGAAAGTAATCATTATTAAGTTATACAAGAAAAAATTACCTCCGTGGAAAATGAAATAATGCTACATTTTACTTTCAAGAAGAACTAATTAAATTTTAAAAATGTGTGGTTAAAGCAAAATTTGCCGCCCCTGAAAATTTTGCCGCCCTAGGCAGCTGCCTTCTCTGCCCATTGGGAAATTAGACCCTGCTTCTGGAGGGGTTTTTGTTTTTTTTTGGACCAAAAATACCTTTTGAAGGGGATATTTTGATCAACAATTCTTTCTGAAAGTTTTTTTTTTTTTTGATAAAAACAGCCTTTTCATGTGCATAAACTACTGCATTAGAATTTGCATTTATGTTAAAACCAATGGCTCTGTTAGGGTGTTTTCACCTCCAAACCTCCCCCTCGCTGTGCCACTGAGTTCACATAACCCAAGTTTTATGCTAACCAAGTTGGTGTATGTTGGTGCCAATCAACTAGGGGGACTTGACTGTATTACTCAAACAAAATACGCTTTAGGGGGGGGGGCAACAATATTTATTGTCTGTTTATCATGGGTCAATCCAGGATTTTTTCTCACTACCTATTTTTGCAAAAGTATTGCATCAACATTATATTTTTGGGCAGTTTTTGTTCATCTACTATTATTTTTAACAGTTTCTTCTTTTTTTTTTTGGGGGGGGGGGATAAAAAGCTAAGAGGTACAAAAAATACCATCATACAGCTCAATAGGCTTTGTACTAGAGACGTACCGAGTACTCGGTACTCGGCCTACTCGGCCAATTTGCCGAGTACTCGGTACAAACCCAAATTCTGATCAGATACTCGGCCAATACCGAGTAGTTGCAAAAAATTGAATATTGTCCAACGCAGTACTAAAATTTATAAAAAAAAAAAAGAGCAAGCATTATATTCTGCAATCATTTACAATTAAAATTTATAAGTCAAATTTAAATTATGAGAATAATGAAGTTTGTAAAGCTTCAATGGAATAACTCTTTATTTTAATGTCCCCAAAGTTAATAAAATTATTTATTAAAAAATATGCAAAAAAGGTAAGTATAGAAAATATGGAATTTTTATATTAAAAATGGATTTTTGCTACAAACAAAAATTAAGTTATAAAAAATATAAAAATACCTTTGCTTAAAAAATAAAAGGAAATAAAACAACATTAAAAGTACAATGCAGGAACACTGCAGACACGTGTTTTGGCATTACAAGGAATTCCTTTTTCAATGCACAAAATGGAAGCTAGTGGATTTAAAGGCATCCGACAAAAGTCGGATTTTTTTGTGGAATGTCTTTACATTCTTTAGCTCACATGTTATGCACTGAAAAATATGTTCCTTGTAACGGGAGGGGGGGGGGGGAGAAATACGTGTCTGAAGTGATCCTGCACATTTGATGTATCAAAAAAATTATTTATGTTTGGCAGACTAAACTATAATTGATTGGTATACAGTGAAACCCCTCCTAACGGACACCCCTCTTATGCTGACAATTTTTAATTCCCCAGTTCCAATGCAAGTAACATTATTAAACCCCAATCCTGCAAACATCTCTCTATTGCGGACAAAAAAAATTGTTCTGTTAGTGTCCGCATTAGAGGGATTTTACTGTAATTTGTTTTAATTCCAACTTGATTTAACCTTACCTTTTATTTATTTATTTTTAATTTTAAAAATAATTTTTTTGTAAAATTTTTGACACAAACAAAACAATATTACGGCCTTTTCTCTTTTTGTTGATGTACGAACATATTGTTACATCATCAGTGATTCCAAATAAGGAAATTCATATCTCTCAATATGTAGACAATAATATTTCAGTTGGAATATATTATCTGTCTTTTTTGTTGAGTATACCAACGAATGTCAGACGGAATGACAGCAAAGGTTGAGCAAATGATAGTGAGGATAAAAATTACAGATAATATTTTTCGGTACAACAGGCCTATGTGTATATGGTATGAGCTTTGTGGGCCTCATGTGGTTCGCAGGTCGTAAGTTCAACATCACTGGTATAAATAAATAAAATACTACGAATTCACTATGAAATACCGAAGTGTAAAATATAATACATACAGTACAACGAAAAAACTGGAGAAACACATTTGTTTCTAACAGACAATTTAGCGTGAAACGTAAACATAAAATGTTGGACATGGCCATTAAAGCTATTATTTAATAAGCCATTTCGTTTTTTGGTAAAAACAGGATACACAAACTTCCCCAGATGAGGGTGGAAGAAAACGTTTCAATTAAATAGAAGAGGTGTCAGAAAAAAAAAATTCTGCTCTAAATCTTGGAAATTCAAAATGGGTACCAGGGTACCCGGTTATTGAAAGTAAGGGAAAAGTTTGGTCATTGACGCTAGGGTTAAATAAAAATAAAATAAAATAAAATATAGGGAAATTCCATTACAACAAACTCCATGTCAATGGGACCAATAAAATTTGTCCTTGTAGCGAATTTTAGAGCTGATGCGAATTCCTCATCCACAACACGAATTTTTTTGGAAGGAAGTATCGGCTTCATAATTGACAACTAAATGTTGATTTCGTGAATGTTATTATATCTCTTTAGCATCACTGACAGCGAAAGTTCCCACACCAAACTAATCTACGCATTGCGTTGTTAGTGCGGGTAGTTCTCAAAAGGTGGGAACAAAAACATTACTTCTAAGCCATTTTTGAAATTTGACATCAATTTTGCTTTTATTGCATAGTATGTACACCTAGAACATCCTACACAAACATAAAAAGACAGCAAGTATTTATAAAAATTAATAAATAGCAAATTTAATGATTGGTCTGTAGGCAATAGGTTTTGGACATCATCATAAGAACTTTTCCAATGAAAATGTTACCTATTTTTTAATTCTGAAATGAAAAATAGAGGATTTATGAAGTACATGAATGATTTTATATACTTTAAATAATAAAATTTTGTTATGGTTTCGTAGAATCCGAAAAAAAAAACCCATCCATTTTGCCAGCGCAGGTGATAAAGTCGTCAAAACCGACGCTGTTGGCGAAAACCAAAATTCCTCGCTGGTAATCCTTTGTTTATCGTACGCTGTGAGTTGTCACCAATCAAGGTTTGCTTGGCAATTTTTACCGCGTTTGCTTACTGTTCATTACGATCGAAACTTGTGCTTCTGCTGTTATTTATGTAATGTTTAGTGCATAACGTATTAATTGTGCAAAATACCAATGGATTAAAGAAATTAACATTATAATAGCCTTTTTTATTAAGGTTACAAGACAGAAGATCACTTCTAGCATTGAATAAATGGTCAGAATTATCGGCATCTAGATCATAACGCAATTTGGACATCTGACATATATGTTTAAGAAAAATGATTTTGCTTCAAAGTTACTGCATAAAAACACATGAAACCACTTAAAATAATCATATACCGTACAACCTCGATATCTCAAATCTCTCGGGACAGAAAAAAAATTCGAGATATCGAGTTTTTGAGTTACCAAGATTTTGAAAAAATTCCACTAGAAATTCTCACAATTACATATACATATGCTATATGCATTTATATATGTAATATGAGACCACTTTGAATTACGATCAATAAAGTAGTCTTCAATATTTTACTAGATTTGAAATTTTATAATTGTTGAAAGTGCACAGGAAGAGATTTTGAAATGAAGAACAACTTAAACTTGGTTTTTCACCTAAAAATTCAAAAATCCTTATCTTCAACTAGTAACTCCCCACATTCAAAAAAGTTTTCAGTAGCCATTTTGTACGAGTTAAAAAAGCAGAATAATAAAAATGAGGAACGCATTTTCCGTTTTCACTTGAAATCTGACTGGTGAAAAATCAACCCCCTTTCCTCAAAGTGGACAACATGTTCAAGAGAAATGCAAAGATTCTAAACTCTGGGGAAAATACAGCACCCCTTTCATACCAACACTTCCCTATTATCTTGCTTCAATCCCCTAATCAAAGTTTCCAAGAAGAGAGATGAAAACTGGTCCTTAGAACTGGTTTTACTACAAAAATTGCCTAAGGAAAACGACAACTGAAACTAGCTTTTGTGCAAAAATTTCGACATATTAAGGGTTTCGAAAAATAAATTTCGAGATAACTATGGAAAATACATTGGGGTTTTACATAAAATGCAGGGGAAAAATGTTTTTTTGTGACATCAAGGGTTTCGAGATATCAAGGTTCGACTGTATTTAGTTCTCAAATAATAGCATTGTCCAGATCGTAACTTTTGGACATTCATCAAACTTCCAACTTCCTTTTTTTCTAAAACCCTTTACAAAATAAATAATATGTCTTTACTTTTGTAATTTGTGGAAAATATTATCAAAAAATTATTTAGTTCGAGATTCATACCCTTAATTTTTTTTAAACCAATAGAAATAATTTAAAAATTTTTTTTCTTTTGATGGTTCATTTGCTCAGTTAACGTTTGCAATGTCCAAAAATGTGCCTTTTAGAAGAAAAAAGGTATTTGAAGAGCATTTTTTCCATAATTTATGTTGATTCCTTGTCTCCGTACAGTATTATATTTTAACTTAAAAACTAAATAAATTATTTATTAATATGAATGTTAATTAAAATGAAAGTTACTTGGTGTTAAAGCTTCAAAGTTGAGGTCATGGGTGCAAGTTTGGTGATGTGTTCAAGACGGAAAATATTTTCAGTCCCCCCCCCCCCCCCCCCCGCCCGCATGCGGACTTAAGGAAAAATTTGTATGTATAAATGTTGCAGATCTTAACAATGCCAGTTTTGGAATCTGTTTGATTTAAATTTTAAGCCATAAAATTGTAATATTTAAGTGTTTTGACATCATAATTCTAAAAAATCTAAAATCCGGAATAAAAATTTTTTTCGGAAATTTTTTCAAATTGAAGTCCAAAAAACGCTGTGGTAGGCCAATTTGGTAAAGGAGGGGTTCAGGGACTCTTACATCAATTATTTCAAACTGATAGTCCCAAAATCACAATATTGGGCAACCTTCAAAAAATATTAAACAAAGAGGGGGAGGGGGGAGAGGCTATGGGCTTTCCCTAAATCGAAGATTTAAAAACGAAATTGTAATTTAAATTTCATAACGTTTATACTCTTTTTGAATGCACTATTGAAAGGATGGAGTTCAGCAACCCTTCTTCGGCAATATTTCGAAATTGAAGTTTGAAAAACGCAATTTTAGACGATGTTGGATAATGTAAGGGATAAAAGCGTTTGCAGCACCCCACCATTAGTTTTTTGCCGATCCTAAACATTTTTGTTGTAACAGTAAAATCGCTTAGGACATAAGATTTTCACTTTTGCATCATAAATCAGTTCTGATTTGAAAGTCTACCCAAGGTAGCGCCAACAAACTAGAAAAGAAGGAAAGGTGGGGGAAGGGTAAGACCGACTAATGATAATAAACTGTCATCATTCCCCCACAGTCTTCATTTGAAAAAGAATTTTTTTTATAGGATAACAGGTGGTGAAATTAGCAATAAAAAATCGCTTCAGTGAAGTAGATGAATTTTTTAAACAAGGTACCCTTTCCAACATTCATTAATTAAAAAAAGAAATAGGGGAACTGAATCCTAACTCCAGGCAGGGTTCCCGAATCACATCCCTCTTAAGGCACTCAAATATAGCCTAAAGTGGCGCTTTAAATATTTCAGCATCAAAGAATTTTCGGAAGAAAACTCCCGAACCTCTTCCTCTGAGTTCACCACAAATGTCCTAAATTTCAGTTTTTAAGGCTTCAGTTTCTAAATTGTTTTGTAGGAATAGTACCCCTCTTACATATAAACATGATTTATGACCGCCTAAAAATTTTAATACTTTAATTTTGGAAACTTTTTGAAAAAATCTTCCTACACCCTTCCCCCTTAAGTCATCCAAAGATAGCCCAAACCAAAGCTCTTAAAATTTCAGAAAATAAAATATTTCGGGCTGGGGGTGCGGAATAACCCCCCCCCCTCTCATTGTGTTTACTAAACGCAGTGTAAGTTTTTGTTTAGGATTTATTTTTCTATTGAGAGAGCAACTCCCTTCCACACATCGCCAAAGACAACCCAAAGTTTTAAGACTTCAATTTCGAAAATGTTTCGAGAAAGACCCCTGAATTCCCTAAGTCTTAACTCACTCAAAAATAGCCAAAATAGCATTTCAATACTTCGGGGAGAGAGACCCCCCCCCCCCCCCGAACTCTTTCCTCTAAGTTCACTAAATTTTACTTAAATTTGCGGTTTCCCCTTTTCATCACCGAAGATTTTAGAATTTAAATTCTAAAACGTATTGAGAGAAAACCTTCGAATTCCCTCTTCTTAAGTCTTCCAAAGATTACCTAAAGCCGAGTTCTGAATACTTCAGCTTTGAATATTTTTTGGGAAAAGAGAACCCCGAACCCCAAGACGGTCCAAAGTTGCGCTTTTAAGACTCCAGTTTCGGAATTTCGCCTAAAGAGAGGCCTCCCTCTTGACATTGCCAAAGACAGCCTAAAAGATTTAAGACTTCAATTACAAACTTTTCGGGAGAGGGTCGCAAATGCCCTTTAACTTAAGTCATTTAAGTATAGCCTCAAATAGTTTTTAATACATCAGCTACAAAACATTTTCATGTTAAAACACCAAAACCATCTCTCATAAATTCACCAAAGATTGCCTAAATTAGTGTTTTTAAAACTCCAATCTTCGATTCTTTTTTAAAACCCACTTTTACATCATCAGAGACAGCCTAAAACTTTTTGACTTTTAAATTTTTAAGAGTTTGCAGTGGAGAAATATCGAACCACTCCTAGCTTCAAAAATATTTTCAATTCAGTTTTTCGATATTTTATACTGTAACGCGTGAGTACCCCCCCTAGATTGTCCAAGATATCAACGTTTTAAGACCTCAGTACCGTGGGTTAATTTGCGGACAGATTACCCTCTTTGCAAGAGCAGCGTTTTTTCGCAAACTCGTGCTGCCGTTATTTTTCTCCTTTCCTTTCTCTCCCCCCCCCCTTCCCCCACCTGTATTTCCATTCTAGCGAATGTTCGATTCAATGACATTAGAATTTAGTGATTCCTCAAGTCTGTCAAAAATGCAGGATCGGTTTGCCCATCGGTGTTTCCAACCAGCTTGAAATCCCCCCCCCCCCCGATTATTTCCAAAATTCCCATTTTTATTAAAATCTTCAAAATCCTTGATAGTTTCTGTTTTACCTGGTATGTGGATGACCTTTGCTGTGGCGAAAATATTTCATCTTGTCAGCAATCACTTTCAATCGGTGATGCAGATTCAACTTTTAAGACATTTTAAGAGCGTACATAATTTTCATTTATGCGTGTAAAGTTTGCAAAAAAAAAAAAAAAAAAAACCCACAAATGAAAAAAAAACGAAAGGATGATCGAAAATAGCATGAGAAAAGGCTAAATTTTCAATTACAGCCGATTGCTTCGAAAAATCAGGGAGAATAGCGAGCAACTCCTCGGTTTGCAATGCAGTGAGTTGGAAATAACAAAGCTATACCTAAAAAAAGTCAAACGGCGCGAGCCGAGAAGCCACTCCTCCAAAAGCACGTTGCAAACAAAACAAGCACATGGCGGAAAACCGAGAGAATGTCGATGTAAATTCGTGGTTATGGAACGGTCCAGTAATATTAAAGCATATTTTTTCAAACACTCAATTTTTTCTTTTTTCATTAAAAATTAAAAGAAAGTCAGTGAATTTCTTTCCGTCCCGACCTCCGTCTCGGAAATTTTGTCAAGACGGAAATCCGTCCTGAGACGGAAGGTCTTGTACCCATGGTTGAGGTCTGTGTTTGCTCCCACCTTTTGAGAACTGCCCATGCATGAAATAACCGCTCAGTGTCTTTCATTTATTTATTTTTTTTTCAATCTAAACATTCAAGTTGATGAAATATAATAGCACCTTAGTGCGCTGTTTCATCTAACGAGCAAGTTTCTGAAAAAAAAAAGTAGCTTAAGAGTCTGGATATGCTTGACAACTACAAAACGTCGACGGTAGCAACGCAATGAGTATGAGTGAGTCGTCCATACATACAATTAAAAGTGAAAAAAAAGATATCCGTAAAAGTTCAGAACTTAGTTTCAATATTGAAGCTTGCAGAGTTTAAGCAAAGAAGAATATGAAAATGGAAGCTGTTCTGAGATCCGGAAGAGGAGATGCTGCCGTAAATGAAAACATTATAAAAGAAAAGGCAAAGTTACCGTATTTTAAAATGTATTAGATAAGAATAATGATCTGATCATTGAGCATAAATTATCATCTTCATTTTTTAACTCCAAAATATTGTTACTGTATCTACTGCACAATACTATTATAGTGCAGCACTTTATTATTACTACATACTGTGCGTACCGTGTTGTTTTATTTTATGTGTTTCCCTCCCACCCATCGATCATTCATTTTGTACATGTTAAAGTATTTTATGTTGAATAACACAACTTTTTTATTTTTTAAATACAGTAACAGTTCTATTCTTTATGTCAGAAACTCTAATGTATTGCCGAGGAATGATTTAAAGCAGTTTGAGGGGTGGTTACAAATGTCTAAAAGAATTTGGTACGTTTCTAAAGAATTTGCATACATACATTTTTCCACAACGCGAAATTTCGACTTACGCGAGGAGCTTTGGAACACATCCCTCGCGCAAGTCCGGACTCAGCTGTAATTCAATTTTCAACATTTGCCATTACAAACGAGCTAAAATATAACTAACATTATTTATTCTGAAAAAACAAAGAGGAAAATATTGAACAAACGTTTTATTCATTGGTCATCTTCATAAAAAGTGTTATTTTCTTTTGTATGAGAGATTTATTCCCAGAGAGGACATTATAAAAGATTCTAATTTATTAAGGTCACTTTACTGACCACAAGAAAATCTAAAATCTTGCTCCCCCCTTGCGAATTCGCAGGGTGTCTCTTGTCCAAAATTATTTTAACTATAAGCCAGTTAAATCATGTGACAATCAGGCCCGTCATTTAGGGGGCATCAGGGGAGGAGGAGGTCTATTGTCCTTCCAGGTTTTGAAAAATTAATGTTTTTACACATAAGTGGGCATGGTTTCTGTTGTTTTCTGATAAAATTTAAATTGCCTCCCCTCTCTGGAAAAGCCGAAATGACAGGCCTGATTTTAGTTCAAAAAGAGAAATACAATCGGAAAATTAATAAAAATTACATTTTTTCTTCTTTAGCTGGTAGCACAAGATCAACTGTCTTCTGATTGTTAAATAGCAGCTCTAAACCACCACTGAAATAAAGATGTATATATAGCAAGTAATTATTCATACAGTACATAAAAATAATAAGAATTAACAACAAATCAGTTTTTACCACTCATTTTGTATGAAATTTTATCAATAGCTAAGGGATGTTAAGATTTGGTAATATTATTACCTCACAAATAACTCAATGATCATTAATTAATCTGTTACACTCTGAATCAGCGTTTCTCAAAGTTTTTTGACCCACAGACTGGCAAGAGCTTTTAAAACTAATTTGCGAACTAGTAACATATATATATATATATATATATATATATATATATATATATATATATATATATAATAAAAAAATTGAAAAATATTGAAAAGACCACACCAAAAGCCCATAGATGTGCAACGCAGCAAAACTAAAAAGTCAAGTAAATATAAAATAAGCAAGCCAAATTCCAAATATAAAGCAAATTATATAAAAATAATGATGATAAAAAGGAAAATTGCAAATAACTATTAAATAGGAAAAGATAAAGTATGAATCCAGAGCTCATCAGCCGTGGAGGATTCATTAAATATGGTCAAAAGACCAAAAATTTTTAACTATGAATTAAAAGAGAATGTTTAAGTTCCAGTACATGCAATATAGAGTAACATTGGGCAAATGCACCACATGCTAAACTATAAACAGTAAACAAGAGTTCAAACCTAAAACTAAAAGCAGGTGGTTTCACCTCGACTAATTAGGAAAACAAGTTCTGATAATCAGCCATCCACGGTACTTATCGGAACTTGTTTTCCTGCGGTTTTGCATTTAATGTCGCAGTTTCTTCAGCATATTTGGCAGTTTTTGCAGTTAATCATCAAGTTTATGAATTTGGAGCTTTTTTTACGATTTTTGACTTAGTCCTGATTTTTTTGCGCATTTCGAAATCTGATTGCATCTGCCTTTGAAGATCGTTTTCATTTACAGTAAACTCCCGATTATCCGCGGAATTGGTTGGCACAAGTGCCGCGGATAATAAAAAATCGCGGATAACCGCACAAAGACTAAAATGGGGGACAAATCAGGTAAAAATTGTCCTATCTCAAATTCTTAACTGTATTGATGCATAACACTTTCTGCAAACAGTGAAAGTATATATAGAATACAGTACAAATGTTTTGTATTTTTGCACAACCGAACTTAACATCAATAACAAACAAGTGTATGTACGATGAAGAACGCACAAAAAAAAAAAAAAATAATAATAAAATCAAATCAATCAATCAAGCAAAAACAACTGAGTGTAAATTTGCAATTTTTCAAAAAAAAAAAAAAAAACAGCCACTGGTATTCGCTTTTTACTGCGGAAATACATGTTCGTGATTGTTGATTGATTCGCGGATAATCCGCCCCGCGGATAAACCGCTCGCGGATAATCGAGAGTCTACTGTATTATGTGATTTTGTTCCTTTGACTTAAAAAGTTTTGTACTGACCATTAATTTCAACTATTCTTATCTTTTGTTTTAGGAAGAAGAGGACTTGTAAGTTTGTCTTCTTGCCACTCAAAAATGTCAATACAGTTGCATTCAAATTGCTTTAAACGAATGCCATCTGTAAAAATTAATATCATTCACCAGCTTTTTATCTTGGGTAGAAAGGGTATCCTTGGGTATCCTTGTGGTAGAAAGTTGCTGACACGGCGACATTGTCGCAGAATGAGCGAGAGTTTGTGCAGAAAGATTTTGCACTAGGGAGGGAAAAAAGGGATAGGTAGAAGAAAAAGGTCAGCAATAAAATCATTCTGCAGAACAATACCGAAGGATAGCTGTATCACAGCAAAAAATGTAACTCGACTATGAATTAAGGAAATGGCCTGAATTTCTGCGAAAAATAAAATAATCGCGACATTTTACAAAAAAAAAAAAAACTTTGTCGAGCGCCAAAGCGAGCGATCATTGATAATTGTGGTAGTCAGCAATATCGGAGATCGGCAGGTATGCCATGGATAGAAACCAGTTCTAACCAGAACTTCTCACCACATGGAGCGATTTCAAAGCAACCCTGTTTTGGTCAAAGAGGAGAGGCTCGCAACGCACATGTTTGTGTGAAAGACTTGTGCCAACTTGCCTTATTTCACCTCTGTTGAAAAATTAATTTAAGCCTTTAAAAAATTGCTTATTTGCAGTGGGTGGGTGGGTGGGTGTTGCAGGCTGCAGCAACAGAAAACAGATGGAATACTTGATAAATTTCGTGGTATTTTGGGCTGACCAATCGTTATTCAGATTAGAGATGAGTTTGGGCTCATTTTTGAGAGCCCAGGCCTGCCCGAGCCCGAAAATTTGTAACCGAGCCCGCCCGGGTCTGGGTGATACTATCTCGGATCAAAATCCGAGCCCGCCCGAGCCCGAAGGAAACTATTTTGTATCAAAAACCGAACCTTCTACAATTTGAGATAATCTCTATGTTAATGAAAAATGTTACGTCAAATGTTCTTTATTAACAGAAGTTTCTAAATTTTCTCAAAATGCTCCACTTCAAATGCATTACTGTATGACATATTGCAATAGTAATCGCAAAAAAAACACCATGAATAAGCGTTAATTTATTATTATTTTTCTTTTGGTTAAAGTTTCACATTGATCGAACTGATTTAAATATTCCTTTCATTTTCTCACAGTAAGAACATGTTTATTTGATTTGAATTTGTTTGGAGATTGACAGTTGAGTCCGAGCCCGCTTCAGGCCTGGGCTCGGGCTGAGCCCCTCTCATCTCTAATTCAGATAGGGGTGCTTGCAGTGGCGTAGCTAGACCCGACTTTCGGGGGGGGGGGGGGGGGTTACTTCTTTTATATATATATATATATATATATATATATATATATATAATAATGTATATACATACATATATATATATATATATATATATATATGTATATACATACATATATATATATATATATATATATATATATATATATATATATGTATATACATACATATATATATATATATATGTATATACATACATATATATATATATATATATATATATATATATGTATATACATACATATATATATATATATGTATATACATACATATATATATATATATATATATATATTGTAACGGATTCGGTGCGACTTCCACTTTCTTGAAATGAAGACACAGTTCTTGATAAAAGCACAGGAAATTTATTTACACTATGTACAGGAAAGATCGTCAACAACTGCAAAATTATTCATCAGCAATTAAGCAATTATCACGCAACACCGTAAACTCAACGTTTACACACGTATTTACTTCCAAATACGAAAACAACACAGCGAAATGCCTCGCTATAAACAGAGCTAATACACACACTCAGTTCGAAATCTGAATCGAAACTAACTGTTTATCCATCGCTAACGGCTTTTATACACCGAAAAGAATTTTCCACAACATTCTTACCTCTTCGCGAAATGCGTAGACCGTTATCGAACAAAAAGGAAATAGAGGGGTCGTATACTTTAGCCATATGAAAAAGGGGTTGTATATTCATTACGGGAAACTATTTACAGGTTACGTTCCTACAATAATTACTATTTACAGGATTTGTAACATTGCCCCCTTCCTAAGGACTGCACGTCCCGGGCAGTACAATCCCCAGAAAGGGTGCCAAACTTCTATCACAAGTTTACAAATATACACATTAATTAATAACTAACAGATACAGAAAACACAATAATAACAAGAAATATTACTAAACATTAAAAGCAAAAAAATTATCTACAACTTTTATGTTATCAACCATGGTTGTTTACGTAATACTCATGAACTATGGCCATAGTATGGGGCTAACCGATCATAATGTACAACCCTAGGTTTTGCATTAGGTGATTTTTGGATCCTCACTACGACGTCATTTAGTCGGTTAAGGACTTTGTAGGGTCCATCCCAATGCGACTGCAATTTGGGTGACAGACCTTTCCGTCGGATGGGATTCCATAACCAAACCTTGTCGACTTCGTTGAATTTATGTCCAGTAGACCTTGTGTCATATCGGGTCTTCATCTTCTCCGCCGCGATGTTGATTCGCTCTCGTGCGAAGTTATGAACGTCTTCCAACCGGGCCTGGAGATCCTGGATGTACTCCTCAGGCGATGAAGGCGCATCCGGAGGACGACCGAAGACGAGATCACAAGGTAGCCGAAGCTCTCGTCCGAAGAGCATCTGAGATGGGGCATATCCGGTAGTCTCGTGGACAGCACTGCGGTAGGCCAGCAGGAACAAAGGCAGCTTCTTGTCCCAATCCTGTTGATTTCTGGAGACCATAAGTGAGAGATTATTCAGGATTGTGCGGTTAAATCTCTCCACCATGCCGTCCGATTGTGGGTGTAGTGGTGTTGTCCTAGTTTTCTCAATTCCGAGAATTTGACATAGGCCCTTAAACACAGCAGAGATGAAATTCCTCCCTTGATCGGAATGAATCTGCAAAGGTGTTCCATATCTCGAGATCCAGTGTTGGACTAGAGTCTCTGCTACGGTGGTAGCCTCTTGATCTGGAATGGGATATGCTTCCGGCCATTTGGTGAAGTAGTCGATGGAAACAAGAATGTATTTGTTCCCATCAGCAGTTCTTGGTAGAGGACCCAGGATGTCGATCCCAATTCGTTCGAAAGGAGCTCCAACGTTGTACAGATGTAGCTTCCCTCTGCTTCTCTTCTTCGGTCCTTTACGAGCAGCACAGGCGTCACAAGAATGGCACCACTTCTCCACGTCATCCTTCGCCTTGCTCCAGAAGAAGCGCTCCCGAACTTTATTGAGGGTTTTCAAGACACCAAAATGTCCTCCAGTCGCACTACTATGTATTTCTTTCAGAACATCTGAAATCCTGGATCGAGGAAGTAGTAACTGCCACCTAGATGTCTTGCCGTCGTCATATTCCCATTTCCGGTGTAGCACGCCGTTCCGTAAATGGAGTGAGTTCCATAAAGCCCAGTATCTTTTTGTTGCAGGACTGAAGATGGAAACGTCCTGCCAGCTAGGGCGTCGACTGTCAGTTTCCATGAACTCTAAAATTGGTTTTATGTCGGGGTCTTCAAGTTGATCTTTTCGAACTTGGTCATCACTCCATGGATCAGGTTCTGATGATGTTGGAGTCACTGTCACCTGATAGGCGGTAGGGCTAGTCGTTCCAAACTGTTTCTCGATTCGGGAACAATAGTGGCAGTTCTCAGAACAGGGTCTCCTTGATAAAGCGTCAGCATTACCGTGAGATAACCCTTTTCGATGCTTGATCTCCATGTCATATTCCTGGAGCCGCTGTATCCATCTGGCTATCTGGCCTTCCGGATTTTTGAAGTTCAAAAGCCAAGTTAATGAGGCATGATCTGTCCGAAGCAGAAACTTTCGGCCGTAGAGGTAATGATGGAAGTGTTCTACAGCTTTCACTATGGCCAGTAACTCCTTTCTGGTGACGCAGTAATTTCGCTCCGACTTTGATAAGCATTTGCTCCAGTAAGCGATGACATGTTCATTTCCGTCAATTTCTTGGGATAAAACAGCTCCGATGCCCTCGTTGCTCGCATCAGTGTCCAGGATGAAGGATTTTTCAGGCTGAGGATAGGCGAGGATAGGCGTTGATGTTAAAGCCTCCTTCAGTCGTAGAAATGCATCTTCGCATTCTTTGGACCATTCGAACTTTTGCTTGCTCTCCGTCAGCTTATGCAAAGGTCGTGCAATGTTGGAAAAACCCTTTACAAACTTCCTGTAGTAGGTGCAGAGCCCCAGGAAACTTCGCAGCTGATGGATGTTTTCGGGACGACTCCAACTCTTGACAGCAGACACCTTTTCTGGATCGGTTTGTACACCCTCAGAAGAGATGATGTGACCAAGGTAGTTCACTTCCCGGCGGAACAAATTACATTTGGACGGGCTTAACTTCAGATTGGCTTCCTTAAGCTTCTGCAGCACCTTCCTAAGATTTGCCAGATGTTCTTCGAAACTGCGTCCCACGATGATGATATCGTCTAAATAGACCAGACAGGATTCGTAGGAAAGTCCTCTTAACACTGTCTCCATAAGACGCTCGAACGTAGCTGGTGCATTGCAGAGGCCGAAGGGCATAACTTTAAACTGCCACAAGCCTTGTCCAGTTGTAAACGCTGTCTTCTCTCGGTCGTCAGGGTGTATTTCAACCTGCCAGTAGCCGCTCTTCAAGTCCAGGGTCGAAAACCACTTGTGTCCGGAAAGAGTGTCCAAGGTGTCGTCTATCCGTGGAAGAGGGTAGCTGTCTTTCTTGGTGATTTCATTCAGCCGTCGGTAATCGACACAAAATCTGGTGGAGCCATCTTTCTTTCGGACTAAGACGATGGGAGAGGCCCAAGGACTGGAAGACGGTTCGATTACATCATTCTCCTTCATCTCTTTCAGGAGGGTCTCAACCTCTTCCTTCTTGGCGAACGGTAGTCGTCTTGGATGCTGTTTAATAGGGGGGTGTTCTCCAGTGTAGATCCTATGCTGCGTTAAATTCGTACGGCCAACATCCTCCGATGTAGATGAAAACAGATGCTTGAAGTCATCCACCAATTGTTCCGCATCAGTTCTTTGATCTTTCGATAAGGGTGCACTCCCAATTAACTTCGATGTCAAGGACTCAGAAGACACAGTCTCGTGGGAATTGATTCTTCTAATGATGCAGTTTACTGGAGTACAAGTTGCCAGCACTTCACCTTTCCGGATATTCCTTGGCCTTTCACTCACGTTGACGACTCGCACAGGAATTACATCTTTAGAAAGGTCCACCAGCGTAGATGCTACCAGCACTCCTTTTGGGCTATTGCTTAAGTTGGGGTATTCAATGAGTCCAAATCGAAAACTATTGCTTTCTTCAATGGAGCCAGGTATTAATGATTCTGACCTTGAGGGAATCGATAAATCTGTCTGGGCTATTATTTGATGAGCGGATTTTACATCACTTTCTGCAGGGAAAACGGCTATGTCTTCTCTCATCGAGTGCAGCTCGTTAGTCTTGAAGTCGAGAGTGAAGTCATATTTCTTCAAAAAGTCCAATCCGAGAATGAAGGGGTCCGTGATAGCAGCAACGAATGCCGTATGATGGTAAGTGGCATTTCCAAACACAATTTCTAAGTTTACTTTACCCTCAATCTCGATCTTGTCACCTGTCACAGTTTGGAGGGTAACGCAGGGCGGCGTCCATAGAATGTTGAGTCCAAATTGACGAGCCACATCTGTTCTAATGAGTGTAACATTGGCTCCAGTGTCAATAATCAGTTCGCAGGGAAACCCGTTTACGTATGCGTAAACAAACAGTCCATTACTGCCGCCACTCGTCGATGAAATCTGGAAAACTTTAAGATGGGGCTCATTCCAATTTGGCGACCTCCGCCCCGCGAGATTGCCATGGCTTAGTTTTCCTGGACCTGCGAGGGAGAGGTGCTCTTCCCTCTGGTTTCTTGGCGAGCTTCACAGTTTCTTCGTAAGTGACCCTCGCCGCCACATTTCCAGCACTTAAGTGATTGTCCATTTTGGTCCTTGGGAGCCGAAGTCCTTTTGAGGATTCCTGCAATTTCTTTTATTTGCTTTTCCAGTTCAGCAAAGCGTGACGAAACCGGATCAGGCTCATCAGTTTTCACGCCGCGGATTGAATGACGATCCTTGCGGGTTGCTTGCTGGGCGGCCTCCAACTTCATCGCATACACAACAGCAGAGTTCAGGTCTTTGACATCCGCCATCCGTAGAGCTTTCTGGATTTCCGGATCTCGAACCCCGTCGATGTAGTAGTTGAGTGCCAGGTTGTCTCGAACATCCGCAGGACAGTCGCAAAAAGCAAGATGAGACAGTCTCTCGACGTCCGCCGCTAGCTCTTGCAGGGTTTCCCCGGTTTTCTGGAAACGGGACTTCAACTGGAGTCGGCTGAAATCTTTCTGGCACTTCTCACCGAAGCGAAGCTCCAACGCAGATGTGAGGGCGGCGAAATCCAGGCACTGGCTGTCCGGAAGGGTCTGAAGAATGTCCGCTGCGTCACCTCTCAGGGATGCTGCAAGATGGCAGGCCTTGGTAGCAGAGTCCCATCCGTTCGCTTCCGCCACTATCATGAACTGAGTTTTGTAAACCTGCCACGAAGTTTTCCCATCAAATGCGGCAAGTTTAATGGACGGTCGAGCAACCGATGTGGGAGCGCCAAACTGTACAGAGCTGCTTTCCGCGGTCGCCAATCTCCTTTCCAGGTCTTTAAAGATGTCCTCTTTAAGTTGATGAAATTTTCTATCTTCTTCTTCCAGTTTATTTTCTACAGCATTGCATCGGCCTTCAACGGAACTTAATTTTTCTTCAAATTTCTCTTCGATTTTATTTTCCACTGCGATGAATCGGCCTTCAACTGCCTCAAACTTTCCTTCAATAGCATCAACTCGATGCTCTATCTCATTAAATTTATTTTCCATCACAGTCTTTACCGAAGTAAGATCGTTTTTAATTTCCTCTTGGTTAGAAACTAGGTCATTTTTCAGCACCGTTAAATCACTTTTCAATTGGTTTTGATTAGCCGCCATATCATTTTTTAATTGTTCTTGATTAGCCGCCAAACTTTCGGTCAAGTCACTTTTCACAGCATTAATTGCTTCCAGAAGTTGTTTTAATTGGTCATCCATTGCGCGAGTAATCACCATAAAAACAAAGTCTATAAATTCAAACAGTCTTTATGAAAAAAAATGTCCAAAGTCACACTTACTCCAAGAAAGTCCAGAAGAAGCCCCACGTTGGGCGCCAAATTGTAACGGATTCGGTGCGACTTCCACTTTCTTGAAATGAAGACACAGTTCTCGATAAAAGCACAGGAAATTTATTTACACTATGTACAGGAAAGATCGTCAACAACTGCAAAATTATTCATCAGCAATTAAGCAATTATCACGCAACACCGTAAACTCAACGTTTACACACGTATTTACTTCCAAATACGAAAACAACACAGCGAAATGCCTCGCTATAAACAGAGCTAATACACACACTCAGTTCGAAATCTGAATCGAAACTAACTGTTTATCCATCGCTAACGGCTTTTATACACCGAAAAGAATTTTCCACAACATTCTTACCTCTTCGCGAAATGCGTAGACCGTTATCGAACAAAAAGGAAATAGAGGGGTCGTATACTTTAGCCATATGAAAAAGGGGTTGTATATTCATTACGGGAAACTATTTACAGGTTACGTTCCTACAATAATTACTATTTACAGGATTTGTAACAATATATATATATATATGTATAATCGCTTGGAATTTTTTCCTTTTCTTCTTTTTTTTTTCTTTCTCTTCTCGCTTCCTTTTTTTTTTGAGACTAACTTTTCGGGGGGGGGGGGGGGGGTTTGTCCCCAAAACCCCCCCCTTAGCTACGCCCCTGGGTGCTTGCATGAATGAAAATCTTCTCTCTTTGGAGGAGTTATAGATTCTTTTTCTAAATCCATATTCTAATTAAATTATTTTTTCTTAGTATGGAAAGTGAACTTTTGCTTGCTCCAGTACTTGATTTAAATTCTTTTTCAAACAGGGCAGGGTGCCCAGCCTGGGGGGGGGGGGGGAGAGGGTCATGGCGCGGACTGAGACATTAAAATTTGTAAGTTTTTTTGGGGGGGAGTTGTTTTGAGGGGTATTTTTTTCACTGGGGGGGTGCCCTTGCCCTTGGGGGGGGGGGGCAATCCCGGGGTGGGAGTTCTTTTTTGCTTTGGTATTTTAATAAAATCCTATTTTCTTCTGGGGAATGGTTGAATTTTCAATTTGTTCTGACTAAAATGTGTTTTTTAATTAAATTTATTTTCCTTTTGGGGAGAGGGGATACTTTGTTTATAATCTTGTGTATTGCATATATTATTATTTATTTTTTTTATGGGAGGGTGCCCTTTATTTATTCATTTTTTTCTCCAATTCACATGCATGTTTTAGTTTTTTTTTCCCCAAACTGTAATGCATATTTTAATCAAATTCCTTTTCCTTTTGGGGGGAGGGGGATACTTCGTTTTAATTGTGTGAAATGTATGTTTTAATAATTTTTTTTTTGGGAGGAGGAGGGGTGATCCTTATTTATTTTTCCCAATCACGTGCATGTTTTAGTTTTTTTTTTTTTTTTTGGGGGGGGGGGGGGGAGCCTACCGAACTGTAATGAATATTTTAATTAAAAATTATTTTTTCTTCCGATCTTATTTCTTTGAGTATTGAATAGATAGTGCATCTGTATTTTTCTGGTATTAAGAACTACAGATAAGTAAGTGAGTGTGTGTAAAGTGAGTAACTTAAATATGAGAGTGGCATCTCTGTTTAAACAATTACCCCCTACTATAACATAATAATTTACACTAGCATTACATAAATTAGCATAATAATTTACATTGCTTTTGGTTTTTTCTGTACTTACTAATTGCTGTTACCATGGTGTTAATATTTACCTTATAGATTTAGCTCAAGGTCACTCACTCCCCCCCCCCCCTAGCAAAAACTGAAAATCTGGTGGAAGCCCTGATATTGAGCTTTAATGCTTTTTGTTTTGTATAAAGGAATTTACCTAAACAAGAAGTTATGTAAAATTCGTTAATAAGTAAACAAATTTTTCACTTTTGAAATGAACTGCACTTAAGTTTGTTCATTAGTTCATTTTTCACTTCACAGAGCACTCTTGCAGAAAGAAATTAGGTCCAGAAAATTTGTCGCAGAAAGTAAAATAAAATTCTGCGACAGGGCTTAAGATTTCAGGACAGAAAAATGATCTCTAATTTTGGTTGGGGGACACATAAGATAGCAAAACTCGGGGAATTCTAATGATCTGGCACTGAATATGCAGATATTTCAAGTTTCTTAGATTCAGGCATTTTTTTTCCATTCTTAGCTTGTCTTAATTTTTTTTCACGTGTATTTTAAAATTCTTTTTCTTATGGCATCATTTCTCAAAATTCTTTTTTTTTTTCATTGTAGTTTCATTATTAATTTTTGTGATTATATATCAAACAGTTAAAAATAAAAAGTTTTATTACAGAATTATTTCCCTAAATATAAGTTAGGGGACTTGAGGACCATATAAAAAGTTAATTTCTGTATTTTTTGACTTATTTTTATTTTTGCTTCAAACTTAACTCTGCATCTGATTTTGAACATTTTTGCAGTTGGAAGTATACATCTAGGACTAACGATTGCGAAAATACAGGTCTTGCAGGTTAAAACGGAACACCTTGTATATATAAGGTCAAATATAAGTAAATAACTTACAAATACCATTAAAAAAAAGATTAATTAATAGCTCAATAAAACTCACTTGTAACTTGCTGAGGTAAAGCTTTTAAATTTTATTTTTTTTAACCTTTTTGAATATGTTTCTGAGTTTTATGTATATGATATATCTTATGCCGTTTACATATATAGACTACATAACAGCAAACAAATTTTAAAAATAGGTATCAAAGCACTATAATTTAAATGTGCACTAAAGCAGAGATGTATTAAGCAAAGTAAATGTGTGAACTAAATTAACTAATTAAATCAGATGTGTGAGAAAAAAATAGAGCAGGACAGACAGGACTTGTCTTTTGTGAAAAATATTAGACAAAAAAAAAAGGAATAATAATAAAAATGTAACGAAGAAAGCTTCAATTAGTAGTTGGAGTGTTTTTGCATCCTCAATCTCTTTTTATTATTTTATCATGTCACACATGTTTTTGTGCGTGATACCTTTCTCCAAATTAATGCAAAATTTAAATTTTTGCTGCTACAAGATGCTCCAAATATGCAATTTTACTGCTCCAGGCTGCTCCAAATTTGCAATTTTACTGCTCCAAATTCAGTTTTACTGCTACAAGCTGCTCTAAACTCACCATTTTCAAGATTGCTCCAAAAGCGAGTTTTGGTCGGCACATCCCTGAGCTTGCATGTTGTCTGAATTGATATAATAAGGTATATTTCGGTCAAGATTTGCTTTATGCTGAACAACGAAGCCAGTTTCATGATGACGCATTTCAAGTCCATGAAAGACAAAATATTGCAAGAATTTTGTTCAATTCAAAAAAGAAAAGAAAAATCCCGCATCGTTCATGAAAAATGGAACAGTAAAAAGAGAAAAACCTTCCGGATCGAGATAAAAACATGTTCACAATGTTCCGAACTGTAAAATATTCAAGATTTTGTTACTGTAAATTACCTAAATTGAATTTTTACTTCCATTTTGAAGGAAAGGCTGCATTTGCTGTTAGATAATTTTTTTTATGGAAGGAAGATAATTTTAAGACAATCAGAAAAAGTGTCAAGAACGAAATAAATTCATCGTGACGACATTTACAAATCTATGACAGCGCCTCCATTGTTTACATCACGCCCAAACATGTGCACATTAGTTACAGGAACAGTTAATTATTTCTTGTCTGTGGGAGTGTTCAGACCTTGGTTGCGTTCGACGAGCTTAACCGGTCTACCGGTGACTAACCGGTACTAACCGCAGCGTTCTTTAAAGCTACCGGTTAACTGGTTGCTTCTAGAGTCCCTACTTGAAAACGTAGTTTTCATACAAACTACGTTTTCATGTAGGGACGTTTCTTGTCTATGTTTTCATGTAGTTTTCATACAAACTACGTTTTCATATAGGGACTGTAGTTGCTTCCGATGTTTTTCTATTATGATCCTCACCGGCTCATCTACCGGTTATCCTCGCAATGTTTGCAATTTTTTTCTATTTTGTTTCTGATTTTATACAAATAAGAATATCATTTTATAAACATTTTTACTAATGCTAAATTTATTCCGAACACCGAAATAAAGAGTACAAATGACTTTAAATCAATTCATGCAGAAAAACATCGAGGTACGTATTTCTTTCTTCAATTATTTCGATATATGGAGATTCAGAGTACTTCTTTTTAACCATCTGTTTATGAAGTTAATTTATTTTCTCCACTTGATTTGAAACAGCTTAAATATGAAATTTTAAATAATGTCGAAACAAAAACATATTTTGACATAGTTCTATGTGTAGAAACCATTTTAAAATTTATTGCATAGATTGACGTCAAAGTACGTCAGTGTTACAATATTCTTCTTTCGATATTAAAAAACTCGTTTCTCGATACTTGCAATAGTATTCTATTTATCCTCTGAATTGCGTATTCATAAGAAAATTACTAAAGTAAACCTTTTAATATGGTTAACTTTTAAAAACGCCAAAACAAGAAGTAAAAACGATTTTTTAAATAAAACCGACGAAAAAATATACTTCGACATAATTCTATATCCTCAAAACCGTCTCCGTTATCAATCGGGATTCAAACGTCGGTCTATGTCGGCCTACATCGAGCAATATTTTTGTGCTACTTGGTTTTTTTACATGGGCCAGAATAACCAAAAGACTTTAAAAAAAGAAAAAAAAAACTTTTTAAAAGAATGAAGAACAAAAAAATCATGCATGGGAACTAACATTTCTGTCATTTACTAAGTTTCGAAGCAATTTATACGTTACGACGTGCGTTTGTTGTTTTACCTTTTTCATCGGCCATTATACAGTGGCTGCAGCGTTACGAATTACGCAGCGAGCACAGGTTTTTGAAAACTGCAAACTTTTAGATTTACACTTCTCTAACTGACCCAAACAACATATTAAAAAAATCAAAATTACATCTTGTTTTGCAATTTTAGCCTTTTTTTTGTATAATATGACTGGTTTATATATGTATTTTTTAAAGATTATTTTGCAATGTTAAAATTAAGTTTTTCAACAAATTAACTCCGATAATATATTACATCGAGATCTTTCTTTTCGGTTTTAAAACATTTGATTGCCATTCGTTATTTAGGGACTTTAAAAATTGATAATTGCTGCAGGAAGCAAGAAATTTTTTTTTTTTTTTTCACTTTCATTTAATAGATGGCGCTAAACTAAACCCATTTCCCATTAGCAAAAAATTGAGTAATCGGTCGGTAGCGCAAAGAATGTATTTGACTTAATTTATGTATTATTAAAACATGTAATATTGATGTGTGTTAAAGTTGTTTCCTCTTTTACAGAAAGACTTCAATTTCAAGTGAATTTATACGTTTTGTGTTCAGGATCGAGCAGAACTTTCGTGTCATAATCTGAGACCTCGCCGCCAAAAGCCAACCTGTTTACTAACGAAAAAAAATAGCATTCAAAATCTGGACAGTATTTTGGCGGGATAGGGAAAGGGATTTTTTTCCTTCATAGTTGTGATTTTATAATGTTGATGTTGCATTGAATTTTGAACTTAAGGTGTGTTTTTCGGTAAGATATGCAATATTTCTTGAAGTATTTTTATGAAGCTCTAATTTAACAATTTTCATTTTTCCGATTATTTTTTTCTTAATTTTCTCATTGTTTATTAAAACTTTTCCTCCAAGCGGGATTTAGTGTTATTTTTTCCCATTTTTTTGTTTTTATGACTATCTTACTCATCAATCATACTTTTCATAGGGGCGGGAACCAAAAGAGACATCAAGAATATTCTTTGGTACGAAAATTTAATGAACTGTTTTTTGGTCCTTGAAAAGTTACGGATCAGCTTAAAATAGTGTGCTTGACAATGTAATTTACCCTATTAGTTCAACTTTTAACAAAACTTAGTACAAAAGCATTTTTTTTCTTCCAAATGATCAAGATTTATATAAGTCTTGCCTTAAAACGTAATTCCCCTATTTCCCTTAGAATTTGATTCAAATCTTAATTTGAATTTTCCAAGATTTTAGCATAATCTTAAACTAATTCAAAATCTTTTCATAATCACAGCAGTTGTTATTAAAAATTATGATTTCCATTGAAAAATGCTTGAGTTTTGTTTACTTATAGTATACAAAAAAGAAAAAATAGCACATTGTATTCTACAAAATTCTATGTAAAAGTGCCATAAATGAAATTTAAGTACTGTTTGTTTTTTTTTTGTCTGGAAGCACACTGTCCGCTTTTTAAGAGAGCTGCAGTTGGGACAGAATAGCCAATGAGAGTTTGATTAATATTTATTGATTCCTACATTTGTAACAGCTTTAATTTTTCTATGATTAGGTTATGTTTGATTTGTGCAAAATGATTTCTATTTTCAGTAGATTCATCGCCTCTGAACAAAGTGTATGACTGCAATGTATGTCTATTTCATTCTTTTCAGGATGCAATGCCTTGGTTTTTGTTTCTCATAAAGCTGAAATGAATAATCCTCTGAAAGACTTTAGACCAGAAAGTTTGTGCCTTCTGAAAGAAAGCCAGGAAGATTACTGGCGTTATGCTAGGAAAGGTCCTCACGATTTTTCTGTTTACACGGAAAAATCCTCCATTTATGAACCTCCGTCTAAGGAAAAATTCAGAGAATCATCTGATGTTTTAGTGAGGTGGACAGATGGCTTACTTTACTTAGCGAATATAATTAAGGTAATCAAGGTTTTAAAGATTTAATATAATTTTTTACATGCGTGACAGTTTTTTTGAAAAAGTTTGAAAGGTGCCATACCATATGTAAAAAAAATATTTTTTGGCAAATTGTTATGGGAGAAGTAGTTCAAAGATCTCCCATCAGTGCAAATTTTTAGTACTAACTTGATTTGTATTTCAGAGCTCGGAGTTCATAAAACTATTTTACATGTTTTTTTTAATTTAATTTTCTTATTTAATTATTAATTGAGCTTCATTGATTGGAATTTCTTATGGCTTTCCTATATAGTTTATTTTTGCCCATTTTTGCTGCCAAAGAGCCTAAAACTTCTGAAATTTTGCTTAACCTTTCATCTAGAATTTGCAAAATTGAAAGAAAATGTAATTATTAGTACCCCTATACAGTGCATCCTAATTGAGAAGTTAAAAATTTTAAGCTGTTAAAAGTTTTTACCCAACGCCAAAATATTTTCCAGTTAATCTGGGAGCATAGCTATATAATGTAGATGCATAGTGCACATGCTGTGCGTGGAACATTTGTTACTGTGCACAGATATGTTTGCTGCAGATACGTACATCGCCCAATAATTTTTCATTAATAACAATAATAAACAATGGTTATTTTCAAAATCTGTTGATAAACTGATGAAAAAACTAATTTTTTGAATATTACATTACTAAACATTTTACCTACCCTCTGTACAGTTTTACATATCCGGGGTCACAGAGAGGGCATGTCCTCCTAGTCGGAAACTCGGGGTCCAACTCGGAATCAGAGTAGTACAAATTTTAATTATTTCATGGAGGGAGGGGGTTTGTACGATCAAACTGACAAGGGCCCACCTTGGCTTTCAGCAGCCCTGTGCATATCTGCAAATAGCTTTGAGATGTGTGCGCAGATACTTTATTTATCTTACTATGTCTGGGAGTTCCACTGACATATTGACAACGAACTTAGTTAACAGTTGTGAATTGGAAACTTTTTAATTAAAGAAAAAGTTTTGCGTAGTAAGTTTGTATTTTCTGTGAAGTCAAGTAATTTTTATCTATTTAAAGTTGTTACTAAATCTTACTTTGATTAAAGATAACTAGTACCACTTTTTGGTGAGGAGATCTAACCATCTTATACAGATTTATAGCATTTAAAACCATTTTAGTTCTTTGTAAAATTAATGCATGATAGCAATAGTATCTAATAAGTAGCAATCATTTTTTTTAGCTTAAATATATAAATGAACTCTAGATTTGCTAAAATATTGTTTTTTAAAAAACAAAATATAAAAGAGGTAAGTTTTTGTTTATTACAAACATTTCACCTTGCAAAAATCAAGCTTTCATGAAAGAAAATAATTAATTAAAATTTACCATTGTGGAATCTTTGCATCTGAACTGCAAAAAACTTGAACATGTAATGCATGGAGAGAAAGAAAAAATAGATTAAAAAATCCAAACCACCAACTCCTCTTTTTTTAAGAGCTATATCGTTGGTACCATGCTAAACCAATGAATGCGAAAAATCGGGTTAGCGCGTATTTAGCAATTATGTTTAACTAACGTATTGCCCCGCATTAGCTGGCATGCTGCAAATTTCTGGGGTCATCAGATTTTCAACAACACTTGCCTGGTCCTTTTTGGTATGCCGGAAAAATAGAGGTTAGGAAAAAAAATTAATGCTTTAAAAAATATATTTTCAGCATAAAGAATAATAAAAGTTCCATACATATCTTATTAGTAAAAATGAACAGTTTAATTTTGTTAAAATATTAACTAACTGTGTCACAAAGCTGCACCAAAGGGTGTGCCACAAAGTTTTTTCTTTTTTTGAAAGAATGTTACTTTTGGAATTTATATTTTTTCCTTGCGGTGGTTTGCTTTCTGATTGGAACTGAATGGAGAAATTTACATTTGTTTTGTTGCAAAATAAACCTTGAATTGTTCAGCATGCCGGAAGATTCGAATTTTCCAGCATACTGGTCAACCTCGTTTTTTTTTTGGCCATGCCGGCTAATGCGGGATAATACGGTATATATTTTTGCCCATAAGTCTTTTTTTTTTCTTCATGTTCTTTTGTTTCTCTAGGTTGAAGATGAGTATAGCCGTTGTGCTGTGAAATTTGAAGATGGTTCTCAGTTTTGGGCTCTGTATAAAGATATATACAAAGGTAACTGTACAAACTTTTGTTTGTTCGAACTAGGATGTGTATACATGAAATACCACCGCCGGATCAGTAAATTTCAGCCGAGGACTGCAGTTTCTTTCTTATTAGCACTCATCAGCCCGGCATAGGAAAGTGATTGAGCTGCAGGTGGAAAACCTATTAAGGAAGCCAAGAGTGCCAAACAAACTAATATACCTGCCTTGCCTTCAATCTTCGAGTTGAACCGAACCATGCTTTGGTCACTCGTCTGGTCAGTGCTAATTCTGTATTGCTACCAGTTTATTTGGCACTCTTGGCTTCCTTAATTAGTTTTCCACTTCCAGCTCAGTCGCTTTCCTATGCCGGACTGATGAGTGCTAATAAGCACGAAATTGCAGTCCTTGTCTGGAATTGACTGAGCTGGTGGTGTATTTCATGTATTTATGCCTCAGCCCTGGCTATAGGGCACTACTAACTTACTGAATAGGATATATATGGGCAGTTCTCACAAAAGGTGGGAACAAAAAAGTTAACTTCGAGCAATTTCAAAAATTTTGAAATTTGACATCAATTTTGCTTTTATTCTGTAGTATGCATACCTAGAACACAATATATGAACATGAAAAGACAGCAGGTATTTGTAAAAATTGTTAATTAGCAAATGAAATCAGCAGTCTGTAGGTAACAGATTTTGGACATTGTTGTCCTGTGAAAGAACTCAGCAGTTCCAATTTTGGAGGTTTTAAATATTGTTCGTAAATCTGTTCATTTGGTCAAAATGTTACACAAGTAACCACATTACAACCATCAACTAAAACAAAACTAACTTTTATTAACATAAACAAAATAAAATTAAAACCATAGGAATGGTTAATGCTGGTATTTCAAGGGCCAGCGGCTCCCTTCAAAATCCACATTAATCGAAATCACAAAACCTAAAGCAATCTTTCAATTTAAACTTAAACTTAGGTTTGCGTAAAACTGGCGAGATATTTTCTCGCCAAAAGAAACAAAAAGGGAGATTCAACACACTCCCCCAGGATGAACAATTGAAATGTTCTGCAAAATTCAAATATTTAACTTTTTTTAACATAATAGCAATCAAACAAATTAACATACTTACAAACTTGGTGTAAACTTCAAATGAATAACAGCTAACTAAAATATATAACAGTCTGAATTAGACATGAAATAACATAAAGTTCAATTTAAAAGTAAACAGAAATGACATTTTTATGCGGAAGATTTTTTTTACTGAGTCACTGACTCAATGTCAAGTTCTAAATTATACAGTAATTGTATAGGTCTCCTCACAACGCCTGAAGGCGTTCGAACAGCACAAGATCTAACTTTAGAGTCTCTGCCGAAAAAAAGGTCTTTAACAACTCCTATTTTCCACATGTGTTTTGGAACCTTGTCTTCATAAACTATAACTACGTCTCCAATTTTGAATTTTGTAGGAGTATCCATTGGGACGATGCAATTTGCAGATCGAAGTTCCAGTAAGTACTCCGTTCTCCAACGCTTCCAGAAATGGTTTAAAATTTGATCTCTGTATCTCAGTAATTTCGTGAGGGTCTTTTTGTTGGATTTTGGTTCTGCCACAGAAGGAATATCAGGAAAGAAATTTGGGCGCTTGCCTATCAGAAAATGAGAAGGAGTTAGGGGAAATGGCTCGTTAATTTCATCATACACGTAAGTTAAAGGTCTTCCATTTATAACAGCTTCGATCTCAGTGAGAGTGGTTTGAATCTCTTCATAGCTGAAGCAAGATCGTCCTAAAACTTTCTTCAAGGGCGTTTTGACAGAACGCACCATGCGCTCCCAAAACCCACCCCACCAGCTGGCTCTAGGTACAATAAATTTCCACACAATTCGGTTTTTAGTAAAATACTGTTGAACCTCAGCTTTGGAAATCTTACTCCAAATCTCCTTCAGTAAACTATCAGTTTTGATAAAAATCTTGGCATTATCACTGTATACAATTTTACAGAGTCCTCTACGTGAAACAAATCTTTTGAAAGCTAAGATGAAGGTTTCAGTGCTGAGGTCAGATGCTACTTCCAGATGAACAGCTCTAGTAACTCCACAGGTGAAGAGCACAATGTAAGCTTTTTCCGGGCCCGATTTAGTTTTGATAAAAATAGGACCGGCGAAATCAACAGCACAGGTCTCAAATGGGGGTGATTCAATTATCCTATCCTTTGGTAAAGGAGCAATTTCTTCTTTGCCAGGTCTAACTTTAAATCTTTTGCAAATAATGCAAGATTTCAGCACAGATTTAACATATTTCCTTCCTTTGATGATGTAATATGTTTCTCGAAGATGCGCCAAGGTTGTGGCTACTCCATAATGATAAACTTTTTCATGGGCCTGAAGAATTAGCAGTTTGGTGAATTGTTCCCCGCCTGGGAGTATCCAAGGATTTTTTTCCCTTAGAGGCAGATCAGATAAGCGAAGTCTTCCCGATAAATATAATAAACCATCTTCATCCAATTTAGGGTTTAAATTGTATAAAGGAGAATTTTTATTGATAGGTTCTTCCCGTTTCATTTCTTCAATCTCAAGAGTGAACACAGTTTGTTGAGTTAACTTTAACCAATATTTTTCCGATTTTGTAATTTCTGCAGTAGTAAGCTCACCTGACAGCTTAGTCTTTTTCTTATTAATGTTATTAAGGAATCTGAAAATCCAAGCGGTGATGTTGTATACACGATTAAGTTTACTAAATTTTCCTAAATCCAGCAATGGTTCTGTAAGTAATTTAACATTGCAGGAAAGCTGAATAGAATTTAATTTGGACCTCTTTTCAATCAAATAATCATTATTGCTGGGAAGAATGTCATGCTTCGGCCACCTTTCTTTAGGCATTGATAACCAATCTGGACCTTCAAACCATAATGTATTTTCTACAAGACTAGTTAAACTTTCCCCTCTGGTCAACAAATCTCCAGGATTGGCTTTCCCTGGAGTAAAATTCCAAATTCTGGGGTTAGTCAAAGACTGTATTTCTTCTACCCTATTTGCCACAAATGGCTTCCAGTTTATCGGTGAACCCTTTATCCAATGTAGCGCGACAATGGAATCTGACCAAATATGGACATCTAAAACATGAGAACTAAAAACAGTTTTTAAATATTTGCACATCCTAGCAGCTATTATCGCACCCATAAGTTCGAGGCGAGGGATTGTCAAACGTTTTATAGGGGAAACCCTACATTTTGCCCAAACAAGACTGGTCCGAATTTCATTATCAATTTTGGCACATCGAAAATATGCAACAGCACCATAAGCCTTAGGACTTGCATCAGAAAAAATGTGAAGTTCTAAGGTATCAAAATTTTCTAAACCCCCCCGGAAAATATTTACGGGGTATCTCAAACTTGGGTAAATGATCAATTTCTGAACACCAACTTTCCCACTCGTATTTTAGATCATTAGGTAAGTTTTCGTCCCAAACTATACCTTGCTGCCAAGTTTCTTGCAACAAACTTTTCATCCTAACAGTAAATGGTAAAAGAATTCCAAGAGGATCAAATATCTTTAGAACAGTTTTCAAAACAACGCGTTTTGAAGGATTGATTTTGCAATCCTCGCGAAAGTCTGGAACGTCAAAATGCAAACTGTCAGAATTGGTATTCCATAGTAAACCCAAGATCTTTAAGGTATCATTACGAAGTTCAGCTGTTTCACACATTCTCTTTTCTTCCCACATTTTTCGAAGTTTTACGGAATTAGTATTAAATTTCCGCAAATTCATTCCAGCTTCTTTAAAAATATCTGAAGCTGTCGATGATATGTAATATACCTCTTCATAAGATTTCGCACCAGATATCAAATCATCTACATAAATGGATGAATTCAAAATATTAACTACTTGGGGATGATTTTCATATTTTTTAATATGATGCTTGATCGTAGAAGCCAAAATAAAGGGGGAACAGCTTACCCCAAAAGCCGCCCTCGAAAATCTCATAAATTTTAATTCACCCCTTTCGTTACTAAACCATATAAATTTCAGGTAATTCCTGTCCTCTTCCGCAATTCCAATTTGCAAAAAAGCTTTTTCTAAATCGGCGCAAAATGCAACATTATGTTTCCTAAAACTAAGTATTATATCAAGAACGTTTGGATTAAGATTTGGTCCGGGGAATAAACAATCATTCAAAGAATTTAAATGTTTCTCCTTTGAAGAAGCATCCAACACCATTCTAACTTTAGAGGTTACCTTATCCTCTCTCACTACTGATCTATGAGGCATGAAATAACTATTTTCGATTTTTGAATCAGAACATGGTTCTATAACCCCATTACGTTCCTGTTCCAAAACAATAGCTTTATAACTTTCAAATAAATTAATGTCCCTTTCAAGTTTTCTACTTAAATCGTCAAAGCGATTTCTTGCAATTCTGAAATTATTCGCAACTTTAGACTTATCTTCCTTCCATAATAAAGAAGTTTCGTATCTGTTATTTACAAACTTTAAGTTAGATTCAAATTTATCAATTATTGCCTTTTCTACTTCTGAAACATTTTCCCTAGATTGCATAATCCCGAGTGATTCCAATTCCCACAAAAATCTTAAGCTTTCGATCTCATTATCAGGGCTTAGCTTGCTACTTACGACTGAGAAACTACAAACAGATTTTCTTTCCCCTTTCATTGACCCATCCTCTACAAAACCGCAAAGCGAGTACCCCAACAAACTATCACACAGAAAGAGTGATTTTGTTAACTTTTCAACCGGTCCATAACAGATTTGGTAAAAATAATCCGCACCAATTAATAACTCGATTTGAGAACCACCTATGTTATCACAACTCGAAAACTTGTATGACACTAGCTTAGTCATAACTTCTTTGCTAAGTGGTGGGGAGTGAATACTAACACTCGAAATCACATCTGTTACTAACGCTTCAATATCAATACAAAGCGATTTATCATCTACATGAGATAACTTCAACTCAACGCCATCAAAATTTTTAATTTGAGGTTTAAAAGCTCCAAATGAAAATATCTGAAGTCTTTCTTGCCTTAAAACTGGAGGGTTTAATTCTGAAATTAAATTTTCTGTGACGTAAGTTTTTTGACTTCCCGTGTCATCAAGAATTAAAGACAATTTAGAATTTGAATCAGATTCCACCTTAACGCATGAAGTTTGCAAAATTACCTCTTTAGTATTTACATTAGTAATATTTTTCCGAAAATGAGAAACTGAAGTAATAATTGATTCTCCCCCAGTATCTCTGTTTACATTTGCGGGTTTGAAAGTTTTATTGGTACAAATTGATGTGTGATGAAAGTTACCATTGCATATTTTGCAGCTCTCAGTTTTAAATTTGCAATTTGAGGATAGGTGATATTTACGAAAACAAACATAACATCGCCCAGTCTTCCGCAATTTTTCACGTTTGTCAGAAATAGGCTTCGACTTGCATGATTTCGAATCATGTTCTGTTAAATCGCAAAATATACAAACACTTTTTGAATTTGTAGTTAATGTAGAAGTCGTGGGAATATCCCATTTGTACTTACTAGTCTGATGTTTATTTTTTTCTTTTTTACTACTTGAAGAATATTTTTCAGAATTCTGCAGATGAATTGTTGCTTCACGAGATTGAACTTCATTTTTTATAAATGTTAGAAGTTCATCGATGTCCATATCTGTCATACTTGACCGTTTACGATTGAAATCCAGGACCATTTCAGTTGGAATTAATTTCAATAAAATAGGTGCAAGCAAGTGTCCGTAACTACTGGCTGTAACACCGAGGGAGTTCAAATTTCGAATTTGAACTTCAACATTATCATAAAGTTCCCTTAAGTCCCTTATGTGATAGGAATTTTTCACTGGTTTTAAATTTAACAGCTTACTCATACGCTTATTAATGACTAAATCATTTCTACCATATCTGTTTTTCAACAAATCTACAGCTGATTTGTAATTTTCTGCCGTAAGTGAAAATCCTGCAACAGCATTATAAGCGCTGCCACCAAGTAGAGATTTCAAATATGAAAATTTGTCGATAGGAGATAAACTTTTGTTTTTATCAATGGCATTAGAAAATTGGCCCCAAAATTCCAACCAGCAACTGCTGTCCCCATAAAACTTATGTATGGTAAGTTTAGGAAGTTTCATACAACGCTCAATTTTGAAGGATTGAGAATTACTTTCATCTTTCGAGATTGATGACTCAAACAATTCCTTTTGACTTTCAGCAGCACGTTCTTTTAAAAACTTAGTAATCTTGTACCGAAATTCTATTATTCTTTCGCTATAATGTTCAGAAGTTTCTATTTCATTTTCAAATTCCGACTCGGCAGTCAGATCTTGGATATCCGAATTTAATTTTTTCAAGCAGTCATACTTATCATTTAACTGGTCTTTATAAATACTTAAAAGATCAATTTTCTGCTCTGCTGCGATTTCCTCACTTTCTAGTGCTGTATCTATTTTGTTACACAGTTTTGAAGTCTGTGTTCTTAAACCTCCGCATTTCTTCTTTAGGATTTCTAATGTACTTGTCATTTTCATTCAATGCAATATTTACAACAGGTATAATAATAAACTGAGCTTACCTGTGTAAATTTCAAGACTTTTCAGATTCAGATGATCACAATATCAAATCCTGTCGCGGACGCCAGATGAAAGAACTCAGCAGTTCCAATTTTGGAGGTTTTAAATATTGTTCGTAAATCTGTTCATTTGGTCAAAATGTTACACAAGTATCCACATTACAACCATCAACTAAAACAAAACTAACTTTTATTAATATAAACAAAATAAAATTAAAACCATAGGAATGGTTCATGCTGGTATTTTAAGGGCCAGCGGCTCCCTTCAAAATCCACATTAATCGAAGTCACAAAACCTAAAGCAATCTTTCAATTTAAACTTAAACTTAGGTTTGCTGTAAAACTGGCGAGATATTTTCTCGCCAAAAGAAACAAAAAGGGAGATTCAACATCCTGTAGGTAACGGATTTTGGACATCATCATAATGTAAGTTTCATTATTTTTGGCAATTGTTAATCTGATTTTTAACTTTCCCAATGAAAATTTTATTTACTACTTTTTGAATTTTGCAATTTAATAATAAAGAGGATATTAATGAAGTACTTGAATGGCTATACATACTGCTCTTTACATATAATAAAGTTTTGGAATGATTTTGAAGTTGATGAAAGGTTAAAAAAAAGCTTCATGGAAATTACTATACAAACTCATAGTTTAATTTATTGGGACAAATAAGGAATAAAAATGGAGACAAATAAATACGACGTATACATTTTTAGAGGAAAAATAAACAATATGCTTTAAGAAAAAATTTAAAAAGTGACATCAGTTTTAATAATGAATATTTTTTCTAATGTCATAAGAATTAAAACAATGTCTAAAAAAAAACATTGAAAAAAGAAATTCGTATTTCTATTTGGAGATCGTTAAATTATGTTTCCAGAAGAAAGAAGAGAAAAAAAAAAAATCCTAAAATAATAAAAGCGGGGGGAAAAAAATTCTAGCGCAGGTGATAAAGTCGCCAAAATTGGTGCAGCTAACGATAAGCTACATTTGTCAAACTGGAATTCCCCTCTGGTAACCTTTAGCTTATTGTATATTATGTTGTCGCCAACGGAGGTTTGCTTGGCGATTTTAGCACAAAATGGCTTTTGTTACAATCATAACCAGCCATGTTTCTACTGTAATTTATGTATAGTTCAATGTGTAACGCATTAATTATTCAAAATACCAATGGGTTAAAGAAGATAACATTATAATAACCTTTTTATTGAGGTTAGAAGACAGTGGATCGTCAAAAATTATGAATAAACGGACAGAATTATCGGCGTCAAGATCGTAACGCCATTTAGACATCTCACATGTATGTTTAAGAAACATTATTTTTCTTCTAAGATACTGCATAAAAGCTTATGAAAACACTTTTAAACAATTAAAAATTGATTCTGAGGATCGATAAATACCTTTAAAACGAAAACATCATATACTTAGTTCTCAAATAATAGTATTGTAAGGATCGTAACTTTTGGACATGCATAAAATTTCAAACTTTTTTCTAAAATCGTTTACAAAGTAAATAATCTGTCTTTACTTTTGTTATTTGTGTAAAATATTAACAAAAAATTATTCAGTGTAAGATTTATACCTTTAATTTTTTTTGAAACGTATGGAAATAATTAAAAATTTTTTTTATTAAATGGTACATTTGCTCAGTTAACGTTTTGGTATGTCCAAAATTGTGCCTTTTAGCAAAGAAAATGTTTTTTTTTTTTAAGGGCATTTGAAGAGCATTTTTTCTATAATTTATGTCAATTCTTGTCTCTATACAGTATTATAATTTAACTCAAAAATTTTTTGAGTTAATTAAAATGAAAGTTATTTGGTGTTGAAGCTTCAAAGTTGAGGTCTATTTGCTCCCACCTTTTGAGAACTGCCCATATTATGTAAATCAGGTGATTAAAATCAATAATTTCAATCGTAATTTATTGTTGTATATAATTTTTTTTGGTTGCAGTTACTTAATAGAGAAATCTGTTATTAACTTAGCTGTAATTTGTTTCATCATCAAGAGATAAAAAAAGACTTGCTGTTGAAATTGCAACATAAATTAAATTGTTCATCTTCAATTAGTATTATCTGTAACAGTAAAATCTTATTGATCCAGACTAATAAGGGATCCAAGTTGTCTGAGTTAATGAAAAGCAAAATAATCTTTTAATTGAGCCAAGGTACATAAACTACTGTACACAGTACATATTGTATTTTGAATTTAAGAGGCTAAAATAAAACTGTAAGAGAAATTTGCAAAAATACAAAATATGTTCTGCCTACAAAAATTAGTTATTGCACTAACTTGCCATATATTTAGATATTCAGTATGTTCATCTCAATGACTGACCAGATTAATGACAGTTTACTCTATTTGTACATTGTTTTTTCATTTTTTTTTTCATTAGTAATGGCTTGGTTAAAACAAGTTTTAATTTTATATTCAGGTCCTCATCCAGAAGGTGAAATTCAGTGCACTGTTTGTGATAGTGGTTCTTCACTTCCTCCTGATGAAATTGTTATTTGTGACAAATGTTCAGTTGGTAATTTATTTTATTTTATTATTATTATTTTTGAATCTTCCTCTCTAAACTTGCATATGTATTTTCAACAAATTGAACTTCTAAATGCAATACTTGATATTTCGGTTTTAACTGAAGAATAAACCATCTTATACTCTAATATTCGGCTAAATAACAAGTTGAGAGCAAACCTTCAGAAGGTTAGAAAACGGACTTTCAGATTTAGAATATATATTCATACCTAAAGCACTCTGAAGCAAAGGAATTGGAGGGGGCATGATCCAGTAATAATCCTTACCTACTTTTATATTAAGTTAAAAAGTTTTAACTGGCTTACCATGATAAATGTAATCAAACTGTAATAAATTTTATTGAATGTTTAATGGACAAATGTTGTTCACATAAATGTTTTACTGATGCGTGTTTGCGAAAATTGACAAGTATTTGTTATTTAACACTAAATATACAAATACTTAATACATACCTATTTCTGTAATAGCCGGTCAAAAGACCAGCTGTAGTAGATAACGGTATATGACGAGTATTACTCAAAATACTTATATCAATTCAAACAAAATATTAACTATATAATTAACGGAAAAAGTCATGAAGTCCAATGTGCAAAAGTAATAAAATAATATGCTCATTTTCAATTCAAAAATTCATAAGCAGTTTTCTGACCAGTTAGTGGCGTATATAGTGTTGAAGAATCAATGTGTTAAATTTCTGCAAAACTAGAGTCCCAAGCCAATATTGAAATTAGGAAAAAGTACTACTTCAAAAAGGTTTTAAGCATTTGGAGTAATTTTCCAGAAGCAGCTGTAAGTATTGAATTTGAAGTGGAAAATCTCTGCAGTTCATTTCACTGCAAACATTTCACTATTATTAGCAATTTATTCATATTTAAAATCAAATGCAAATTAAAATGTATTTTTTCAATAGGCTACCACCAGCTCTGTCACATTCCAAAAATTGATCGCTCCGTTTTGAAGCTTGATGTTTCGTGGAATTGTCGAAAATGCATTTTTGCATCAACTGCCAAAGTAAGAAATTTAGATTATATTAAATATTTTGAAATTAAAGGATTTATCTCGAAATTTGTTCCTTTTTGATATTTAATTTTAACAAGGAACCTGCTGTAAAGTGAAAATATAATCATGAGATAAAAATCAGTACAGTGATAGACAAAAAAAAAAACTGCACATTTAAAAAAAAATTAACACTAACAATTATTCTGTTATTTTGTCATATAAAAGGCAGACATGTTTCAATAAAAAGATCACCTGTGCATTTAGGGATACGGATACAAATTGATGAAACCTGAAATTTTTTGTGAACATCCTTCATTGTACATCGTTGGGAATAAGCTGTACATTTCAGCAATTAGTTTACTTATTATGTACAGTAATTTTATACATTTTTGGAAAAGTATTATATATTCATAAATGTGAACATTTCTTTAAAAAATATCAATTTTTCATATGTTTTTGGTTCATGACAAGCAGAGTTTTCCGCCCTGTCTTATCAAACTGTCAGAAAACTTGACAGCATACAAGAGAATCATTATACTGGAATTTGAAATAAAAATTCTGAAAATTTGATGAAATATAAACATTGAAAGTAATTAATCTGTACTGCGCATGCACGAAAGATGCAATATATAACTTTCAAAAATTCTTAGGCAATAGATTTGGTAACTTATAGAAAGAAATTCCAGTTGAATATTGTAAAAAGTTAAATATATATCAGCGACTGAATGAGCCACATTTCAGTTATTCTCGGATAGGTGATGAATCGTAAGGGATAATTCACATATTTACAGCACTTGCCTGCATTTGTTCAGGGTGATTCATGATAAAAGCAGGTTATTTGTCAAAGATCCCTTACAATTTGTTGCCTTTCCGAGAATGATTGAATTTGTCCCCCACTGTATAGTCTGCTTTTGGTTTATAATCCTACTCCATTTGACAAAGAAAAGGTTTCTTGTATGTCTGAAGCTTTGGTAAGCAATTGCCGCAGGTAGTGAAAAGTACTTGTCATCGTGTCAAGAAATATTTTAAACAAAAATCTATTTAATGATTTATGGAATAGAATGAATCTTTAAGCTGTGAATATCTTATGTGAGTTAAATAAAGGGTGAAATTTTATTTAATGAATTATGACATCAAAATGTTTTTAATTCATTTGCTTCTAAATTAGCATGTTATGCAGTTTAGTTTAATAGATGATACTGAAAGTGTTGGGTTGTTTCAAATATCCAGATTTCCAGTTGCAAATAACTTGACTGGAAATCTACAGGCTTTGAATTTGTCAACAATTTTCTTTTATACATTTTTAAATTGCATTTGTGAGTTCCAAGTATGTAGTAATTCAGTATAATATTTTACTTTTTTTAGACTGGTGGTGCTCTAAAAAAAGGGTCAAATGGTAAGTTAAAAAGTACTGTAAAAAATTATTCAACTGCACATTATTGTAGGAATTAATTTTATTAAACTAATGGTATTTTTTAAATTTTTAGCTCAAGTTATGATGGTGATGAAGCAAACACTACCCTATAGTGTAAGAGATATATTTTGCAATTTTAAGCATGTGATACAGTTGAGCATTTTAAATCCAGAAACCACTTAAATTGGAATTTTCCTGATTTTAGTTTCATTAAATTTCGAAGTTACACTTTACTGCATCTAATTTCCATCTTTCTCATGAAATGCATTTAAGCCCCTTTTAACTGAACACCAATGACACCAAATAAACAAAGCTATTGCATTAGAATAAGAATTAACAACATCCATTAAGTCAATATCAAATAGATTACCGGGTCGAAAATAAATCTGCAAAATCTGAAAGTAAGACTATAATAGATAAAATTAACTCAAAAGAATAAATCATAGGCATTTGCCTTCTTATTTACCAGTAATAAATGAAGCATCCTAATGTCCGCAAACTTCTCAATCAGCTGCTTTAATAGATAGATAAATGTGAAAGGGTGCTCCTGCATTTAAGAAGTCTTATTTATTCAAAATTTAGTAGCAAAACATGTCCTTATTGAATAAATGTACTTGTAATTTCTGTCCGAATGCAAAGCTTTTGCATATCATACAAACACATGCTGCCCTGACATTGCTCCTGCCATGTAATTCAACTACAGTGGACTCATTTTACACGTTTTTTTTAAACGCGGTTTAAGATTCGTCACTTTTGTTTTACGCGGATGAGCTTTGATTTTTCGCAGATGCAACTTTGCAAACGGATAAAATTTTCCCTTCATTCAAAATCCAAATTTTTGAGGTGGCAGATAACTCCAAATATACTGTGTTTTGGCATGTTAATAAGATAGTTGGGTCATTGAAGATATTTTTTGTGATTGGTTCCATAAGTAAAATAATTATTCACAAAAATCAGAGCACACAGGAAGAAGATCTTTTGAAAATGTCAAAAGAGAATGAAACCCGCGACGATACTGACACCAATGGCACACAACCAAAAGCTTTCACATTGACAATTTTGAGCCTTTTTTTTTTTTTTTGGCAATGGCTAATGATCTTTCTGAGTTGTTAGTGAAGGAATATCTTGTCAATAGAGAAGTGATGCAAGTGAGGGAAAAATAAGTAATGACTTCCAAAAGACTCATAACCAGCCTTTTTTTTGAATTTATAAACATTAATTTAATTCATTTTTCATTATGTATAGTGTGCATATGCATCAGATTAAGTACACATTAAACTTATTATAGAATTATTTGTCTCTGGAATGAAATTTATATCTATTTTGACATTACTGTGAAGTCTTGATTTACGCAGCATTTTTGAAGAACATAATCCCTGCCTTAAACAAGGGTCTACTGAACCATGCTACCTATTGAAGAAATTTGGTATCCAAATTGACGCATGACACTTCCAATGTAGTTAGCTCAAATTGACCTGAAGAACTTGAGATTGAAACTACCCTAAGTCACATATGTATTTCTGTTCATAAATGTCACATTTTTTTTCAACAAATTTGATTCACTCTTTCCCTTGGTCAAAAAGTGTCACACTTCATCATACTTACTATGTCACATTTTTCATGTTACATCCTATCTATTGTCACAGTTTCAGGAACAGGAACCTCTCTCTCCCTCAAAGTGTGACATTTGCGGATGACCCCCCCCCCTCCCCCAATAAAAGAAAATTTATATAATAAATAGTGAAGTAAGTAGTGAGAAACTTCAGTTAAATAAAGAACACTTAACTTCTAGATATTAAAGCAAATATGCTTCTATTACCCTTATTTTGTTCTTTTCTTTTTTCTTTCTTTTTTATTTTTAATGTTCTGAGTTAAAATTAATTCATTTTCATAAAAAGAACTTTGAGTTTTTTTTCCCCATTAGATTTAGATTTTTAAAAATCATTCTTTTAGATGGTGTTTAAATTGCTCTTCAAAACTTTTGTAAGACTTTATTTTTTCTATTTATTTTGCTATGTTGATATAATTATCTTCTTTAGCCGGATGCTCTTACGTGGGACAGCTCTCATCGATCAAATCTTCAACAAACATATTGTTACTGTGGTGGTCCTGGAGAGTAAGTTTTCATACTTTGCTATTTTAAAACATGCAGGAATTGAAAATCTCGATTCATGAAGAAAATGCTCCACTTTTTAAAAACTCAGTTTCAGAAATCACAAAGAAGTTTAAAAAATTAATTTTTAAAGCTTTTGTTTTTATATTTGATATTATGTTCAAGTTACGAAACCAATTGATGCAGTGAGAAGCAAAGGAATGTAAGTGGCAAAATTAAAAATTTTGAGTTAACCAGTACGGATGGTAGGTGAACGTCTCCTCTGTCTTGGGGCGAGAGACAGTACTAGTAGTCATGGTGGGTTGTGTTATACAGCATAATTTAGAAAATTTTTTTACAATGCATGCCCTACCTAGGACCTTATCTTTAAGTGCACTTTACTGAAAACTTGAAACTGTCCACTTACATCCCTTTTGTTGACCAAGTGCTATTAGTAGGTAACTACAAATTAAAAAAAATAAATAGAATGTTTCACTTTTGTTATATTTTTGTTCAAAAGAAGACAAATATTTCTAAATACAATGTAGAAATGAAAGTTTATTAACATTAAAGTCAAATCTTCACATTCCCAAAAAAATTAGAAAAAAAGCATTAATTTGTTGATTTTCCTTTGAAACAGAACATTTTTGCAAGGTTATTTTAAAATAGTACTTTGGCTATGGGGCTATGAGTAGCCTAGTGGATAGAGCATCGAATTCGGAAACAGACTGCCACTAAATACCCATCAAGTACTTGCAGAGTATGGGCTTGTTAAAAGTGTAAGGTCAAAAAATCCTGTGGTCCGTTGTTAGCAGTTAAACACAGGTGCAGAGTTGCTGGAGAGTTTCCCTGCCATTTTGAACTAGGTTTATTTTGTGGAGGCGATGCAGTTTATTGAGGCTAAGTAAAACTCCTCTTGCTTGGGTGCTTCCCTTTTTCAGAAGTCTTTCCCTTTCGCATCAATTCCTATTTGCTGAGTGTAAGGGCTTGGGTCTTAGAAGTAGCATCATTAACAACAACTACAAAATGTTCTGAATTTATACAATGGCTGATTTACACATTTGGGAATCTGCCATAATGTATTTTCGCAGTCCCTTTTCTCTTTGCCTATCGTTTTTAAAATAAGCTTTTAGAACAAGGGGTATTTTTATCAAAAATTGTTAACAAAACTAATTTTCACTTTTTAAGATACAGTGTAGCACTCATGTGGGAGGAAAAAAATAAATAAAATTTAGAGCTAGCTTATCTTTGTAAAAGTTACTTTACATTGATACATCTGTAAACAATTATTTTAACTGTCTTTGTCAGATAGGTTTTTGTTATTAAGAGTAATTAATATGAAACAAAATATTTAAATTTTCATTTACATATTTTCAATTTCTTTTTTTCTTTTGCAGGTGGTATTCTAAGATGCTTCAGTGTAGTAGGTGTAGACAGTGGTTTCATGAAGGTTTGTAAAAATTGTATGAAGGTTCAAATGTTCAACACCTCATAATGCAATTGAATCAAGTTGACTTTATTAGGCCATTGATTCTGAAATTAGCGAACATTGCTAAATGCATTTTCATTGATAATCAGTTGCTTATTCAACCCAAATTAACCTGTATTATTAAATTCATCTGAAAAAACAAGCAGAATCCTGTTTTAGATATTTATTTATTAAATTAATATTCAGGATCTTCATAAAGTTTTGCACTAATAAAGATAATTCATTAAATGGAAAATAAATAATTTCAGGAGTATAAGCAATTATTATTATTATTTCAATCATTGTCTCATCAAGTCCCCCTAATATTGTTCCCTAATGGTGTAATATTAGCTGAAGGCATGTAGGTGGGTCTAACATTGAAAACTGAAAATGGCGAATGTGAAAGGAAAAAGTCCCAGGAAAGTCCCAAGGGAGGTTTTGAGTGTCCCAGAATCCCCCAGAACCTTTGGCTTTAATGCATACTACAAATTTTAATACGACTGTTTATACCCATATAAGGAGTGTTATGACCAAAGCTTTGCCCCCTGAAAGTAAATTTTGGCTGCACCGGTGCCTAACAAAGTTGAAAATCATCAAAATCTTCTCAGAACTACATAAGTTTCACTTGTAGAAATGCATCCAAAACGCCCCCCCCCCCCCCCCCCCCAAAAAAAAAAAAAAAAGATTTTCAACGAAAGATTTATAGAGATTTTTTTTTCTGCCATTCTTAAATTAAGTCTCAAGAGCACGAAAGAAAAATATTTACTGCATTGCAATGGTTGTTAAACACTTTTGAACATTGGTCTATTTGATCACTTATTGTATTTTTACTGCTGAAGAAATAATGCATAAAATTGGAAAATCAATAGCAGATGTTGAGAGATTGCTACTCTAATTACAGCAAAGCTAAAATCATATGTGTCCATTTTCCACATGCATTGCAAATTAAGGCATTTATTCATTTGTTTACAATCTTTCCACAGCCTTTATTGGAATCCAATTTTTAATTTTCAGCTATTTATTATCTTCCGTTATGATAAATAAGTAAAATTTTTCTTTCTTTTCTTTAATTTGTTCAAATCAACAAACCCTTTAGCTGTTAAAAATGTAAACTTGATTCAGAAATTGATAAGTGATTCTTTCAAACGCAGAGAAAATAACCAGGAAGTAATAATCCTTCAAATATTATAAGATTTAACATTGAATTGTAGTTTATTTCTGTTTCAATCATATTCAGTATCCAGGAATTAGTCAATCAAAACTTATTTAAAAAAAAAGGCATTAAACATAAACATAAGAAAATAAATGGGTAAAAATTATGGTTGATTTCCAAAAAGTCCAAAAGTAGTAATTTGGTAACAATAAAATGTAAAGTTTTAAAATATATTAAGGTTCCAAAAATTATTCTTCACCAGGTGTTCTTGTTTGCATGCGTTTTTAAGTGTAAAAAATTCGCTATCAAAACATATATTCTATTTATATCTGTCCATGTGGCAAGTTCCTTAGGCATCTATAATTTTTATGTGTATTAATTTTCAGCCTGTCTTCAGTGTTTGGAGGAACCTTTGCTGTATGGAGACAGGTTTTATATTTTTGTTTGCTCTGTGTGCAATAGTGGACCGGAATTTCTCAGACGTTTGCCTTTAAGATGGTATGCAAACTTAATATTTCAAGAATAATTGCTGTTTAAATTGTCTGGTTGATATTGATAAGATTTTAATTCCTTGTCTTTTCTATTAATTTCTGTGCCCGTCTGTGACTTTAAAAAAGTAAAAACAGAAATCTCAATTTCTGGATTTTGGATCCTATACAGGCTCAAATTAAAAAATCTCTATTTATGTATCATAAAAATCCTTTTTACCCTTAAACTTTTGTTACTAAATTCATTCATGCTTAAATTTCCCTAATTTTATATATAAGTTCTCCTAATTTTTATCTTTCATTGTTGGGCAGTTATGTACTTGTATGTGTAGTGTGCATGGATTCGAACAATTTTGCCCCATTTCGGCTCTGCTTAGGTGATTTTGCCAGATATTACACGGCCAAATATTTGTACTAAATTGTTCCTAGACGATTTTTTTATTGTTAAATATACTAACAAAATATTCAATTGTGGTGAAAAAAAATAGTTTTTTTTTTAAATCTCAGAAATAGCAAAACTTTTCGGAAATTTTTTGAATCCATCGGAGGAGGAGGAAAATTCATCACCTTGTTCTTTATAAACTAGTATTTCACAATATATGAATAACTTATTCTATAATTTGCTTATTGAGCTTGCTTTATGCTATGTTTCCGTTTGATTTATTGTATTTTACCATTTGTTTTTTCTTGTAGGCCTGATATTGCTCATCTAGTCCTTTTTAACTTAACTGTAATACATGGGAAAAAGTTTTTTGAATTTGATTCTACTATCCTCTCATTTTTAAAAGACAAATGGTCACATTTCCAAATCAAAGGCGAGGTAAGTATTGGTAACTTTTCATTTTATAATTTCATTTGCAGTAAATTTAAGGATTCCTTGAAAATTAAAGTAGTATGTAGAAGAAAAGCTTACAATTTATCTATAATTTAGTTCATTTGAAATCTCTTTAAGGCATGCATAACTTGAATAAGTGGTCCTGTTTACAATGACAATAGAAAATGTGTGTCTTGTCCTTATGGAATTAGTTTTTGCTTGCAATTTATCCTTCGATACATAGCTAAAAAGTAAGAGAGTAATTTGATTAGGGGTGTATGCAACCCGGTTTTTGGTCAATGTAAATAAGAGCAGTGTGTGTAGGTCATGAAAGCCTTGAAAACGTAACAATGCATTGAGAATCGAATATTTTAAAGATTAGAAAATTTTGTGCCTGATATCTGCTTGAAGTATCAGGGTTGGCACACCACACAGAAACCTGAAAAAACAGAAAAAATACAGGAGAAATTCAGAAATTGACTAAAAAACAGGGAAAATTCAGGGAATTTTGAAAATTTCCTTAACTTGAAAAACACAGGGAATTTCATTTTGTTTTTTAAATAAAGTTTCAAACACAAATGCCAAAACATATTAACTGCCAAAAGATAAATTTAAAAAATAATAAAATGAAAAATGTGAATAGAATAATTAAATTCTAATTTTGCTTCAACGTTTTTTTCTCTCCCGCTTTTGTGTAAGGTAAATATTAAAATGTCTATACTAAAAGCATAAATTATTGAATTTTTTTTGCCATGCACCCTGAATTTCATGCTGATTTCATTTAGGAGGGAACATGAGATTTAATTTAGGGTCATCAGTATTTATTGTTCTGCTAATTTTATGCATTTTATTTCCTTTTAAGGTACAAGTAATGAATGGTTGAGAAAAGTTTTTTTTTCTTCACATAAAGTTAAATATAAATATTCAGTCACCATGCTGTTATTTCTGTTTTGATGAATACTTCTTTGTTCCCCTTATTCAATTTATGTATTTATTATATTTTTCCTGTGATGAAACTATCAGGATTTTAATTTTCTTATACAAATATAAATGTTCACTCATTTTCAATACTGTTTACTCATACAGGGAAAATGCAGGGAATTTCTCCCGCAGGATTGAGTGGCAACCCTGAGTATCTTCAAGTGTTATTAACGATTGAAATGAATAAAAGTTGGTTTTTAAATAAAGAAATTGGAACATCTAAAAACGCTGATATTATCCATCTTTTTTTCTTTTATTCTCCTCTTCGATCTTCATTTTTTTTTAAAACGTATTTATTTCAATACTAGATTTAAGAGGAAAGTTCTACTACGTTCTGTTTTTGAACCTGAATCCCTTTTTTTTTTGCCATTACATATTGAGCATGAAAATGTTAAAGAAATGCTCTAAAAGTTATTATTTGCCCTACATTTTATCTTTTATGCTTAAACATAAGTTTTATGAATCATTTTTTGAAACTTTGTTGCAGGCTATGTCACGAATGCCTGGTGATGAAAGGAAGAAAAGGTTATTGGAAATTTTACAAAAGTGTAAAAGCAGGTAAGTACACCTGACAACTTTTGCTTTTACATCATTTCACACTATTTTGGACAATTATGTAGAGTCCGTAACAGGACTTTTTTTGCCATAACTTTTTAATTTACTGTTTGATAAATTAAATAATGTCAGACATGTGATTTTTCAGTATTTTTTGAGAAAGCAAAACCAGGGTGGCGATAGATCAGGGAAAAGTCAGGGAACTTTATTAATCAGGGAATTTTGAAAAAATAACGAAAATTCAGGGAAAATTGATTAAATGAATTTTTTTTTTACTATGCAAAATTAAGTACCCTTTTTCCTATACATTTTCCGCCAATTATTTGTTTTAAAAAAGTAAAGTGAATGAGGTGCGATTATACACTGCCGCATATTTGTGTATCTTTTTTTTTCTCAAGGTCATAGTATTGAATCTTAATTACAAGATGAACTTCCTAAGATTGCCTCTGTATCTGTAAAGTTGTTTATTATATGTAGCTTGAATTTTTCTTCCTTGCGTTCCATGTTAAGTAAAATAAACCACCCTACAGGCAAAGAGGAAGCCGTCAGCTCCTTTGCCTTCACTCATTGTCTTGAAGTAATTAGTGTACTGTAATCACGATCTCTAGAAAAAATGTTCGTATTTTGAATACTGATAAAAACTTAAATTTAAAATGCCAAGTCATAACTTTTAATTGCTAAAATTGAATGTTAAATAAAAATCAACTTCGTTTTTTGCCATCGTATTATTTGTTGTCGCCTCAGATTATAAAGGGTGTCCCAAAATTAACGCAAGATTTGAATTTGCCACCATTTTTTCCATAAATTGTTGGCAGCCATGAAAAAAGAACAATTTGACAGTTGAGAGTTTAGGGTTAGTAAAAATGGGGTGTTTTTGTACCATACAGCTAGAGAGAGTGAAACATTTCAATTACTGCATAAGGCATTTCCTGGTCGCGTACTCTCTCATTTCGGTGATCAGAATTGGCCCCCTAGATCGTGTGATTTAACATTTTTAAATTTCTTCTTATGGGGTTATTTGAATTCAAAGGTCTATGTCAACAAGCCCACAACCACCCGTGCATTACCCTGTTGCAATACCGAGCGCCAATAACAGTAACTGCTTGACCAGCCTCAACTTTCATTATTTTTTGAAAAAATTGTTCAATAATGAAAGCGCGTTATTGTATCGTATAACGCTCCATTTTTGATTACCCTAAACTCTCAGCTGTCAAATTGTTCTTTTTTCAGGGTTGCCAACCATTTATTGTAAAAATGGCCGCAAATTCAAATCTTGCATTAATTTTGGGACACCCTTTACGAAGGGTTCTTTTTTTCAGACTTTAAAATTCTTTTATCTTAAAACTAAGTTATACATTTTGAAATTAATAATTTTTTTTTTTGCATTTCAATGTTGTTTGTTACAAAAGAAAACAGATTTTTTTTTTTTGCCAAATAATGAAATCATTTGAAATTGAGTTGTGTTCATAAGTAAATATTTTAAACTATTTTCAATAGTTACAATGCTGTATTCATTCATTAAAAGCCAAGTTCCCTGATTAGAGAATAGCTCAATATGATTGGTTGTCAAACGGTTTCAATTTGTTTTACATAAATATGGTCTATTATTTACTTAAGTAAAACTACGTTAAGGGAGAATGTTGTACCTTGGGACATCTGTACCATGAGACACTGCCAATTTCTAAGAATCTATTTTTAGCAGCCATGTTTTTGTAATCTCTAATAGTAGCCTTCATTGCCAAATGGTGTCACAGTAAAAATCAGCATCAAATGAGTAAAATTGACGATTTTGTTGAGAGAAAGAAAATTTCATGACTCCAAAGTAAATATTTTCTTTATTTTTATTTCATTTTTCGTCTTTGTATTTGTAAATCTAATCAACTGAATTTGATTTTGTTATAAAAGGGAAGTACTTTAAATATTTTGCTTATGAATAAACAATGATATTGCATCTGGATTGACCATCATTTTGGTTTTTCTTAAACCACTTGGTGATTGTACCTTGGGACAGAATTTTTAATTAACAGTTTAAAACGTTTAAAACACTGCATTTTATTTAATATGCAATGGTTTTCAGATAGGATAAATAAAGGAAACCATTTTCATTATTGGTAGCGTAAATCAGGGAAAAGTCAGGGAACTTTTTTTGGCAGTTCCTGTCGCCACTCTGAAAATACTGTATGCAGAAAAAAAAAAGAAGGGGCATTGGAAGCTAAATTCATCTAGTTCCATCTATTTTCATGCATCCAATTAAAATACTTTGCTATATAGGTACAAAAATACATGGGAGAGCTTTCAGCTGTAGTACAATGTAGTAACAGTGTTGTGTTAGTTCACACAGCTATGCAATTTCAGTATTTTTCACCCTGTTTGGGTCACATGTCTGTAATGTGCAAAATAAAAGAATGTGCTAACATTATTTTGTTTTGAGTTTGCCCTACCAAATAGTTACAGAAAAAAAGTATGTTACAGACCCTGTATTTGTTTGAAATACTGTGCAATTGCCCTTGTGCTGTTGGATCTGTAGTTATCTTTTTTGCCATAATTGTATAAAATTCGAACAATTTTCAGATTTACATTTGGCAAAGAAATCAAAAAGAAGACCTTGCTTTGGGGTTTGAAATCTCGTGTCCCTCCTCCTACGCCAGTAATAACTCTTCCAGACTCTGGAGCCATAACAAATGATGTTCTCGATTCATTTAGTGCTGCTTCTCGGAAGTTGAAATCTGTCATCAAGACAAACAAGTAATTTAGAATTTTGTAAAAGTGCATAACCTTTTCGAAAAGTCTTTAATTTAATGTATAAAACTTTGTTTATACGGTATAACCCTGGTTCAACGATTGTCAAAGGACTAGAAAAAATTATCACACAACAAAAGTTATCACCACAGTAAGGAAAACAAACAATGTGAGTTGTTTAATCATTTTATTTAACAGAAAGCAATACCTTTCATTACCAGAGTTCCATGTATGCACTGCTTGTGGACATGAGATGAACTTGAGTACCATTTAGATGCGGTTCGAGAAACATACAGTGGGCACATTGAACTCTGATAATGAAAGGTATTGCTTTCTGTTTAATACAATGATTAAACACCTCACATGATGATGATACAGCTGTCAGTGTCAATTACTTATAATTGCACTTTTTCTTTTTTTATGATGTCATAAAAAATCCTTGAACATGTGAAGTATTATAATGCAATCTGCATATTTTTGTGACAATTTGTTGCTTTTTTACGAGTTTTAAAAGGTGTCAAGGACTTTTCGGACACCCTGTATATTTAAGGAACTTAAAAAGTTGTAAATTTTTATTTGCCCTCCCTTACTTTTTTAAAATTTATGTTGTAGGTTAGTTACCCTTCAATTATGCTTTTTAAATTTCTTGTTATAGGCTCTTTTATAGTAGTATACAGTTTGAGTGTAAATTTTAAATATATAGGGTTTGAGAAAGTGCTTTCAAACATTTTTAAAAGGTGCATGATTTTTATTTTAAAAATTTAGTTTAAAATTGAGTAGATCAGTGCTGTAGTTAGTCAGCAAGAAAAATCCAGCTAAATTGTTTAATGCTATAATTGTGTGTGTAAATATATATATATATATATATATAATTTCTTCTTAGCTCTGATATTCCTATTAAAAAATTACGTAAACCATCTGTTCCTGATAATGAAAGCTTAATAAATGAAAGAACGGAAACCCAGTCATTACAGAAAAAAGAGAAATTGCATTCAAGTCGGGAAGAAGACAAACCTAGAAGAGCTTCACATAAACCAAAAAAAGTATGTTTTTTTGTTTTAATAATGTTTGTATAGATCAATAATCAGCTGTAAATCCTTCCGTCTGCTTGATATAAAGAGACTGAAATATTTAAAGGCATGAAAATCTACCCCTCACCCCAATACCAAATATTTTAAGATTTTCTTTTCAGATTTGTTATTTCGAACACAAATCTCTTCCTCTGTAAAAAGGCTATGCACTTTTCATCAGGGTTTTAAAGTTTCTTCCAAAGCAGCAAAAAACAGCCAGAAGGAAAAAGGTAGAAAAGTGGTGGAAAAAATGAAAACTAGTGGAAGAACTGTAAAACTTACTTGCTAAGAATTCACCATATAAATTGCAATTTTGTAAGATACAGTAAATGCGTTTTTAAAAGGAACCTTGTACATTAATACATATGGTTAGACATATAAATAATAACCATATTGAGTCAATATTTATACCAATTAATACAACTATCAACTTTAATTCAAACAGCACAATGTTTTGGACTTCTTTATTAATTGTATTTAACCAGGGGTCTGGCCAGAGGATATTTGGGTCCGTTAACGGACCCTTCACAAAAATCCGATCAACCAAAACGGACCCTTCACAAAAATCCGATCAACCAAAACGGACCCTTCACAAAAATCCGATCAACCAAAACGGACCTTTCACAAAATCCCGATCAAACAAAACGGACCCTTCACAAAATTCTGATAAACAAGATCGGATCTTTCACAAATTGTTTATTGAAAGAGCAATCTGAAAGTAAAATAACGCATATTTCTGTGTATAAACCAATATTTTTTTGAACCTTTTTTTAAGTCTAACTAGAGGGATCAGATTATACAAAATCGGCTAATTTTGAAGAAAAAAAAAAAAAAAAAAGGCACTCTTGCGATGCTCTTTCAAGCGATAAATAATTGCTACTGCCAAATAAATATAATGGTTGTTTGTTTTATCACAGCTAATCAGCAGCGGTGTTGTAAACTTTTCTGAAAAGGCATTGGTAAACACTTTTCTCCCTGCTCATGATTTAATAAACAATAATAATATATATCTGCGAAATGAACTTATAACTGCAAAGGGATAGTAAGGGTGGGGGAAAAAATATGATCGCTTCAGATAGGGTTACCAACTTCAAAATTATCACCACTTAGCGTCTGGCGTTGAACCTTTATAATGACTTGATTAGAAAATATTCTCATCATTTTACCAGCTTGTCAATATTTGCGTTTTTACGGTGGGTGCAGTGCGATGTTTAATTGTTATTTTGGGAGAAAATTATATGGGTTTTGATTTTTCGATGCTAACAAGGATGATTAACTTTAAATAAACTCTTTTAATTACCGTTTTTTTTTTCTTTAGATGTCTACATTTTGAAAAATGCAATCTTTTAACATCCGATATGAGAATCATATTTTGTTCTTTTTTCAAGCTAACTTCGCTTTATTAGGATGCAAATAAATGAAAAGTCTTTTTATTTCTGTTAAAACTCTCATTTCAAGTTTTTAAAGCAAAATTCCATTTTCTGTTATTAAGTCAAAAATTAAAATGCTGAATAGATGGTTTATTTTATTTTATTTTTTTTTTGCTTCAACTGTGTCCACAGATATTAATGAAATGTTTATCATAGGACTCTAAAATGCAATTTTAAAATAATTTTATCAAAAATATTTCTTTCACGAGCCGTTTTCATACTTTTGATGCCTTCACTTTGAGAATTGCGATCTCTTTGCATCCGCTATGGGAATCCGATTTTTAGAATTTTTGATGATTATTACGCTTTGTTAAGAGGTAAACAATTAAAATATCTTTTTATTTTTGTTAAAATCACGGAATTTATAAGTTTTAAACGAAATTCTGTGCTTTTTAAGAGTCTTGTGTCAAAAAGTTAAATGCTGAACCCTATTCTGAATTTTATTTTATTAATTTATTTTTCTGTTACAATTATTTTAAATACTGTACAGAAATATTTCTAGTATAATTTAACATAATGCAGAACAGTAGATAAATATTGATACTTGAGAGAGCGATGTCCCCCCCCCCCCCCCGCCAAAAATCAGACCACTCCAGAATGATTTTCTTGACATAGAAGAGGAAAACACTCAACTTTAAGTTTAATTGGTGCAGTTTGTGCCATCTCTAAATTCTAAAATTTCGTTTTAACAATTTCAATCAAATAATTTCGCAAAAAAATTTTTTTTTTTGGGGGGGGGGGGGGAATTATTTGATTTTTCACAAAATTAATTCATTTTTCACAAAATTATTTGATTTTTCACAAAAAACGGACCCTGTGAAAAATCCTGGACAGACCCCTGTTAACAATTTGGTCCCCTCAAATATTTTGATATGCAAATCTGAAGAATCATAGATAAATAGATAAGTAATATTAAATAGTTTAATGCCTAAGGATTAGTTAAGGATCATTTGCAAAAAAGAAATTTTTGGTTATATATTACAGCTAATGATTATTTGTTTAATCCAATTGGGATTTTTCTTAGAAGAAGCTGAAAAATACTTCCCTTACAGAATTGGGACAATGCTCCTTTCTTAAGTTGTAACAGCATTGTCTGTGAATATATATGTCAAGTTCAAAACTTATAACCAAAAGTAGTTGTTTATTTTCTCAAAAATAAAATTTCTAATATTTAAGATGTCATCTGCTTTGCAGTAGATGTAACTGTTCTTAGCATTTATTTATACTAATTTAATATTGTTTTTTCATGTGTTCTGTTTCCTCTTGTTTTTTTTTTTTTTTCCATTTCGTTCTCTGTCTTGGGAGAAACCCAACCCTGCGTTTCCTACTTGTAGCTATATTAAGTTTGCAGGGGTCTGTCCAGGATTTTTCACAGGGTCCGTTTTTTGTGAAAAATCAAATAATTTTGTGAAAAATTTATTAATTTTGTGAAAAATGAATTAATTTTGTGAAAAATCAAATAATTTCGCAAAAAAAAAAAAATTTTTTTTTTGTTAAAATGAAATTTTAGAATGTAGAGATGGCACAAACTGCATCAATTAAACTTAAAGTTGAGTGTTTGCCTCTTCTATGTCGAGAAAATCATTCTGGAGTGGTCTGATATTTGGCGGGGGGGGGGGGGGGGGTGGACATCGCTCTCTCAAGTATCAATATTTATATACCATTCTACATTATGTTAAATTATACTAGAAATATTTCGGTACAGTATTTAAAATAATTGTAACAAAAAATAAATTAATAAAATAAAATTCAGAATAGGGTTCAGCGTTTAACTTTTTGAACCAAGACACTCTTAAAAAGCACAGAATTTCTTTTAAAACTTATAAATTCCGTGATTTTAACAAAAATAAAAATATATTTTAATTGTTTACCTCTTAACAAAACGTAACAATCATCAAAAATTCTAAAAAATCGGATTCCCGTAGCGGATGCAAAGAGATCGCAATTCTCAAAGTGAAGGCATCAAAAGTATAAAAACGGCTTGTAAAAGAAATATTTTTGATAAAATTATTTTAAAATTGCATTTTAGAGTCCTATGATAAACATTCCATTAATATCTGTGGACACAGTTGAAGCAAAAAAAAATAATAAATAAATAAATAAATAAAATAAACCATCTATTCAGCATTTTAATTTTTGACTTAATAACAGAAAATGGAATTTTGCTTTAAAAACTTGAAATGAGAGTTCTAACAGAAATAAAAAGACTTTTCATTTATTTGCATCCTAATAAAGCGAAGTTAGCTTGAAAAAAGAACAAAATATGATTCTCATATCGGATGTTAAAAGGTTGCATTTTAAAATGTAGACATCTAAAGAAAAAAGAAACGGTAATTAAAAGAGTTTATTTAAAGTTAATCATCCTTGTTAGCATCGAAAAATCAAAACCCATATAATTTTCTCCCAAAATAACAATTAAACATCGCACCGCACCGTAAAAACGCAAATATTGACAAGCTGGCAAAATGATGAGAATATTTTCTAATCAAGTCATTATGATAAAACAAACAACCATTATATTTATTTGGTAGTAGCAATTATTTATCGCTTGAAAGAGCATCGCAAGAGTGCCGATTTTTTTTTTTTTTTTCAAAATTAGCCGATTTTGTATAATCTGATCCCTCTAATTTGACTTAAAAAAAGGTTCAAAAAATTAGCGGTTTATACACAGAAATATGCGTTATTTTACTTTCAGATTTGCTCTTTCAATAAACAATTTGTGAAAGATCCGATCTTGTTTATCAGAATTTTGTGAAGGGTCCGTTTTGTTTGATCGGGATTTTGTGAAAGGTCCGTTTTGGTTGATCGGATTTTTGTGAAGGGTCCGTTTTGGTTGATCGGATTTTTGTGAAGGGTCCGTTAACGGACCCAAATATCCTCTGGCCAGACCCCTGGTTTGTATCATGAAATTCCAGTAAATTAAAGGAATTAACATACTATAACCTTCAGCATAAAAAATCTTGCATCTTAAGTGCTATAAAGACATCTGAGTCCTCCCCCTCCTCCCTTCCAAATATTTCAAAAGATCATGTTTCCTGAAAATAAGTAAGCGTTTAATCACTTTGTTTCTAGGAGTGTAATATTTCATACTTTTAATGATAAATAAAAAATTAACACATTGAGTATTTTTCTTAAAAAAAATTTAAGGGCCATTTTTCAAAGCTTGATTTTTCATAATTTTTTTTCTTCTGACTTTTTCTTGAGCATTCTGTGTTTCAAGCATTTTAAATAATATCCAGTTTCATACTTCAACATGAGTTTTATCAGTTCATAGTGCTTTTTTTATTAATCTATGGCTTATTTTTTCTATTTATCTGTGTGGCTTACGTGATCATCATTACATGGGAGATTGTCCAGGTCGGGATTTGAACCACGGACCTTTGTGATGTTAACCCAATGCTCTAACCACTAAACCAAAAGGACCTCCGGGTTTAGGGGTAAAGTTAGGTTATGAGCTCTCTTACGTACACCGCATTACTCCCCCACTAAGTGAGCAGGGAAACGAGAGAGCTATTCAATTTATTAACAGATGAAGGATGCCAAGACGGCAGGCATTCTGGCTGTAGTTGTGCGGTTACACTGCAGCTGTCGTTGCGAGAGAGTCGCTGCTTGCAGGGCATGGGTGCAAGACCTTCCGTCTCAGGACGGATTTCCGTCTTGACAAAATTTCCGAGACGGAGGTCGGGACGGAAAGAAATTCAATGACTTTCTTTCAGTTTTTAATGAAAAAAGAAAAATTGAGTGTTTGAAAAATATGCTTTAATATTACAAGGCCGCTCCATAACCACGAATTTACACTGACATTGTCTGTGTTCCGCCATGCGCTTGTTTTGTTTGCAACGTGCTTTTGGAGGAGTGGCTTTTCGACTCGCTCCGTTTGACTTTTTTTAGGTATAGCTTTGTTATTTCCAACTAACTGCATTGCAGACCGAGGAGTTGCTCACTATTCTCCCTGATTTTTCGAAGCAATCGGCTCTAATTGAAAATTTAGCCTTTTCTCGTGCTATTTTCGATCATCCATTCGTTTTTTTCATTTGCGGTTTTTTTTTTTTTGCAAACTTTACATGCATAAGTGAAAATTATGTACGCTCTTAAAATGTCTTAAGCGTTGAATCTACATCACCGATTGAGAGTAATTGCTGACAAGATGAAATATTTTCGCCACAGCAAAGGGCGTCCACATACCAGGTAAAACAGAAACTATCAAGGATTTTGAAGATTTTAATGAAAATGGGAATTTTGAAAATAATTGGGGGGGGGGGGGGGATTTCAAGCTGGTTGGAAACAACAATGAGCAACTGTTCCTGCATTTTCGGCAAAGAGTTGAGGGATCACTAAATACTAATGTCATTGAATCTAACACTCGCTAGAATGGAAATATGGGTGGGGGGGGGGAGAGAGAGAGAAAGGAAAGGAGAAAAATAGCACGAGTTTGCGAAAAAACGCTGCTCTTGCAAAGAGGGTAATCTGTCCGCAAATTCTTCAAACGTTGATATCTTGGACAATCTAAAGGAGGGGGAAGAGTGTTACTCACGGGTTACAGTATAAAATATCGAAAAACTTAATTGAAAATATTTTTGAAGCTAGGAGTGGTTCGATATTTCTCCTCTTCAAACTCTTAAAAATTTAAAAGTCAAAAAGTTTTAGGCTGTCTTTGATGATGTAAAAGTGGGGAGGGGGAGGTTTTAAAAAAAAATCAAAGATTGGAGTCTTAAAAACACTAATTTAGGCAATCTTTGGTGAATTTATAAGAGATGGTTTTGTTGTTCTAATATGAAAATGTTTTGTAGCTGATGTATTAAAAACTATTTGGGGCTATACTTAAATGACTTAAGTTAAAGGGCATTTGCGACTCTCTCCCGAAAAGTGTTTGTAATTGAAGTCTTAAAACTTTTAGGCTGTCTTTGGCAATGTCCAGAGAGAGGGAGGGGGCTCTCTTTAGGGGAAATTCTGAAACTGGAGTCTTAAAAGCGCAACTTTAGACCGTCTTGGGGTTCAGAGTTCTCCTTTCCCAAAAAATATTCAAAGCTGAAGTATTCAGAACTCAGCTTTAGGTAATCTTTGGAAGTTTTAAGAAGAGGGAATTTGAAGGCTTTCTCTCAATACGTTTTAGAATTTAAATTCTTAGATCTTTGGTGATGAAATGAGAAAACTGCAAATTTAAGTAAAATTTAGTGAACTTAGAGGAAAGAGTTCGGGGGGGGGGGGGGGTCTCTCTCCCAGAAGTATTGAAATGATATTTTGACTTTTTTTGAGTGAGTTAAGAATGTTTGAGTGAGTTTGGGAATTCAGGGGTCTTTCTCGAAACATTTTCGAAATTGAAATCTTAAAATTTTGGGTTGTCTTTGGTGATGTGTGGAAGGGAGTTGCTCTCTCAAAAGAAAAATAAATCTTAAACAAAAACTCTCTCTGTGTTTAGTAAACACAATGAGAGAGGGGGTATTCCGCACCCCCAGCCCGAAATATTTTAGTTTCTGAAATTTTAAGAGCTTTGTTTTGGGCTATCTTTGGATGACTTAAGGGGGAAGGGTGCAGGAAAATTCTTTCAAAAAGTTTCCAAAATTAAAATATTAAAATTTTTAGGCGGTCATAAGTCATGTTAATAGGTAAGAGGGGTACTATTCCTACAAAACAATTTGGAAACTGAAGCCTTAAAAATTGAAATTTAGGACATTTGGTGAACTCAGAGGAAGGGGTTCGGGAGTTCTCTTCCGAAAATTCTTTGATGCTGAAATATTTAAAGCGCCACTTTAGGCTATATTTGAGTGCCTTAAGAGGGATGTGGTTCGGGAACCCTGCCTGGGGTTAGGATTCAGTTCCCCTATTTCTTTTTTTAATTAATGAATGTTGCAAAGGGTACCTTGTTTAAAAAATATATCTACTTCACTGAAGCGATTTTTTATTGCTGATTTCACCACCTGCTATCTTATAAAAGAATTCTTCTTCAAATGAAGACTGTGGGGGGGAATGGTGGCAGTTCATTATCATTAGTCGGCCTTACTCTTCCCCCACCTTCCCTTCTTTTCTAGTTTGTGGGCACTACCTTGGGTAGACTTTCCGACCAGAACCGATTTATGTTGCAAAAGCAAAAATCTTATATCCTAAGCGATTTTATTGCTACAATAAAAATGTTTACGATCGGCAAAAAACTAATGGTGGGGTGCTGCAAATGCTTTTATCCCATACATTATCCAACATCGTCTAAAATTGCGTTTTTGAAACTTCAGTTCGAAATATTGCCGAAGGAGGGTTCCTGAACTCCATCCTTTCAATAGTGCATTCAAAAAGCGTATAAATGTTATGAAATTTAAATTATAATTTTGTTTTTAAATCTTCAATTTTGGGGAAAGCCCATAGCGTCCCCCCCTTACTCTTTCTCTAATATTTTTTGAAGGTTTCCCAATATTGTGATTTTGGGACTATCAGTTTGAAATAATTGATGTAAGAATCCCTGAACTTTACCAAAATGGTCTACCATAGCGTTTTTTGGACTTCAATTTGAAAAAATTTCTGGGGGAGAGCGCCCAGACCCCTCCCACCCCCTTATTGCCGGATTTTATATTTTTTGGAATTATGATGTCAATACACTTAAATATTACAATTTTAAGGCTTAAAATTGAAATCAAACGGATTCCAAAACTGGCATTGTTAAAATCTACAACATTTATATATACAAAATTTTCCTTAAGCACGCATGTGGGGGGGGGGGGGCTGAAAATATTTTCCGTCTTGAACACATCACCAAACTTGCACCCAGGTTGTAGGGTGAGAGGTGTGCAATTACAGTTGCTCCCAAAAGTACTTGTACGCTTAGGATTTTCACTGAAATACACCCCTATCCATTTGTTCAAATTAATATTTCTGAATAGGTATTTAATTATAAGATCAATGATCAATTTCAGGGTTGTCTCATTTTGTCCAAGCCGAAAAAAAACCGTCCCGGACGAAATGTCATTTTGGCTGTAGGTGTGTAGATGGGGTAAACACTCCAGAGGGAAAGGGGGAAGTTAGCAAAAAGGAGGTTGGCATTAGCTGTGTGTTAGATAGTGGGAATATTCCAGAATTAAAGGAGGAAGTTAGTAAAAAAGATGTGGGAATTAGCTGTGTGTTAGATAGTGGGAAAATTCCAGAGGTAAAGGGGAAAGTTATTGCTGAGGCAACTGACTGGGAAACAAAGGGTATAATTTTGGGAGATTCAATGGTGCGTGAGGTGGGAAACTCAATAGGCAGAGTTAGACGTAAGGTGGCTAGATGTTGTTTGCCAGGGGCTCGGGTGAGAGATGTAAATAGGGTTGCTGAAAAGAAGGGGGTATTTAATAAAGAGGATGTAGTTACTTTGTGGGTGGGAACTAACGATGTAGGCCATAGTAACAATGATGAGTTTACAAAGGAATGGGATTCCCTGTTGGACAAAGCAACCAACTGTTCGGCAAATGTCCAAGTGGTTGGTTTGCTTCCCAGGTATGGAGTGCATAGGAGTTGGTTAAACCAACGGGCTAGGTATATGAACCTGGTACTCAAGGAAATTTGCGTTAAGCGTAGTATCAGGTTTATTGATGTGTGGAGTAAATGTAAACGAGATTTGATTGCTAGGGATGGGCTACATCTGAGCTCTACATGGGTCAAAATGGTTAGTGGTTTGGTTTTAGAGGCTTCAGAATCAAAAAACTAAGTTGGAATGGGGGGCATGGTTTAAGGAGCAGAATTCGAAAGGGTACTAACTATCGGGATTTTAGTAGAAACGGAAATAGGGTGGCTAATAAGAGAAAAGATTTTAACACTTGGGATTCAAACAATCGTGCAGCATTAAATAAAAGTAAGATGGGCTTACTTAAGGTTTTTTATACAAATGCTCGTAGTATTAGGAACAAGATGGAAGAATTGAAAAGCATAATTATAGACGAGAGGTTGGATATTATTGGAGTTACCGAGACATGGGCTACCGAAAGTGATGATGATTTATTATCTATTGCTGGGTATAATTTGTTTAGACAAGATAGAGTAGGTAAAAGAGGTGGTGGGGTTTTATTTTATGTCAGAGACACTTTAATTTGCAATGAATTGGTAATTAATGATAAACCTAATGAGATTGATATGATTTGGCTGGAGTTGATTAGTAATAAGGGCAAAAAACTACGTTTGGGGAAAATTTATAGGCCACCCAACTTAAGCCAGGGTCAAGACGAACAGATGTTTAGTATTATTAGTGACATTTCTAGCAAGGGGTCAGTCATCATAATGGGAGATTTTAATTTTCCAGGAATTGATTGGAATAATTTTTACCATAGTAATAGCAGAGAAGAGGATTTTTTGAAAGTAATTGGTGACTGTTTCTTAGATCAAATTATAACTCAGGGTACTCGACAGAACGCGATTTTAGATCTAGTTTTCTGCGACATGGAAGGCTCTGTTCAGGGGTTATGTGTAGGGGAACACATTGGAGATAGTGACCACAACAGTATTAGGTTTGGGATTAAATTTGATATGCACAAAGTAGAGAATTTTAGGTTTGTGCCCAATTTCAGAAATACTGACTTTGTGGCACTTCGGCAGAGTTTGAAAGCAGTTTTTTCTTCTGGATTGGACAATAGCGATGTGAATCTTCAGTGGGCAGAGTTTAAGGAAAATCTAGCGAATACGGTTAGGGATCATGTTCCTTTTAGGAGAAAGAGTGTCAACACTAAAATTTGGCCAATGTGGTTCTCCAGGGAAACTAAAGACGCTCTAAATTACAAGAAAGCTGCTTTTCATAGGTTTAGAGAAACAGGTCACAGTGCAGATAGGCTCCAATATTGTAAGGCAAGGCGTAAATTTAAGTACAGTGAAACCCCTCCTAACGGACACCCCTCAAAGGCGGACACCCCTCTTATGCGGACAATTTTTAATTCCCCAGTTCTAATGCAAATAACATTATTAAACCCCTGTTCTGCGGACACCTCTCTACTGCGGACAAAAAAATTTGTCCCGATAGTGTCCGTATTAGAGGGATTTTACTGTATTTGGTACGGATTCAGAAAAGAGAGTTGGAGCAAAGACTGGCAGATAACATAAACAGGAATCCCAAGAGGTTTTTTGCATACGCTAATTCGGGGAAAGTTCGAAATAGTCATATTGGGCCACTGGTTGATGAGCACGGAATTTTAATTAAGGACGATAGTGATATTGCTAATGTTCTTAATAACTTTTTTCGAGTGTTTTTAACGATAACTGTATCTCAACAGTTGACACCAACAAGACACAAGCTATAGTACAGCTTGAGGACTTTGTATTTTCCAGGGATGACGTTTTACTTCATTTGAAAAAATTAAAGAGACTAAGGCTCCGGGGCCAGATAATATTTATCCGAAAATTTTAGTTGAATGTGCAGAGGAATTAGCAGATGTAATCGCAAACATTTTCAATGCTTCTTATAATTCGGGGACAGTGCCAGAGGACTGGAAGCTGGCTAACATTACACCGCTCTTCAAGAAAAGGTCTAAAGGGGAGTGCGGGAAATTATAGACCTGTGAGTCTAACTTCGGTGGTTTGCAAAATTTTTGAAACATTGATGAAAATTAAGATAGTAAATTTTCTAGAGACTAATAATCTATTGACTAGTTTTCAGTACGGTTTTAGGAAAAATAAATCTTGTGCAACTAATTTATTACATTTCTATGACAAAGTTACCATGGCTTTGGACATTAAGAAGCCTGTAGATGTTGTTTACATTGATTTTCAAAAAGCTTTTGATAAGGTACCGCATGTTGCTCTACTTAGCAAATTAGCTGATATAGGAATAGGAGGGAGAACTTTCATTTGGGTAAAAAATTGGCTGACTGGAAGGAAACAAAGAGTAGTTGTAAGGGGAAATTATTCTAATTGGAGTGAGGTCTTAAGCGGGGTTCCTCAAGGATCAGTGTTAGGGCCTGTTTTGTTCATTGTCTTTATGAACGATATTCACAAAAATATTTCTGGGAACATGAATTGTTTTGCTGATGATGTCAAAGTTATGGGGACTGTAGAAAATGAAGAACAAGCAAATCAGCTGCAAGAGGATCTAGATCATATTACGGAGTGGGCTGATAAATGGGGTATGGCTGTTAATGTTGGGAAATGTCAAGTGCTACATTTAGGGCATGGAAATAAGTGTACAAGTTATTATTTGCAAGGTTCAGTCATTAGTCAGGCAGACAAAGTTACTGATCTGGGGGTCCTAATAAGTCAGGATTTAAAGTTTAGCCAACAGTGCAGCATTGCTAGCAACAAAGCCAATAAGATGCTTGGGTTTATCAATAGATCTATTTCAAATAAATCTAAAGAAGTTCTTCTGCCCTTATATAGAAGTTTGGTAAGACCCCATTTGGAGTATGCTGTTCAGTTTTGGTCTCCTTATCTTAAGAAAGACATTAATGTATTGGAAAGGGTTCAAAGGCGGGCTACAAGGCTAATAAGTGGACTTTCCCACTTAGATTATGATTCCAGGCTTAGAAGGCTAAAAATGTACAGTCTTGAGCAAAAAAGAGACCGAGGGGACATGATTCAGCTGTTTAAATTTATTAAAACGAAAGATGTTACGGGCTAAAGTTTAGCACTGAAAACAGGACAAGGGGTCATTGTTTTAAGCTATTTAAATCTCAGGCTAACATGGATATTAGGAAAAATTATTATTTTAGCAGGGTAGTGGAACCTTGGAACAGCTTACTGGAAGATGTGGTAATGAGCAAAGGAGTAGACAGTTTTAAGAGGGCCATTGATCTTCACTGGGGATTGTAAATTGACTAGGACCAGTCTAGCTGGGCCCAGAGCCTGTCGCTGGTCGTCGTATTTGTATTTGTCTATTTCGTCCACTTCATCAGTAAAGTCAAGTTTTGAGTTAAAAATTTGAAGTTTGAAAATAATAAATAATTGTATAGATTTTTCCTATTCAAGTAATATTTTAATGTAAAAATAGCTGTATATAAACAATTGATTGTAAAATATTTTAAAGTGAAAATAAAAAACCCCTTAAATTCTGATGATTTTGCCGAATCTGTAATCAACCCCTCATAATTACAAAATGTTTTTCACACGAGTCACTTTTGTTTGCTGTTCATTCACCTACAAGCTTGCTTCTTTCCCACTGTAAAAACTGTTCCTTAAAACCTTAAAAACATGTATGAAATTCTTTGTTAATGATATGCTTTATCGACATAGGTTTTACCCTTTATTACTTCATTCTTTCTTTTATAACAATCTGTATTTTACTGTGAAACTTCATCTTTCAGGATAAAACTGTTTTTACGCTATTAGCAGTAGTTATGTTGTTTTTTTGTATTCCATTATGTTTCGGCTGATAAAGAAGAGTAAAAATACTTTAGCATAATACTCAAGAGAATTATTGCCATTTGTATGTTTAATTAATGTAAAATATTTTACAGGAAAAAAGGAAGTTGCCCCACAGGCAAGCCCGGTGCAGACAATCTAATGGAACTAGGAAACTCTTAGATTCTTCTGTCAGTACCATTGAGATATCGGACAGTGAAGATACATCATCATCATCTCAGGGTACTTTAAATGCTATCATCCCCCACCCCACCAACTTTGAAGGGGTCAACAATCCTTTCTTGAGTAACTACAAACGGAATAGCAAGAAATCGGTATCTGTGAATTCCACACTCCAAATTGAATCTAATAATGTGATAAAAAACGTGCAACGCATTCAGCTCCGAGTGAGGCCCCAACGTAAATGCATCAGTAACAAAACTTCGGTTATTGAAGGACTTCTGAATGGCACCAGCTCTAAAATTGTGAATAATAAGTGCAAGGTTACAGAAACAAAATCTCCTACGAGCAGCAGTGTAAACTCGTCTGTGAATACATTCTTTGGTGCAGTGAATCAAATAGGTGATAGTGAAAAATACTCTGTACTTGCTAAACGAATTGCTCCTGATGGTTCAGTACAGTATTTAGTTGAGTGGGATTCTTTGAATCCTTCCTGAGTATTACCAATTTTACTAATTATAATGCATTTATTCCGTCAAAGTGTTCATGAACTATAGAGAATTGTCTAGAAGTATTTTTAGACAAGTTTTTTTTCTTCCACTTTTCTCCAATGTTTTTAAACATATGCAATTCATTATGCTTTAAGTTAATAATTGGACAGAAGATATTTTCTTTATTTCCTTATCATAACATTTTTAAAGATACAAGCCACCTTTATTATTTCAAACACTGAATTCAGTAATGAATGAATTAAAAAGTTCAGAAATGGGGTTAATTTAGTTAGTTCTTAACTATGTTTTTCTTTTATTTTAATATTGAGTTTACCTTTGCCATACTGAAATGCAGACCACATAGAAATTTTAGAGGCAAAAGACTTTAAAAAGTTAAAATTATTCCTTTATAGGGATAAACTTATGTTACATTTAAGAAAAAATATTTTTGTGCAATTTTGATTCAAGACTATTACAAATTTAAATTGAAAAGGTCGCAAAAGATGCATCTGAATATTTCAATATTTCCTCATTCCATTTGAACAAGTGGTTGAAAATATGTTCCTTTGATATAGCAATTAACTACAAAACATTGAAATGCATATAAAGGTAATTTGAGGCCTTAAAACACTTGCATGCAATTGTTTCATAATTATGTTTTTCCAACACATTTTAAAACAACATTTAGATATTTTTTTTCCAAGTTATGAAATATTTCTGCTATAAAAAAATTAATGTTACATTTACAGACACCAACATGTCTTCAAAAAAAAAAAGGGGGGGGGGCACAGTTTGAGAAATTAATTTTGGAATCAAGAAAGAAGGAGTAAGTTCATGTATTAGAACTTTCAATAACTAGAAAAGACATACAACAAAACAAGTTAAAAAAAAAAAAAAAAAAAAAAAACTTGATTCTATGTTCAACATCTTTTGATTTAGCATATTATAGTGAAAATTACAGTGATCATTTACTAAATATGTTATTAATATGTACACACTTCCTAATTTTGTTAAGATCAGTTTATTTGTGGGGTTAAAAATGTGTAAGTGTAAGTGCAAACTTTTGTTTAAAGATGAAACTCTCCTTTTATTATATTAACAGAGTTAGGCTAACATATTTTAATAATTTCAAATAAAGCATCAACTAATTTTAAGGAACATTATTATAAGTTTTAAACATTTATTGCACTCTTGTAAATTTCATACAAATCCTTTCTCTGAACAAAAAAAATCAAATTGAAAAATTGTATTAATTGTTCTTATATTTCTACATTTTCTATTAGTAATAAACGAAGAATTACAAAGGAATTGAACTGAAAGTGTCCATTTTAAATTTACTAATTTAATTTAAATGATTTTAATTGTATATATTTTTCACATGCTTTTACAAGCTAAATTTTGTATATTCCATCATTTAAAACTTCAAAACTTCATCACCATTCCTTTTTCTATGATCATAATTCACTTTTACATTTTCGAAACATTTACAATCTACTGTAAATGCCAAGTTTTAGCCAAAAGATATTTCGATCAGCATGGAATATTAGTTGTTTTGGTCTGAAAGGTACTGAGAAGTATGTAAAAGGTATCATCGTTGCATTTTCTAGTTTATTTTGTTTTTCTTAAATTTATATTATCTTCTGGATAGCTATCTAGTTGAGATCTATAATGCAGAATTGCCACCCAAAACCACTCTTCCTGGGACCTTTTAGGAAAAAAATATTTTTAAAAAATTTAAATTATATTTTTCTTCAAATCTATTAAATAACTGTCAGGTTTTTAATTTATTACCTTTGTATTATTTTACTGCACTCATCATTGAAACTTCATCTGTGTAGGACAAAATACATGCAATATTAATAATTTTGTCTATGCCATACTTATATCAAGAAATGAACTACACATTCACAGAACTGAAAACAAGTTGTAAAGAAGTGAAGAAACTTCAACCAACAAAAACAGCTGGACAGAATAGGAGCATTATTGTTTATTTTGCTTCACTTTTTCAATATGCTTTTTAATGTTAGTGTTGCCACTTCCACTTTTTTTTCTTTATCTGCAATTCATATCATTCTAACGGTTTTACCCTAATGAACCCTGCATTGATTGTACTTGTGCATCTTATTTTCACTTTTACTTATGTTTAATTTACACTGTAAACTTTTGTGACTTTAATTATTTAAAAAAAAAATTGCTTTAAAAATATTGCATGTGCCTTATTATAGAAATCCATTTAAAGGGCAAAATTCCAATATTTCATATATTTATCCTTATTAATCTTTTTTCTTTGACTTAGTCTAGCTTGCGGCTAGATCGTGAGGAGAAAGGTAACAACTTGTTTGATTTTAGTGAAAAATTATACTAATCTTCCTTTTAATAGAATTACATTTGAATGTATTTAAAAATACATACATACGTAACTAAATTTTCCGCACGTTAGGCTGTGTCCAGGTTTGCACAAACTTGCGGAGCTAACTACTCAACCTATGTGTTGTCACACAAATCATGTGTTACAACACATAAACACACGTTATCCCTTCCACAGAGTGATTTAAAGCATTCATCGCACATACGTTTGCATTCGCACTCATGCTTTTAGCTGGTTTCCTGCGCATGTTTATTCTTATCTGGACTCTCCTGTGGTTCTATTGTTAGGTTTGGAAGTGGTACTAATGATTCTGAAGTAGTACATTATTTCAAATTGTTTTGTCATTTTTAATACTTTGAATTGGATTGTGTATCTGAATGTTAATTTTATTATGTATAAAGACCTATTACTGACTTGTTTGAAAAAGTTTTTTTTTTTTTAAATATTGTTGCAACTATAATTGTTTAATACCTTGTAAGTTTAAGCAATGATGTAAGTGTGATATAAGTTTTACCAATGATAAATTATTGAGTATTTACTTAATATGTATGGGAAAGTGCAAAATAATTGTATTCCAGAAGGTACAAAATATGCTGTGTACTTCAAGACTGATTTTGAATACTTAATTTTTTAGTATAAAAATGGTAAATCAAAATTTTGATAACGTTGCTGTATACCTAATTATCAGCATGTCCGTATTCAATCCAACTAATGAGCCCGACACTATTTTAATACATGCACTTGAAGGATTTTCTAAAAACAAACGCCATGTGGTTAAAAAGTGTCAGTAGATATTGGATAACCATATTAAAAAGATATAAATGCCTTTTTGTAAGCTGGTCTGTTTTCAGATCTTTTACAATTTTATACAAAAATCTATAAAATAAACATTGTGAATTTTTTATTGTGAGTCTTGTTTTATTTCATATAGATTTTACACACCAGTTTAAAATCATGTTAAAAACTTTATTTTAAGCACAAACACATAAATAATAATAATAATAATAATAAAGGTGAAACATGATACATCAAGTAATTTTTACAACATTAAGCTCATTAATGACCGCAGGAAGATTTTCCAGTTCTCTGTCTATCTTGCTTTCAACAAATTTAAAACATGGTGAAATTGTAGCACCACAAGGACAAATCTGACCTAAAAATATATACATTTGAGGAATTATAAAAAACTTTGTACATATCAACAGGCTCGGACTGGCCCGCCTGCCAACCTGCCCGAGGGCAGGTGCGCCCTTCCTACTTTTTAAGATGAAATGCAATGCAAACGCCTTCGCTGGGGAAAAAAAAAACGTCTTCCAAATTCAGAACGAAAGTTTTCTAATTGGTTCGAAAATTTTCCTCCGAGCCCGCTTTCCCTAATGTTATCGTCTAAAAATTTCCGTCTTTTGAGTTTCAATTTCTAAAAATTGCCGGTAAAAGTTCCTTCCATCCCATCTATTCATTTCCCGTAATGTTTCCAAAGATGACTAGCAAGAGCGTTTTTAAGACTCTTCAAAAAAAAAGGGGAGAGACCTTCGAATCTTCAATCAAAAAGACTGCCTATTCTGGAACTTCGATTTCGAAAACGTTCTGGAAGAAAGTTTCGAATCGCATTTTTTTCCCTAATGTCATTAAAGATGGACGGCAATAGCGTTTCAGGATTAAAATTAATAAAAAAAATTATGGAGATGAGGCCACTAGACTTTCTCGCTTTATCTTCTAACATCATCGAAGTTAGTCTAAAACTGCATTTTTGAATTATATGAACAAGTTTATTATTGTTGGTAGAGTCGGTAGTGGTTGCCGTTTGAATACACTTGTCTAGGCGTTTGTCAGTGAGTTTTTCTACACTTATTTTAATGAATTTCATAGTGGAAAAGTTGAATTTCGTATAGATATGTAGCAGTGTATTTTATAACATAATGACCAGTTGACATCAATGTCGCCAAGAGAAAAAAATATCACTTAGAAGATGCGAAATCAAACCACTGGGCGACTTCAGAAATTTTAAATTTATTTATTCACTATTTTTTGTAAATTGCCGTTTTTGGCACTTGATTGAAAAATCTAGTGAAAAATCTTCCCCTAAAAGTTAACAAAGGTGGCCTACAGTCAAGTTTTTACAATTTCAGTGGGAAGTCCACAAAATCTCTCCTCTCCCAAATAAACAAAAATCGTCTAAAATTGCGTTAAAAAAATTCCGGGAAAAGATTACCAAACTCTCTCCCCCCTCCCCCAACGCATCACAAAAAATCGTCTACAACTGTATTTTTACGACTTTAATTCCAAAAATTTTGCAGGGGAGAGTTCCTCAATGCCCTCTCTTCAATGCCATCGAAGATTGTCAAAACTTTTGAATTTTTGGAGCTTCAATTTCGGAAATATCGCCGGAATCGAAAACTTTTTCGAAAATGTCGTTAATGAGGGCTTTCAATTACGTTTTTAGAACTTCAATTCCGAAAAAATTCCGGGGGAGAGCTTTCAATCTCAAGTCCTTCTCTTAACGTCAATAAAGACCCACTATCATTATGTTTTTGAAGTTTCAATATTGAAAATTTAAGGGTTTACTCCTGACTCCATCCCTTCCCTTTACGCTACCAAAGATGGCTAACCATCGTATTTCAAAGTTCCAATTTCCAACAATTACCGATGGAAAGTTCCAAACCCCGTTCCTTTCCCCTACGTCATAAAAGATGGCTTACAACTGCGTTTTTGAAACTTCAATTTCGAAAAATTTCCGGAGAGGAGCCCCAATGTCTTTCTTTCCTCATCTTTCAACATCATTCAAAGATCGTCTAAAACAGCGTTTTTGGAACTCCTACATCGAAAAGTTTCTGTTGAAAAGTTTAACACCCATGTCTTCTGCTACGTCATCAAAGATGGCCTACAACTGCGTTTTTAGGACTTCAATTCCAAATTTTTTTTCCGGAAGAAAGACCCCGAAGCCCCTGGTTTTTAGCAGTACTAAAATTGCATTTTTGAAGCTATCATAAAATGACTGGGGAGAACTCATGTCTCTCATCTTTCCTTTCAAGAACACAAACATAGCAAATAATTGTGTTTTCGAAAATATACCCTTAAATTTCAAAAAAATTCCGGAACAGGACCCCCAAACCTCCCTTCCACTTCTTAATCTCCAGAAAGTCTAAAAATGCGTTCCAAAAAATTTTTTCGAGAGAAAGCCTGCAAACACTCCTTCCTTTGCGCGAATATTAAACGAAACTCAATCAACAAACAAATCCGAAACTATCTTCAAATTTTATTTACAAATGCAATTTTAGTATTTCAGTATGTTCGGTACGTAAACTGGTAAAAAGAGATGCCATTTTTGTGCCGCAACCTTTCTTTTATAAGGAAAAAAGTACAATTGAGGACCTGAATAACAACAGAAAAAACTTCACGAGTTTTCAAACGAATCAAAAAGTTAAAGGGTTTAATTTAGATAATAGATCCAGAATATTAGTAGACTCTTTTTTCCAATTGTGTGTGTGATACTCGAAACACTTATAACTTTCATTCAAACTCTTTGAACGAAGCACATTATTCGAAAAAAAAAAAAAAAACATGCTTCAGTTCTTAAACTTTTTTAAAAATTTTATTTTCATTAGTCCCCCCTCTCCCCCCTTAATGAGTTACTAAATCGCCCCTCTCAACAGGATCGTCTGGATCCGCCACTGATCGCTGTCCTAAAATGATCGGTTATATTGTTTCCGCAATCCCCCCCCCCCCCATTGGCATGCGCCTTCAGAAAAATTGGGGATGCGCCTTTTTGAGGATCCAGTCCGACCCTGCATATCAAGGGTGATTGTGTTTTGGTTTTACAGTCAGGGTTTGAAAATATATTATAATAAATATCCGATATTTACATTGGGCACAAACTAGTCTTCAAAATAGTAAATGCATCCTCAAATCACTCTTTATTTTCTTATGTTGTTGTTACAATATGTTAACTTAAAAAAAATTAAGATTTCTTTCATTCTAATATTTCATTTTACATTTCATCAATTTTAATGGTGTTAATTTAGCATTAGCTGTTTTACTCATTTTTCTTCTGTTAGCTTCTTTTGCAGTTTCAGTTATATATGAATCATAAAAAAAAAAATAATATACCTTAGTTGGTACACGGTCATAAGTTATTTTCTTTTTCTTTTCAGACCAACATTTAATATTTAATTACAAACTTTTAATATGAAATAGAATTCTTACATTACTAAAATTTTATGCATATAAATTAAAAAAAGGAGTATTATATTACTTAGTTATATTAATGATGTTTTGATACATCATAAAAATGCAGCATATAAATTTTTTTAAAATAAATAAACAATATTACTATCTATACATATATGTTTGTTTGTTTGTGTGTGTGTGGCGCGCATCCCGGGAAAAGCGGTAATGCCTAGAAAAATGAAATTTAATATACAGGTGCAATTTCTGCCGGAGATGTGCACCTCGGGCTTCGATTTTTGATATTTTAACTACAAAAAAAAAAAAAAGTTATTAAATGTTTTATGTTTTTTTTTTTTTTTTTTTTTGCACTTTTTACCTCACAGACTGCGAACCAATCGCACCACACAAATATTTTTCGTACTATAGTGTAGGAAATTTAATTTTAAATATGAATGAGGATAGAGCAATTTTTGTATTTTTATGAATTTTGAAAAACCTTTAATTTGCATTTTTCCCTGGGTTTTATTTTTGTATCAAAGCCTCATTTCTGAAATTTAAGTTGTTAATAGTAAAAACATTCTACCCTCTTCAGAAGAAAAAAGTTCTTAAAAATATACAAGAATTTTTTTAAACAATTTTTTTAATGCTGAACACGTCTTTCCACGGATCAGCCAAAAAAAAAAAAAAAAAAAAAAAAAGGGTTCTTCAATCTTTTATGCCTCTGGCGTCACTACTTGAATTTCGATTCGATATTTACAATGGAATCTTAATCACAAACAATGCTAATCTTTTTTTTACTACACAGCTTACTTCTACATTTTATGAGGTGATCACCACGTGTTTTTCCCACAGCACTTGCTTTTTTTCTTTCCTTTTTTAGTTTTATTTAAGGATTACATTTATTTCTTTTACCGTTCCCCCCCCCCCACCAAGCTGGACGTTTTGCTGCATCTATATTACGCTACATTTCATAGTTCTGCGCATTTAATTCAATAAAAACAGCGATATTTTTTTTACTTTGTCAAAACGTTACTTTTTGCGCACTACGGGGAATTTTTGAGATAACCTTTTTTTGGTCTACTGAAATAAAAGCGTTTTTTTGAGTGATCTTTGTTTTTATTAGGAAATGAACGGGGAGGTTAACATAAATAAATACGGATAAGAAAATTTAGAGATAGATCGTAAAGGTAGATAGCCGCCGAAGGAGGCAATCTTGGCCAATAAAATGTGAATGGCACAAAAAAAAATAGAGATGGATTGATTAATACTGCTGCCAAATTTATTTAAACAGCCGCCGAAGGCAATAAACTTGAAATAAAAACGTATATCACAAGTTAGCCAAACAGTCGCCGTAGGTGGCTGCTTCCATAGAAGGCGAACCAGCTGGTCGCTGCAGGCGGCTAGTGATTAATATAATTTTTGCATTTAAATTACCATAGTTGAAAAAAAGAGAATTTAAAATATCATGATGTTTTCAAAATAAATATTGGATATATATCATGGTGTATATCAAATGATATATATTGGTAAACCCTGTTTATACTAGTATTCCTGTCTTTTAAGGAATTCTGATTTTTTTCTCTGGTTTGAGTTTACTTTATCAACTATAAAGTATACAACGTGGGCAGCTGATGGATACTTTAGGAATTTCGCTAAACTTACAAATGTCAAGAAAGTGGATCATAATTCTAGAAGTTTTAATTTTCAAATGTTAGGAGATAATGTTCATTAAGCTAGAATTAATAGTTTTACATACTGACCTTTCCATTAACAATGGATAGTGTGTCTGCACTCAAATATTAAACACTTCTGTTTGTAGTGTAGAAATTTGTTTTGTGCATTTTTTTTTTTTTTTTTTTTTCTGTCCTTGCAAGCCCCTTATTGAAATTAGTTAGCTTTTGGGAAGAAATTTGATTGCTTTCTATTGTTCACCTTAAAATTCTTAAATAAATGTTTTGTTATAAATGCAGAATGCAATCACACATATATTGTTTTCTTTTTGAGATGTGTGAATCTACTTAAAAGTCAAACTTACCTTTCCAACAGAATGTTCCAAGTTTTGCAGAGCATTCAGGGCAGAGAATCTAGTAAAATATTATTGTACGGTTTGTATTAATTTTTATGTAACTCATATTAGAACAAGAGAAACTAATAATAATTTGAAAGCAGTTTTAGCAGCAGTTATGTAAACTTTTCTAGGGGCTATCTTGGGACAATATATTTTTTTACACAGCATGTTAGCATGCAAAATAATAATTTGAAGCGGTAATATACATTTCATGAATGGGTACTCTTTAGCAGATGTGCTACCTTTCTACCTACTGGTTATAATTGAAATGTTTTACGTGATTGCTTAACTTTGTTTTATTAAATACTAGGGAGCTCTATCCCCTGCTCGCAGGCACTCATCAATCCCTGAAGATTGCATCCCAGATTTAAATCATTTGTTAGGAAGAATTGGATTAAAATATGCGTTATAACAAAATAAAAATCTCATTTTCTCTAATAAAGATTATACTAAGACCACTGCAACTGACATAACATGAAGCTAATTCATATTAATGAAGCTGCTTAAAATGATACTTTTTGAAGTATATAACTTATTTAATAGTATTATTAATAATAACAACACACAAAAATAGCAACAATGTAGGCACCAGACAGATTATTTTTCAAATCTTATAGGAAAATCAAGGTAACATGACTTCTGACTGACATATTTGTTCGAGAGAAATAGTTACAAGGTAATTTCTTTAGTCGCATAAGGTACTGGCGTCCCCCCAAAGCAGAATACTTTATGATGTTCTGCAATGTAAAATCATTTGACCAAAACTGTTCTGCCAGTACTTCAAGCATTGTACACGAAAAAACGTGACATTTCCCACAAATTGGGTGTCAAAAATCAAAATCGTTTCACGTGGGAGGTTTTTTTTTTTTTTTTTAAACTGGACTGTTGTTATTTATTTCTGTGGAAATTGGATATTTCCGGAAACATCACAGCTTTCAACCAAATGACTAAAGAGCACTGAACTTGGAAAATTAGTTGATCATGAAAACTATAAAATCAAAAAAAAAAAAAAAAAAACCTTTAAAAAGGTGTCAAACCTAAATCGATTGAGATTCTCCGAAAATAGTTAATATGCTTTCTAAAATGCCAGAAAGAGCAAAGATACAAAATTTTATAAAAATCCGAACCTAGGTGGTAAACCACATTTTTTTTGGTTAATTTTACATGGCATGAAGGAGCAATTAAAATAATGTTACTAAATAAACAAATTACTGAAATAATAAAATGAGTCGAGTTTGGGTTGCATATAATAAAACACTTCAAAACTTTCTAAATAATTGAAATATTTTCTGGATGCAAAGGGATTGAAATCTCAAGCAAGACACGCAATTTCCGGCGATGGACGTGTTTCAATGTTGGCATGTTTCCGAAACATCCGTGCATGGTGGAAATTGCAGTGGATGAAGATCGATTGAGAAAGTCCTACAAAGTACTTATTGAATTCAACATGGCGAGCTTTCCGCCAAATTACTGTAATTTGCGAGAATTTTAGATTTTCTTCTAGTTTTAAGAAATCTGCACAATTTCTGCAAAATTCGATCTTGAGTTGGAAGATATTTGTAGAAAATCTGTTGTTTCTACAGATTTTCTGCGCCGTAGTTTCTGCAGATTTTCGGCACTGCAGTTTCTGCAGATTTTCTGAACCATGGTTTCTGCAGATTTTCTGTAGAAATTTCACTGAAATTTGCAGAATTTCTGCAGAAAATTTGTCAGTTTTCCTCTCACACTTGAACAGAATTGTTCTGCAGCTCAGGCATCTGTTCTGCGACGTACGTCGCAAATTTAGCAGTATTCTGCTTTGGGGCTGGCGCCAAGGATTTGTCTAATCTTGAATTGCAGGAAATTCACATTACATATAAATTTTCCCTTTCTTTCATGTTTTCTCCCAACATCAGGGAGGTTCCATCGTTATATGTTGGACAGTTTGGATTTCATTTTTCCTTATATTTTTATATAGAGGGTGTTTTTGAACTCTTGGGCAAAATTTTCAGGGGTGATAGAGGGGACGATACAAAGCAAAACTCATATAGGAACATGGGTCACAAATGTTATGCTATTGTACTACATGCACACAAAGCTAGAAATTGATGGATGCAAAAGAGGTAAAAAATTTATTTCACAAAGATGATTTCATACAACATTTTAGTTCTTAAGATTTAAAACAGTTGTTGAATTTTGTGGTCTGCAGCTGTAATACATGCATTGCAATGACAAAAAACTCACTGTTACAATAACGAGCTATTTTGAAAAACACTCATCGATCAATCGTTTGTTGCGACACATGTATTACAGCTGCAAACCTCAAAATTCAACAACTGTTTTAAATCTTAAGAACTAAAATGTTGTATGAAATCATCTTTGTGAAATAAATTTTTTACCTGTTTTGCATTCATCAACTTCTGGGTTTGTGTGCATGTAGTATGTCAGTATTGCATTTGCAACCACTGTTCCTATATGATTTTTGCTTCTTATAGTCCCCTCTATCACCCCTTAAAGTATTACCCCAGAGTTTAGAAACACACTGTATACAGTGAAACCTGTGCAAGTTGACCACTTGCGGTGCAGTAGTTTTAGGCTCAAGTTAGACAGGTGCTCAAGTTATAGAGGTTGATATATATGATAAAGGAATAATTATGTAACTGAAAAAAGCAGTTTACTTAGGTTTTACTGCATATAGAAATTAATAAGGGTTGACAGTTGAAATTATGTTGTTCTAGTGAAAGTACACTTGCATTCTTGAGTCATTTATTGTGCAAAACAATGTTGCTAATATTTGTTTAAAAGTCGTTTTTTAATTGAAGCCTACCCATCACATGCAGGACACACTTTTGGACATCAGCTTTAGAGTCCTCAATTCTAGCAATATATCTTCTAAACTTGTGCTGATTCTAATAATCATTTTTTATTGTTAGTTTCAAAAAGAAACAAATCGTATATTTAGTTCAATACTGCCATAAGTGCAAAGTTTAGATTCTACAATGGTATTGCTGTGCTTGTACATGTAGAATTTTGAAATGAAATACAGCCACGAGTGCTTAATATATATGCATAATTATTAAATTTAATTTTATTTCTTGTAAGTTAGCACTGCAATACCACCATAAAATCTAAAATTAAAATTTTGTACCTATGCAGGGTTTGTACGCTCCGGGAAAACCTGGAATTGTCAGGGAAAATGACATAGTTAAAAATGTCAGGAAAATTTCCAATTTTGTCCCAAATTTTTTTTTCCGATTTTTTCCCAGGGATTTTTGTACTATGAGATCTAATCTTCATCTGTATCGTTGTTTCTTGAAAAAAATTGTAAAAGTTTTGAGGCATTAAAATTCCATTTAAATCGAAAATAATCAGCCAAATCTATTTATTATTAGCCAATCTTGTGGGAAAACGTTACTTTAAGATTTGACTTGAGAAAAGCCTCGAACAGTCAGACAAAACGCAAAATTATTCAACAATACAACAATTCTAGCTATCAACTGGGAGTTGAGATGATACACTAAATAATGAATTAGGTTGATGAAAGCCTTTGAACATGGAACTAAAAAGCTTATAACTCGTTTTTTACACAACTTAGATTTTTCTAACAGATGCCACCCTTAGCAGAAAAATTAGCGCTTTCGATGGACACATAATGTGCCGGGCAAGTATTTTTTCACCCCCATATTGGGTCATTTATTCGAAAATTGGGATTTAATTTGGAATAAAAAAGGAACTATCAATCAGATTTTTTTCGAACTGGTCTATGAACATTCCCAGTACCAAAAAGAACAAGTGGTAAAAGTTTCAACCAAATCTGCCGGGTAGTTTCTGAGATCTTAGGGAACACACGCACCCGAACATTCACCAACATCCATTTTTAGCCTACTTTCCCAGTAAAAGTCAGAAAAAGAAGAAAAAAGTATGAAAGAAGGCTTAATGCATCTTTAAAATGTCACAAAAAACAAAAAAAAAAGTCAAAAATAAATAAAATAATTAAATAAATATTGAAAAATTAAAAATTGGAAAGTAGGGTATTGAGATGGGGAAAAATGTCTGTCGGTCTGTCTGTCCTCCCCTAATAACTTTTGAATGAATAGTCCGATTCGAACAAACTTTTTTTTGTTCAAAAAATCTCGGCGAGGACACCTCATTCCCATATTTCACTTTTTGATTTGAACTATTTTTTGTTCAATTTTGAACAGTTCAAAAAAACTTAACATTAGCGCCTACGGGGAAATTCAAGGCAATTCCGAACTGTGAGGCGAATTTGCTTCAAACAAACTTTGTAGGAAAAAGCTTTTGATGAAAAACTTGTCTACAAAGTATCTTTTTGATTTGAACATTTTTCCGTTCAATTTTGAGCAGTTCAGATCCCTTAACATTAGCGCCTACAGGGAAACTGAAAGTCAATGTAGATTCCGTACTTGAAGGCGGATTTACTCCAAACAAATTTTGTTGGAAATAGCTCTTGACACCAAACACCAGACTTTTGACTCCGAGAATTTAGGGGCACTTGACTCCGACTCCCGACAATTGATCCGACTCCGATTTCGACTCTGACTTCGGAACTTTGGCAAAAATTTATACACGGAAGGACAAATGACTAACTCCGATTATTAGATATTCGACTCCGACTCTTTTACCCCAAAATGAGATTGACTCCGACTCCGCAGCTATGGTTTTGACTGTGAATAATTATTGTTGATCTGACTTGTTTTTATTTTACTCTAAAGTTTTAATTTAGGCATTCAGTTTTCGGCGATAAACTCGAAGTCATTTATGTTTCTACATAAAGATATGAGCAGACTTTTTTTTTTGACAATAAAAATTATTTCTTTAAGTTGACATTTTATTGTTTTTGTTTATTTTGGTAAGCGCATTAATTCATTTAAAAAATTGTTTTTGGCAACAGGGGAAAAAGAAACGATTTTTTTTTCGATATGATGTATTTATTTTAATGAGCTCATTAATTTTAATTATCATTTTTTCGTTTTGAAAGCTGTTAAAGATTTTTTAATGGAAAAAAGTGTATTAGCTGCTTTGTTTAAAAGTTGCTGCTATTTTTTTTTATTTTACGCATCTAATTTTTTTAGATGAGTGAGGAATATTTTATTCCTAGAAATCAGCTTAAAGTATTTTAAAAATATGTTTGAAAAAATTTGCGATTTTAGCTATTTTTGAGAATATTGATCAGGTACTAGAACGTAGTATGGGTATACGGGAAAGTAGGCTCGTCTAGTTCTAGACAGAACTTCTTGTTATATATATGGATTGCCATCTTTTTCTGTGCATTATTGTTGACGATGCCTTAACGTCTGTATCAAGTGTCACAGAATTCCACCGCCAGAGTGGGACATGACAGCCAGCAAACGACTACTCTGTTCTTGATTGCAGTTTGGAGCTCGAGTCTAGTGATTACCACTTGTTTCCGAAGTCTAAGCATGGCTACCTGCGATCCGCTTGCTCTGTGCTTTAACACTTTGATGGCCAACGTTTCCAGAGAGATGAAGAAATCAAAAAAGGGGTGAAATGCTTGCTCAATGGGTTGGTGGTGGAATTCTGTGACACTCTATACGGGTCATTCCATGTCAAGTGATCCAAAGTTTTTTCCCTCACCTTTTTGTATTTCTTTGAAATTTGGCTCATCGATTGTACCCTTTGAGGTAATCAAAAGTCCAAATTTTTAGATTTTTATCTCTATTATTTTTTTATTTATGACACTTTGATTTTTCGAAAAACCCGCTTTTTTCATGGATGCTTGAACATAAAATGGACGATAACTCAGCACCAAATATAGATAGAATGCTTTGGTAAAAAGCATTTTAAGAGTACATTAGTTGCTGTTTAATGGGATATGCAACATGATTAATTTCAAAAAAAATTTAATTTTTAAAAAATAAAATTTAAATTTATATTTCTTAGAAAAGGTATAATGAATTTTTTTTTAAAAATTGTCAAAAATTTGTGTGTATTTTATCTTTATTTGTGCAAAGTTTCAAGTTGGGATCTCAATGGGATCATATTTTTATGAATTTTTAAATAAAATTTGACTTATGAAATAATGACATTTTTCAGATTCTAACCAGTTAAATATGGGGTTCTTTTACTGGGGATGGTCTAGTAAGTAGTAATTGATCATGACTATACTTGAAATGAACTGACATGACGTTGTAGATTAGTACCCCACATTCCTCCGCCACACAACCACTTTTTATCTTTTTTTTCTTTCAAAACTGTATTTAAAAAAAAAGCCGGCACGTAAGAGTTATAACCATAATAAACTGGGACGCACGCTGCTAAACATCAGTAGTGACTAAAGCTTATAAATGGGGTAAGGTGGGGGGGGGGGGGTTATAAAAACTAAATGTCAGAAAAACTGAAGAGAACCACTCATTTGCAGCTTTTTTTTCTTTCGCAAAGTGGGACGGTAGGGGGAGGGGGGGGGCAATCAGGAATGAAACATAACAATATGGAAGGTTATGCTCAAATTAGCAAAATTTGTTTGATCTATAACTGCTTTTAATATATGTATAAATAGATCTCGCTGCATTGCTCTCGTTTACAAGTGAAATTAAAAGAAAACTAGCATTAAAGAAAAGAAAAAACAGCTGCACTCCAAATGTTGTAGAAAGACAGTTAGTTTTATGCGGACAAGACATATGACCTGATACTTAGATTTATTTTTAGTTTAGTGTAAAAAGAATGAAACAACACGGGGGAAACACTAATATTTTGCTATGATATTTTGCAAACTATTTCTTTCCTCCCCCCAAAATTGAAAGTTGGTGTAGGGGTAAGGGACGAAATGAATCATAACTTTCCTTATCAGATAGTGAAATAATCAAGTACACTTTGTGAAGTTCGCAGGGGTGCCCATCCCCCCCAAGCTCAATGGCGCAAATTCCCCCCCCCCAAAATTTTTCTCGCTTTCGAATCGGGTTAAACAAAAATTTTGAAAATATCTAATTTCCAGTCGAATTCCCGGGGGGGGGGGGAGCGCTAACAAATACCATTTGAACTTAAATATTGTTGGATTGTTCCGCCTCGCTTTCGCAAAATTTGCAACGTGGACCTTGAGTAAACAAGTTTTGGAGACCCCTGAGTTTTACTGCACCTTTTTTTTTTCAAAGGTATGAATAATTACAGGGAGAATGGATTCAACTTTCTGTTTAGGGATGGAGTGATTACTAGATGTATGCAATATGAACCTTGAAACAGAAATATAATAGTCAGTTAGCTAGAAAGTACGGGGGGGGGGGGTCTCCCCCGAAATATTTTAGAAAATGTATTTTTAAAACCAGTTTTAGATGATCTCTGGTGATGTTTGGGGGATAAAAGGTTTGATGGCCTCTTTCCGGTAATTTTTCAATATTGAAACTTCAAAAACGCAATTGTAAATAGTCTACCGTTGTGTTAGGGAGAAAGGCAGGTTCGGGGGCTCTCCTCCGATAAGTTTTCAAAATTGTAGTTCTAAAGACGCAGTTTTTGACTATCTGTGGTAATGTTAGGGAAAAAAGAGATTCGGGGGCTCGCCCCCGGAAAATTTTCGTGATAAAAGTCTTTAAAACCATATTTTAGACTATCTATGGTTAGGGGACAGGCAGTTTTCTGAAATTGATCCTCTAATATTACAATTGTAGCCGACCTTTGTGACGTTAAGAAAAAGAGTTTTTGGAAGCTCTCCCGGAATTTTCTCGAAATTGAAGCCCTAAATTGAAATTTAAGACGATCTTTAATAATGTTGACGAAAGTGGCGCTCCACTTAAATTTTCGAACCTGTAGCTTTACGTAAAAACGCAGTTTTGATAGATCTTGATCAGGGCCGTCACTAGGTCAAAAAACTGGGAGGGGGGGTACTACACATTTGGCTGCCCCTTAATTGTTTAAAACGCATGTTCCAATATGCAGAGAGAGAGAGAGAGATTTAGCTTCTGGTTTAGCAGGGATAGTCATTTTACTGGACCTTAATACAAGCAATATAAATTTAATTGTAAGGAGAATATTCAATCAGAAATAGGGGGTGTCGAAGTGCTACCTCCTGGAATTTTTTCGAAATTGAAGATATAAAAACGCATCTTTAGAATATATTTTAAGTTGGGGAGGAAGTAAATAGAGAGGAGGTCCAATATATCCAATAATTTTTACAGAAATTTTGGTTCCCAAAACACAATCGCACGTTATATTTGATTATGAGAGGCGGTCCGGGGGTTCTCCCCCGGCAATTTTTCAAGGTTTTTAGTTGAAAAACTCGGATTTAGACGATCTATGGTGATGTTACAGGAGGAAGAGACTCGAAGTCATCCCCTGATAAATTTTCAAACTTCTTCAAACTGCAAGCACGTAATTGTGAATTATTTCTGATTGCGACAGGTAAAGGGGGTCTCCGGCTCTCCCCGGGAAAAATTTGAAAATTGCAGTTCGAAAAATGCAGTTTTAGACGATTTATAGTGATATTAAGGAGAATAGAGATTCGAACGCCATCCCTCCAAAAGTTTTTGAAAATGAAAGCTTTAAAATGTGGTTGTTGACTTTTTTGTTAAAATGAAGTGCACCGCCAGTTTCTTGAAACTAAAGCTCCAAAAACGTAATTTAATCTTTACCGAACTTACTTCACTGAAGGAGGATATGGGGGGAGGGGGGGAGTATTGAAGGGGCTCACGCACAGAAATGTTTCGAAATTGAAGCACTGAAAACGAGATTTAAGACGTTTTTCGGTGATGTTGGCGAAAGAGAGAGAGGGGGGGGGGGCATTCTCTCGAAAAATTTCCAATCTGTAGAAAACGCTGGTTTAGAAGATTTTTGATAAGCTAATGTTAATGGGTGGAGAGATTCGAAGTCCTCCCCTGAAAAATTTTCAAAATTGAAATTCAATTAACGCAATCGTAGGCGATTTTAAATACTGTTAGAGGAGTGGGGAGTTTGGGAGATCTCCCTCGAAAAATTTTCTGAAGCCTTGACAATAAAATTTTTGAGGATCTTTAGCAATATTAGGAGGAGTTCAGGTTCGAAAGACCTCAGGGAGTTTTTTTTTAAATTAAAGTCCAAAACACGAAATTTTTTCGGCCGTGAATGATGATGATTGATTAATTGAGAAGGCAATGGGTTTTAGAACGTTTTCCCGAAATTTTTTCAAGGCCTATGTTTTAAAAACTCAATTCCTGACCAGCTTTTGGGACGTAAAAAGAAGGAATTGGAGTTGTCCACCTCAGTTTGGCTACTTCCCTGTCTTCATTTTAAGTTTTAATTATTGGTAAACATAGTGTGGTAATACTTTCTTCCTATTTTAGTTTGCCAAACACGATTATTTGCTTGGATTTTCCATCGTAAAATTGTCAATTTCCAGCCTAATATTTTTGTTTTCTTGAAACAAAAGCGTCTGCGCCCCCAGAAAAAGACCTTTTAACATTTTGAACGGATGTGGTAATTTTGTGCGATACCTTAGGTCTTATTTATTCCACTTCATTTTATTTTAAATGTTCCTCCTGCATCTCTTGATTAAGCTTTGAATTACCCACGATTTTTACGTTCAAACATTTAGAACTCCTGGTGTGATCATTCATCACAATATTTTTAATCTCTCTTAGCATTAAACTGTTTTTTTTCCCCTCTCTCTCTGTTTCAAATATATTTCTGCGACCCAGGCATTTTTCTCCACTAAGCAACGATTTTCAGAACAATATTTTTCATCAAAAAAAAATACATATGGGGAATGTTTCGGCGGCCCCTATGAAGCCATCCTATTTATTTATCTATTTTTTTTTAAAACTGAAGAACCATGAAGCATGGTTTTGTATAACCAGGGCAGCCGAGAGAAAAGCCGTGCACCATGTTAGTTTTTTCGCCGGTTCTCCCTCCTATTATGCTAATTTTACTCATGCACAATACTTGAATTTGAGCCAGGTCCATAGTTTCCGCTTAAGCAGACATACCCACTCTGTAGCCTAGTGAATAGTGCACTGAATACTATTTTTTGGGTTAAAAATATTTGAAACTCACATTTCCGCGGCCCTTACTTTGACAATCTGATTAAAAGAGAATCATGGATGTTCCTAAATGGTATTTTAACATTACTTTTTCCATTTAAATTTTACTACAAAAATGCTTTTTGTCACTATTATTTCAGTTGTTCATTTGTATTTACTATTTTATTTTTTAAAACAACGAAGAGTTTTTCCTTTTTCTTCGTTTGTTACATCTCTAAAAGGAAATTGGCGGCTCCCCTTATTAAAAACTGGGGGGGGGGGTAGCACCCCCCCCCCTTGGCTTCGGCCCTGATTTTGATAATGTTAGTGGAAGGTGTTTCAGTGCCATTCAACCGGCAGTTTTTCGAAATATATACTCCAAAATGCAATTTTAGGATTCTCTTAGATTATGTTAAGAAGAGAGGGGGGAATTAGGGGCTCTTTCTTATAAATTTTTCAAAATTGCAGTTCTAGAAACGCAGATTTAGATGACTCTTGATGATAAAGATGGTGTTATTCGGGCGTTACAGTGAAGGGCGTTCTCCTGAAAGTTTTCCAAAATTGAAGTTACATAGTCAAAAAGGATGGATAGCACACAGATGTGGCAGATATCCTTCGTAAATCCTTAAAAATGGATTCAGCTATTCAGCACACATGGAAAATCAGAACTCGAGAATTTTAACGATTCAAATATTCTTCTATGCATATCAGATACCTTCTATGCTTCCATCGGCGAAAACCAACATCACTGAAAGTTTTAATAAAAATCATCAATTGAAGAATTGAACCAGTCCGTTTAAAAATGGTAGAGAAGATGATAGTAAAGTGAAATGAAAAAGTCTACAAACTTAAGCTAGTTTATGAAAAAACTCTAGTAATTGTCGATTAGAGGGATTAAAAATATGTTTTTCGCAAACTTCAAAACTAGTTCTTAACGATTGTCAAGGTGCAAATGAATCAATGAAAGACAAGTGCATAGTGGTCAGAATTATTACAAACAATAAACTAAGGAGAGGAGAAAACTTTTTATTTTAGTCATTTTTGATCTCTCTCTCCCTCTCATCACTGTCACACATATTCATCATGCATAATTATTCTACTTCAGAAGATTTATAATAAATTAAATAGGAAGCAAATCGTCTGATCAAGCTTTGAAACGGGCACAAACTCCATCCTGTCTCTGATGTTCCCTTTATTGAAAAGAGACAAGGGTATTAAATTTTGGTAAAAGTACGTGAAAAAAGTATTACTTATGCATCTATTTCTTGTAGAATAAGATTAAATATTTTTTCCTTCCAAAAATCAAAAATTTCATGTTCTAAAGAAAATCAAAACTTCTGGAAAAAAATCCCCCCCAAAAATTTTGATGGCGCAACTTGCGCCATAATCCCCCCCCCCCCCCCTGTGGGCACCCCTGGAAGTTCGGATTGAAAAAAAAAACACTTGGTCTAAAAAAAAAACATCAGGTAAAGCGTGATACTAGTATAGTGTTAATCGTATGTGTGAGTGAGTGTAGGGGGGGGGGGGGGAATGTACTTTGTCTTGCTATAAAGAAGAACATTTACCAGCCTTTAATATGTTTTCTATTCATTTTGTTTTATTTTATTCATTTATTATTTTTACATTTTGAAAATAGTTTTGGAAAAAAATAATAAAAGTGGTGGCCCGGGGGAAGGGTTTTTTTTCTTACTTTAAAGAAGAACATTTACCAATTTTTAATAACTTTACTATTCATTTTGTTTTTTTATTCGTTTATTTATTTTTTACATTTTGAAAATAGTTAAAAAATAATAATAAAAGTGGTGGTGCGGGGCGGGGGTGGGGGGGGGGCTTGCCAATTTACAAATTCACGTCGGCTCATTTCAAGCATAGTTATGATCAATTACTACTTACTAGACCATCCCCAGTGAGAGAACCCCTCTTTTAACTAGTTAGAATCTGAAAAATGTCATTATTTCATAAGTCAAATTTTATTTAAAAATTCATAAAAATATGATCCCATTGAGATCCCAACTTGAAACTTTGCACAAATGAAGATAAGATACACAAAAATTTTTGAGAATTTTTATAAAAAATTCATTATGCCTTTTTTGAGAAATTTAAATTTAAAATTTAAATTTCATTTTTTAAAAATTAAAATTTTTTTGAATTTAGTCATGTTGCATATCCCATTAAACAGCAACTAATGTACTTTAAAATGCTTTTTACCAAATTTTTCTATCTATATTTGGTGCTGAGTTATCGTCCATTTTATGTTCAAGCATCCATGAAAAAAAGCGGGTTTTTCGAAAAATCAAAGTGTCATAAATAAAAAAATAATAGAGATAAAAATCTAAAAATTTGGACTTTTGATTACTTCAAAGGGTACAATCGATGAGCCAAATTTCAAAGAAATACAAAAGGGTGAAGGAAAAAATCTCCCAAATTTTGGATCACTTGACATGAAATGACCCATACAGAAGTTAGGGCAACCTCGACAATAATGCCCAGAAAAAGATGGCGATTACATATAAAAATAGAGAAACATTTTTTTCTTTCCAACGATGTAAATTTCAATGAGAATAGACAGCGTTGTATATTTGTAAAATTGATGGGAACCTCACTTTTGGATCAACCCTTGTAGATGTCAAAATGACAATCTTATCCCACAAGTGTAATTTCTCATGAAACACTAGACTGCTCTGAGCAGGTAAACAGCAGTATCTGCAGAAATGAGTTGTCAAGATATTTGAAGAAACGCATTTTGGATTCAATAATAACAATAGGGAAAGGTTGAAATTAGACGTCTTCCTCCTGCTTCCCTTTCAGAGGAAACGAAATAAGCAAACTTGCACAAAGCTAAGCTAATGTAAAATAGAAAGCAAAAATGGAAAATTTGTATATAATGCCCTTTACCAGCCCACAGTAATACAGGTTTCGAGAAACAAGCATATAAAGAGTAAATAGTTAGTTTCTTTAACTGTTAACAGAAAGAAATACAAACCTTTCCTGAATGAGATGAACATGCTTCAGTCATCCAAGGTAAAAATTCAATGAATAATGAACATTTACAAATGTTTGGTGATTGTTCAGAAATAAGTTGCTGGGCGTAATTATTCCAATACAGGTCTTGCCCTTTGATGTGTGAAATGATATTGTTATGTGAGAACAGGTATTTTCTGAAAGAAAAAATGTTGATATTAAACACAATAAACTATTTGTCATTGAAGCATTTCAAAAAATAGAAACTGCAAGACAAGGTTACACAAAACCTTTTCTTTTTGGCTCAAAAAAAAAAAAAAAAAAAAATTGAATTTAAATTATGTGTTTTGCAATCACAAGTTGCAACAGGACCCTACTCATTTGGGTTATTGTTTCTAGAAAAGGATCCTATCCAACCCCCCTTAGCCTGCCCTCCTCCTAGGAGGTTACGTGTGTATGGTTGTGTGTGTGCTTAGGCTTGTGTGTGTATGTAGACCTGTGTGTATGCACATAGGCGGAGGTGTATGTGTGTAAAGGTGTGAGTGTTGAGTGTGCACACGTGTAGGATATGGATGCCACCGCACCAGGAGAAGCGGATTCTGGGGGACAAGTGAGAACAATAAGCAATCTTGATTGCTCAAAAAAAAATCCCGAAAAAACGTGAGTGCAATTTAAATTGCTATTTTGAGCTTTTTAACATGTGTTCTATATTTATATTTCACGCAGGATGCAAACTTTTAACTCTTCAACACTTTGATATTTAATGAATGAAAAGTTTTAAAATTTACTTATTTTTTAAAAATACACCCCCCTCCCCCGGACCAACAAGCCATTTCTTCTCGCTATTTAGTACAGATGGGAAAAAACTATAAGAGGTATTTTCAGCATCAATATTGTTCAATCCTAACCAAATAAGATGTCAGTAAAAGTATGACAACGTGTATATATGCACGAATAAAAGCAATTAAAAAGATTTACTAATCCTCATCTAACTTTTTCTCGTTCACTTATCTGTCCTCGGACTTATCCCTCGGTTTTATCCTCCTTTTATGCACTTATGAAGGGGTTTGGTTTTATAACCCCGAAACAGCTGTTTGCAGAGTTTTTTTTAAACTCTTTTTAATTGATTTTATTTGTACATGCATACACGTTGTCATACTTTTACTCATTTCATTGTACAAAGATTTTGACTGCTTCTTTTACATAAATAAGATGTTAGTTCATGAAACCATTCTCACATAAAAAACATAAAGCAGAATTTGCTGTGCCAATTGTATGGAGGTGCTGCTGTAGGTATTCATCTCCTGTCAACTAAAGAGCTAAGTTGGGGAAAACCCTTTTGCCGCCAGTGACCGGTAGTAGCATGTATCTAGTGGACACTTTTTCCAATTCTAAAAATGTTCCAATATTTTTTTCTGGTGAAACAAAAATTGAAACTCATTAAAAAAAAAAAAGATAAAAGTCACTGGCAGAGTAACTCGCTGCTAAGAGCAGAAAGCTCAGTGCTAAATACTTTTAAATACTTTTTCAATTGTACGGGATATGCATTTTTCTGACATTTTTAAGACTTTAGATGGCATTTTTAAAAATTGACATTGACATTTTATTTATTTAGTCACCCTGTGGTTGGTGGCCACTGCTAATTTTGTCCTTTACAATTAACATTCAAAAACAGGTAATGCCTGTCCTCCTGGGTAAATTGGGACTTTTCCCAGACACAATATCACAAAACTAAAGTTTCCTCATAGCGGAGAGGACAATGGTATGGTGGCAAAGACTTTGCAACAGCTACTTATGCTTTTGCAAGCAAAAGTACTTCATGCTTTCACAAAAAACTATGCTTTTGCAAGTGTATTTGGCTCCTCATTGCCAAGAAACCCAACATGACTTAGGATCACAATGGAGAACAATTTTCTATTTTCAAGAAAATGACCCAATATTTTCTTTAAAAAGAGCTCCTTCAAGAGTATTGTTTGACATTTTAGGACAACTTGTAGAAAAATGAAATTCTTTCTATTTACTTCGAATTTGATAGTCTTATAAACAAGTGCGTTTGTATAATAAATATGAAAGATCAAGATAAAACAATTTTAATTAAAAATCAAATAGTTAATGACAGATTATTAAAAAATTTACCTGCATTGTCTGCACTTATATTTATCCCCATTGTTTATTTTGTCTTTAAATCTTGCTAAATAATTTTGAACTGCATCAAAATTGTCACCTTGAGAAAACAAAAAATAAAGTATAAAAATTATTTACAGCAAATGCAAATGACAAAACTTTAAAACAGCAATATTACAAAACTAAACAATTAACATAATTGTACATCACAGCTGCCAACATTGAAAAATGAAAATTAGGAAGACTTTGCAGTGATAAAATTTGTTGACAAAACTTTATGTGTAAAAGAGGTTTTTCAAACAAAGTGACTTAAACTAAGCCTGTTTCCAGAAAACGCCCCTTGCGTCACACTCAGACCATTGAAAAGACTGAAACTGCTTAGTGAATCGACAGAATGGTATTTGGAGAAGTGACAAGAGATAGATTTATAAGAAAACCTTTATAGTCGTGACCATCAAAGCCACAACTAAGTCATTAGTTCAACTTCAAACCTTGATCTAAGAGTAGAAGCTTATTTAAAATCATTTAGTAATATTTAAAAATCATATATTAATTTCTTTTACCATTATTAAGTTTTGAAGCATCAAACTATTAAGAGTTGATTGATGAGTCAACAGATTTCTACCTCTTCAACAATAGAAAAATGTGACATAAAGATATTTTATCGCTTTTAAAAACTAAATATGGTTAAACCCCTCCTAATGGACACCCCTCTAATGCGGACAATTTTTAATTCCCCGATTCCAAGGCGAATAACATAATTAAATTGCTTTCCTGCAGACACTCCTCTATTAAGGACAAAAAAAATTGTCCCGATAGTGTCTGCATTCAAGAAGATTTACTGTAATAGCAGAAATTCTTAAAAACCCCACGTGATTCAGGCTGTTGATAGGATTCAAACTGGCTAGAGAAACTGCAGATAAGGCAAAACACAAGAGATGGATTTATAAGAAAAACTTCATGTTCGTGATAAATGCCAAAACTGAGAAGACTAAATCTTAACACAAAAGTGGAAACTTAAGATTAATGTCAAACAGTAATCACCATTGAAAATGAACTGAGAAGACTAAATCTTAACACAAAAGTGGAAACTTAAGATTAATGTCAAACAGTAATCACAAATGTAAATATATTGACATTGAAAATATGTAACTACTGTAAATAACTATCTTTCTTGATTCCGTGGATAGGAACAGCAGAATGGAACATAAAGTGCAGCCACCTTTTTGGGGTGGATTGGGTTGTTGATGCAATAAAATATACCTACATTACTTGCAAAGAGCTACATAATGTATATTTAATGCAAAAAATGTAAAACTAGACTAAAAAAGTAGAAATAGTGCAATCTGCAAAAAAAGCTTGAAAAGGTATTTTGATCAATTTCACGAAACTTTAAGTCTAACGGGAGAATTGAAAGGAAGCATTTGAATGGTAACAGTTGCAGTTAAAAATATATATATATATATATATATATATATATATATATATATATATATGTTTTTTTATGAAATTTGACCTTTTTTTTCAAACTTTAAAGCTGATGTGCAATCTGAAGACATAAATATTACATTTATAAAATTATTTTTCCAATATTTAGGATGCCAATGCACAACTTGAAATGCTACTAGCCCTTTTCAAAAATATCAATTTTTCAACCAACCCTGTCGCCGTTCAAAAATCCAGCAGGAACTGAAATTCGGAAATTGAGATTAATTTTTACTTTTTTAAATTAAAATTAAAAAAAAAAAAAAACTAGTATGTTTGGTTTAAAAAAAAAAAAAATACAACAGTAATATCTCTCTTTCTCAAAAGTTCTAACGAACATTATTTGAAGCAGGAAAACATATGGGGAGTGTGGCGAAAATTGGGAAAGTTTTACCACATTATTTGTGAAATGAACATTTTAAAAAGAAAGAAAATAGCATAAATATGTTCAAAAAACGATTGGATGTACACAACTTTTATATGCCAGTATGAAAAGATTTAGTTTTTGCAACCATGATCCGTTTACTGTGAGTATTTTCCGTACAATTCATATCACTCATCATCATTGAGTACATTGTTTGTTTCATCTGATTTAGCTTGAACTTCAGCTAGCAAATTTTTGGATGAACGAGTACGGGACACAGCTTCCAAATATTCCTCTAGTCCAGCGTTTCTTAAATTGTGTTCCGTAGAACCCAAGGGTTCCATGGAGATCCATCAAAGGTTAAACAAAATTCTCACTCTTTATTTTCCTAACTTTCGTTTTAGACACTTTAAAAAACCTATTAAAATAATGATTTTTGCAAACTGAGTTTGTGTCAAAAAATTTTGTTTTCACAATTGTTTTTCAACTTTTTTTTTTTTTTTGAAATTTTTGAAATTACAGTTCAAACTAATGAACTTTACTTATATAACTTTTACTTTGACTGCAAATAAAACATTTCAAAAAATGTTTTTTCAAACTATACTACATATGAAAAAACATGGGTTACCGGAAGAAATGGTCGTTTAAAAAGGTTCCAATCATTGAAAAAATTAAGAAACACTGCTCTATTCCATGAATTAAAGAAATGGCATTGTTGTATGTCCTTAGAATTTGTGAAGTTTCATTTGAAATCAGAATACTTAAGGTATTTTTTCAAGAAAAGATTAGCTGAGATATAAGATTGAAATCAATAAATATTTTATGAATTATCAAAAATATTGCACCTGGGCTTTGCTCCACATTGAACTAACCAAGTATTTTTGTTTCCTCGTTAAAGCCAAGTTTTTGTTATATCAGGGTTCATTATAAGTGAATTTGACAATTGTTTTATATTTGTACAGCAAATTGGAAAGTAAGAATAACAATAAGTTCTGAAACATACTTGAAGAAATTCTTCGTCCCAAATGGTACAGTGAAAATATCTTATAGTCCATGTGTTCTTCATCTAATTTACAGTTCATGGCCTCATATAATCTCAACTGCGATAAAAATCCAGCATTTGGACTGAAATGAGAAAGCATAATAAAATGTATGAAATGCATCTTATATATAAGACAAATTTCACAATAGATAATATAAACAGACAATGAATAGATATATTACAAAACATACCAAGCACAATAACGCTTTTCTTTAACTTTCTGAAGAGCTTCCTCAACACCAATCGAATATTTTTTCATCAAATAAGCAACAACAAGGGTGGCACTACGAGATACACCACCATAGCTATAAATAAAAAAATTCAAGTATTTTTATAGCAAATAAAAACTTTTTTCTTAAAACTAAGGTTTTACAAAATGCCTAAAAAAAGACTCAAATACCTGATCTCAAAAATTTGAGGAATAACTCCTGCAAAATATTTATTGCATGTATGTTTTTGAAAATTAGAAATTTTTTCAGAGAACCCGAAATTTAGAATTTCTTAAAAGTTTTTTTTTTTTTTTTCTGAAATTTAGAATTTTGAAAATATCTATTTTTGGGAGGTTAAAGCTGAATTTAAAAAAATCAATGTTGCTTTTTAAATTAAAATAAAATTTAAAATTTGATTTTTAAAAATATTATTTTTTTAAAAAAAGTTTTTTATGCAGCACTAAATGGTACACCTAGTTAAAAAAAAAAAACATTTTCTTAGTTTCATGTATAAAAGTATGGTCCTTAGAACTAAGCCGTAGACAGAAATTACTTTCAAGGGTTCCTTTGTTTCTTTTAAACTTTGTATAACAGCAAATTCATCCTGATTTCATAGAATATCATGGTTTCCATTTTCATTACAGATGTGATTGCAGTGCAGTAAAAGAAGGGAGAAACAAAGTATAGAAGACAACTAATTTTGGAATCCTGAAATTCGAAAGAGCTGAAATCTGGAACTTTTTTCATGAAATTTATTCATGCATTTTTTTCTTATTTAATAGGTTTGAAAAGGACTTTAATTTCTTCTTTTCCAGAGAAAGAGTTAAGGGTCATTTCACAGTATTTTGGGCAACTAAGTAGAATACGTAACATGATTTTTTTTGCCATAGTTATTTAATTTACTGTTTGATTAGCACATTACTTTGTTTTGAGTATGTCCTTCCAACACACAAATTCAAATTGAAAAAATCTGCTAATCAAACAACAAATTAAATAGTCATGGTAGAAAAAGTGTCATGTTACAGACTTTACATTTGTTCAAAATAATGGCCCTTGAGCTAATATTTTTCCTTATTTGTTATAAATTTATTTCTATGATATATTTCATAAAAAAAAAATATTTAAAATGCAAAGGATTGAAAACATTTTTGATGAATTCAACTCATTGCGGATTCTTTACGAAAAAAAAATAAACTTTTCAAATAAGGGGCATTCCAAGGTATTTTTGACATTTATGTAAAGTCCGTAACGTGACCTTTTTTGCCATAACTTTTTAATTTACTGTTTGATTAGCAAAATTTTTTATTTTGATCTTTTCCTACCAACACACCAGCTGATATTAAAATAATTTGCAAATCAAACGGTAAATTAAAAAGTTATGGCAAAAAAAGGTCACGTTACGGACTCTACATAATGTCAAAAATACCGTGGAATGCCCCATAAACTTTTAGTTAGTCACCTGAACCTCACATTTTCAACTCTTCTGGCGTCATTTGACACTACTTTTTGCGGCAGAGCTTTATAAATTTTACTGATTGAAATGATCTGTTATTAAAAATATATTCACTGTTTATACTAGAAAGATTTTAATTCAGCTTTTAAAGCGAGAAACATCATACAGGTGGAACGCGACTAGTTATGTCATAAAAGAGTGCGCGACAAACGGAAGATTAAAAAATTATAAAGTTAAACATAGAAAAAAAATACCATACCAATGTACCAGACAAGCTCCCTTTTCTTGACCATCTTTGATGAATGCATTTGATGTTTCAAAGCAAGATAAAATATCGCAGTCAGCGCAATCTTCTAAATCAATAAACAGAGTTTCGATTTCTATCGTCTCGGGTTTTGTGATGGGAAACATATATATAGTTAGCACATGAGTTATGCCGAAACGTTTTAACGTTTCCTCACTTTCGGCTGCATCAAGGTTACCTAGGAATAACTTAGGTTCGATTTCATCACACTCTACCATAGAAGACCTCTCGAAAATTTCGAAAGAACACATATATAAATCTACTGTTTACAAACTTTAGCGCAATAGCAACCAAAACGGGAGCTACCAAGAAAAGTTGCCATTAAGCCTGTAATAAACTTCAAAACAAAAATATAGAATTTCCATTAGATAAATTTTAATATGAAGTATTTCAATTTGGCTTACTTTAGAAAAGTGTTGTGCTGTAATTTGATCTTGAAATGCTAAAATACCTTCTGATCTGAAAGATGTCATCATATTTTGCAAGGACATTCTCTGGGTGCGTTCGACGAACCTCACCGGTTAACCAGTAAGTAACTGGTTACTTACCGCAGCGTTCTATGATCAACCGGTTACCTCACTGGTTACCATTCTAAGCAGTTGATTGGTTGATTGGAGCACGTGATCATTAGTTGTCACGTGATTAACTAACCGGTCGCTCTCGGTCGTGCTCATCGAACGCAACCTCTACGTCACTTTTCAAACAACTACTACAACTTTCAAGGAACTACTTGTATTTATTTGTTTGGATTTTGGTGTTGGGCTTTCCAGTTTTCTTTTTAGAATACGAAACTTGTGTAGAAATAAGATGAAATTTGAATTTAGAAATTTTTTTTCTGATTTCAATGCTTCATTCATGTTTTCTCTATCACTTTCTCGCAAATTATATACATATTTTTATTCCAAATAGCTGTTTTAGTTTGATCTTTAATTTCGCATGAGGTTTATTTCTTTTAAATGATCCACTAAAATTAATTTTAAACAATGGGTTCTGTACCTGATTTCAAATATGTTTTCTCGTCTCTAAAAAAGTTATGTTCTAACGCACTATACTTGAAGAAGAATGACGAAGGAGGAATTATCATTCGTTCTGATATGAAAGAACTGTCTGATGTGGAGAGATTTGTTGATTTATATCAAACTTTAACTCATACAGAGTTCAACGTGCTGCAATCGAAACATATGACTAGGTATGCTTTATAGCTTTAAAATTACGTTTACATCAGCTAATATTTTTTTCATGGTAGTTAAATGTCAAGTTTGTACAATTGGGACTGGGGGACATTATATATGTTTGTGGTCACAAAGTCCTCCAAGTGAAACGATACCTCTAGGGGTGCTCGACCAATGATTGCTCAGTTTCTGATCTGGATCAAAATATCAGAGCTTTGTCTGCAGGCTTCCATCCAACTGGTTAAACCACAAATAGTGGTAAGTTAGGAGGACCGCTGGAGGCGAAAGTGTATCAAGTGAAACGTTTCAATGTAATAGTGATTTACAGGAGAAATTTAAAAACTTTGGAGCATTGAATTCGTATTCATTGTATTAAAAAAAAGATTGATTCAAAGAATTCGGAACTAATGCTCTGTTCACAACACTTTGGCAGGACTTTGATCTGTGAACAGTAATTCTCCAAAATCAAAATTGTGAAGTCAAAACTGAGAATCTTATTTCTAACACTCAACTTAAGAATTCTCTTTGAATTGCTTCATCAGACATAAAAGTCGATGTTGACATTAAAAGAGAAAGTATCAGATTTCTCATTGAATTTAAAAAATTCACATTTTTGGTACTGTGTTTTTTAACAAGTTTCAGTATGTATACAGGATGTTTCAAAGCTCATGGGCAAAATTTTAAGAATTAATAGAAAACTTCTAAACAAGGAAGAGTCATATCTTGGAACATACGGAGTGTTTTAGTATGCACATATGCAAATGCAATGCCAATGCACTACATACACACAAAGCCAGATAATGAATGTGAAGCAGGTCACAAATTTATTGCTATGTCGATTTTACGAAGAAAAACCATTTTAGTTCTTAAAAAAGGTTTAAAGCAGTTGCTTAAAATTGCGGGGTTGTAGTGCTTATACACGCTTAACAAATATAACACTTCGATTGGTGAAAGATAAAGCTTGTCAGAATGGCTCATTGCAACCCATCATGTTTCACTATTTTAATTACGCTTATTGTTGAATATTGATTTTCACTGTGGAGCAAAGAATAGGATGCAATGATATTTGCTGCAAATTGTTTTTAATATAAGCTTTTAAGACGTAATTTTGCTGATGCTTTGGATTTGATGTCTCGGCTTCCGGTTGTTGTTTGACTTTGAAGTTTTAGAAATGCAGCAAGGACGTAGCCAAGGGGTGGGTCCATGGGGTCCGGACCCCCCCCCTTCCCGAAAGACTCCTCCCCTTTTTTCTCAGTTGTTGCATCTCGCATCAACAAAAATTTTCCGAAAGACAATAATTTTATAAAAGGCAGCATTCTCCCCTTAAATATTCCCAGTAATTGGCAATTTTCTCAGCGCTTGAGTCAATTCAGAACACGAGAACCTCGTGCAACAACTTTTTTTTTTTTTATTAAATACGTCGTCCTTTTGTACACATTCAACAATGTTAAATTTCACAAATTATGGGATGACGTACGAGAAGCCCCTCTCCTTGGTCCATCAAATTGCCATTGGCAAAGTAAAAACAAGCATTTATTGCCACTTCCGCCGTATCCCACATTCTCATTGGCGTGGTTTTCTCTATTTCTTTCTCTTTTCTTTTTGGATTTTCGTGGATTTCGTAGACGCATGTTGTACGAAAGACAGTCAGAGTGAGGTGCGTTCCTGGTGAATCAGTAATTGAATTCCGATTCTTTTCTGTTTTAACACACAGTTTTTATCTACGTCATACTTATAGGAAACATATCTTGAACAAAAAATTGTATGCAAAAGAAAATTAAGTTTACCCAAACTAGGTAAGTCGTAGTACTCCCTTTTAAAGTTTTCTTGATAATACGAGCAATTTTACGTGTTAATGTGTTTTTCCATTTAAAAACTAATTTTAGATTCTAAGCCAGCAGCGAAAAAAGAAATTCTACACATTTCGTGTGTTTGAGGATGAGAAAAATAATTATTGATTTTTTTTTTTCATTTTAACTCTTATATTTTTGGCATGGTTCATTTCAGATTCATTTTATTTTTTGATAAAAATTTTATTTGAACTTTTAGATTACTTTTAACATCTCTCTCCTTTCTGAGTAACAAATTACGTAGATTTTTTACTGATGTTTTCCCCCCAATATTTAAGCATGATCATGGAACATATTAAATGCCCCCCCCCCCCCCAAAAAAAAATCGTGTTTGAAGGTAAAATAAATAAAATAAATGAATAAATAAAACTTGAAGTTGATGTAGCAAACTTTTTACGGTATAAAAATTGTATTAGAAAAATTAAATTGAAAATTACTTGAATATTTTACTGTGATCAGTTTATGAAATTACAAGTTCGGCCATATTAAGGCATATAATAAGTAATTTATTAGAAATTATTACTTTTAAATCTTACTGAATTGTGATTCTATGATCCCAAAAGAAAAAGTTAGTTTTTAATTGACGAAAAAAAATCTTATTCGATGTTGTTCCATAAAACATATTTGTATTTGCATCATTGGAACACATTTTCTGATTGTTATTCACTGGCTTTGTACTAAGGAGTTATTTAATTATTAGCATCTATGCATCCATCTTTAGCAAATTGTGAAGGTTGCATTAAACGTAACAAAAAACAGGCATGTGCATTTAACTATAAATTACTAGGTGAAAATTACCGCTATTTACTGCGTTACAAGCAAAGAAACAAAAAAGGTGAATACGAGGGAAATGTTTTTGAGCTTTTCTTTTATATATTGCCTTTTTTTTAAACACTTATTTTCTTCAAGCTAAAGATATTTACTATTTCTTGCAATAGAGTGTTTTGCTAACATCGTATTGAAGAAAAAAAAATCATTACCTGCGTCGTAAAATATGATATGTACTGTTGTTAAAATTAACAACATGTTGTTAAAATAAAATTTCACAGATGCTTAATTTAATTCATTAGGTATACATTCCATTAATCGTCATGTAAAAGATCCCTTAGGTCGTTTGACTGTGAATACTCTTGACAAAATTAAATTCCTTTTGTAGTTTCGCATCGAAGAGAGCTCAGGTGTTTCCATCTGGTGGAAACTGGGCATCAAATTTTCCTGTGACATTCACATCCGCGCCTTAAGGGTGGCATATGAATGACTGGATGCCATATCGTTGGTTCACACTTGTTCCGCAAAAGGCTAAAGCCTCTAACACAGCCCCGTTAGAAAGAAAAAAATAATGATAAAATACGCCTTTTCCGATATTTAAATTTTTTTCGAACAGCTTTAACCCTTTTTAGGAATAGCGACTTCACTTGAGAACACCATTTATTTCTTGCTTCTCTTTTTTTTTTTTCCAGCTAACTGAAATCACTGTGTCAGTTGGCTGAAGAAAGAAAAAATATATATATATATAAAATGGTTGCAACAAAGGAAGCCTCCGTCCCTCAAAGAGTTAATAGTTTGTTCAAGCTTTTAATTGATGATTAGGAGTGATAATTAGAAAACGGATAAGATTGGAAATATCATTCTATTTCGTGTTATCAAAAGAATATTATAAATGTAAATAAATAAAAACCAATTCAAGCTTTTTAAATGAAACCTTGTTAATATTTTCGTTGAGAGAGTTGTGGGATTTTGCCTGAAATGTTGTTCAAATCGGACAGGGTTACGTTATGTAACATTCATATAGTTATACATTCGACTCCATAGATATAGATTTATTTATCCTCATACAAATAATGCCGATGATCGAGTAACCCGCGTGTTTCAACAATGAATTCGCACCACGGCATGATATGTAATTCGATAATATGTTTTGGTAATGTTTAACATGCAAGGAAAGGCTTTATTGTGACAAGGCTGAACTCGATCCGGTAACTTGAACAGTTTTACTGGTAAGACTGTGTCATATCAGAGGAATGAAGAAACGAAAACAATGAACGCTATCTACTGGAGTTTAGGGTTAATGCACTGGTGTTAGAGTTAAAATTTCAACTATCAAAATATCACCTAACAGGTAATTGCTTCGTTTAAATGAAGAAGAGTTGAAGCAATTTTCACATGTCATGCCTTGACGGGTGACTTTCTAGTTTTCAAATAAAATGGCATAAGTTCAAATGTACATATTTTGTTGAAATATATTACAAAGCTTTAATATTTTATTAAATTATCGTATGCATTTTCCAAGTAATTTCTAGAACAGTTTTCGTTTTCCGTTTTTCCTTTATTGTGCCCTTTTTATTAATAGAAAATATATCACTTATTTTCAGGAGGACAAAGGTTCACCCATATTTGGAAGCTTTGTATGTGATAACCTTCAGTTTAATGTTAATTTACAAACTGACAATAATTAATTTACCACTTAACATAAACTTTTTGTTAACTAATTTTAACTAATGACTCTATTAATTTCAATTATTTAATTAATTTTAATTAATTATCATATTTTAATGATCAGTTTTAATTGGATTTATCTTAGTCTTGTGTAATTATCAGCTACTAATTCTGCTTTAGCATGCCTCCTCTTTTGAAGTTCGTGCAACCTTGGACCCCCCCCTTAACAAAGTTCTAGCTACGTGCCTGAATGCAGCATGAGGGTTTGTTTGGTTTGATTGAAGGGGGCGGGGGGCGCAGGCAGGGGATTCGAGATTCTCTCCCAAAACCTTTTCAAAACTTAGTCAAAGTTAGACTATCTTTAGAAAGGGAGAATTCGAGGGTTCACCCCTTCTTCTTTTCTCTTACTCTTTTAAAAATTTTCAGTTTTCTGTGTTGACCTTAGGAAAAAGAATAGGAAAGGGGGGGGGGATCACAGTTTTTTCAAAATTGAAGTTTAGAAAATTCAATTTTAGGCTAATTTTAGAAATGTAAGGAGGAGGAGGATTTGGAGATCTCCCTTGGAAAGTTTTCCAAATTGAATATTAATGACGCAATTTCAGGCTATCTTTGCCACGCAATCCTTTCTAAAAAATTTCAGTTTTAAAAATTCAATTTCTGGCTACATGTTGAGATGTTAGGTTAGGAAATGGGTGCTCTCTTTCGGACACTTTTCAAAATCAGAGGTATGAAAATGCATTTTTTTAGGCAAAGTTTGGTGAAGTCACAAGGGAAGGCCATTCAGCTTTTGTACCTTTTTGTGCCTAACTGATCTAGAGCCTCACCTATACAGGCATCGCAGCGTTCCTATATTCCTATATTTTCCTATATTTCTGAAAAAGTTCCTATAATTCCTATATTTTCCTATATTTTCAGTTTCCGATTCCTTTTTTTTTTTTTTTTTTACTTTTCCCCTTGACTTTTGGCTACCGCCTTTTCCGCGATCCACGTGCAGCCGCCATTTTATCTTTCCTACTGTGCAGGGATCCCAAATGGTTCGCTTTTCCCGCCAAAGTCCGTGTTTTATGGTAAAGTCCGCTTTAGACTTTTAACATTATGGTCTGATTAGTTCGCTTTTATATTGTTTTTACTTAAATATCAGATTTTAAAAGTTTTTCATTTCGTTAGAAGTTACTGTTCTCCCAAGCATGCCGCCGCAGCGCGTGTTAAACAAAGTTCGTACGCCCATGAAAAACCTTGAAAAGTTCTTGGGGGGGGGGGGGGGGGGAGGTCACACACACACATTTTCTAGTGTTTGAAAACCTTGAAAAAGTATAAAAAGTTTCTTTATTGCTTGAATTTATTTATTGTTTGGATTGTGCTTGTAATTCTTTTAAAAATATTTCATTAGCGCAATTTTCTGAACATATATATTCGATATGATTTATCGCGAAAAATTGCTTTCGTGTTTGAGGTTTCAATCCTTTTGCATCTTGTTAATATTTTGATTCTTTTTACAATCCAAAGTGATTTTGACATGTGCTTACCTTAGCTTAGCTTATTTTTCGTTTCATTTCAATAATTAATGAAGGAATTATTTTGGAAACCATGGCAACATTGAACTTACTCGGCTCGGACGCGGAAAAATGCTTCTCGCTTTTGAAATTTCAATCCTTTTGCATCTTGTAAATATGTTGATGTTTTCCACAATTAGAAGTTATTTTAGTATATGCTACTTTAGTTTAGCTTATTTTTCGTTTGATTTTAATAATTAACGAAGGAAATATTTTGGAAACCATAACAATAACATTGAGCTTATTCGGACTTCGCAGAAAATCGCATCTCGCGTTTGAAATTTCAATCCTTTTGCATCTTGTGAACATTTTGATGTTTTTGGCAATTTGAAGTTATTTTGACGTATGTTTCTATAGATTGGCTTATTTTTCGTTTAATTTCAATAGTTAACCAAGGAAATATTTTGGAAACCATAACAATAACATTGAGCTTATTCGGACTTCGCGGAAAATTGCATCTCGCGTTTGAAATTTCAATCCTTTTGCATCTTGTGAACATTTTGATGCTTTGACAATTGGAAGTTATTTTGACATATGTTTTTATAGATTAGCTTATTTTTCGTTTAATTTCAATAATTAATGAAGGAATTATTTTGGAAGCCATGGCAACATTGAACTTACTCGGATTTCGCGGAAAAATTCTTCTCGCGTTGGAAATTTCAATCCTTTTGCATCTTGTAAATATTTTGATGTTTTCCACAATTGGAAGTTATTTTGACATATGCTGCCTTAGTTTAGCTTATTTTTCGTTTAATTTCAATAATTAACGAAGGAAATATTTTGAAAACCATAACAACATTGAGCTTATTCGGAATTCGCGGATAGAGACGTACCGAGTACTCGGTAACTACTTGGTACTCGGCCAATTTGCCGAGTACTCGGTACTCGGCCAAATTCTGATCAGATACTCGGCCAATACCGAGTAGTTGTAAAAAATTGAATATTGTCCAAGACAGATACTAAAATTTATAAAAAAAAGAGCAAACATTATATTCTGCAATCATTTACAATTAAAATTTATAAGTCAAATTGAAATTTTGAGAATAATGAAGTTTTTAATGCTTCAATGGAATAAATCTTTATTTTAATGTCCCCAAAGTTAATAAAACTTATTTATTAAAAATTATGCAAAAAAAGGTAAATATAGAAAATATGGAATTTTTATATTAAAAATGGATTTTTGCTACAATGTAAAAATACCTTTGCTTAAAAATAAAAGGAAATAAAACAACGTTAAAAACACAGTGCAGGAACACTGCAGACTCGTGTTTTGGCGTTACAAGGAATTCCTTTTTCAATGCATAAAATGGGAGCTGATAGATTTAAAGGCATCCGACAAAATTCGTATTTTTTTGTCGAATGTCTTTACGTTCTTTAGCTCACATGTTATGCACTGAAAAAGACGTTCCTGGTAACGGGGAGGGGGGGGGGGGGGGCAGAAACACGTGTCTGCAGTGTTCCTGCACATGTGTTTTATCTGCTTTTAAAAATTATTTATGTTTGGCGGACTAGAACTATAATTGATTGGTATGCAGTGAAACTCCTCCTAACGGACCCCCCTTAAATTCGGACACCCCTCTTATGCAGACAATTTTTAATTCCCCAGTTCCAATGCAAATAACATTATTAAACCTCTGTCTTGCGGACACCTCTATATTGCGGCCAAAAAAATGTGTCCCGTTAGTGTCCGCATTAGAGAGATTTTACTGTAATTTGTTTTAATTCCAACTTGATTAATCATACCTTTTATTTATTCATTTTTAATTTTAAAAACAATTTTTTTGTAAAATTTTTGACACAAACAAAATTGTTTATATAATGCGTAATTAAATTTCAGCAATAATTTAGTTTTAAAAACTATTATATGGACAAGGAGGTCTATACTACTATTCCAATAAGTTGAAAATTCATCACATGTGTGTTGGTGGTTCTTCTTAAAACATAATTGGTACTTGGTAACTCGGCCGAGTAGTGAAAGGCCGAGTACTCGGTAACTCGGTACTCGGCCGAGTAGTGAAAGGCCGAGTACTCGGTACTCGGCCAAAGTGCTACTCGGTACGTCTCTATTCGCGGAAAATAGTTTCAATCCTTTTGCACCTTGTAAACATTTTGATGTTTTTGACAATTGGAAGTTATTTTGACATATGCTACTATAGATTAGCTTATTTTTCGTTTAATTTCAATAATTAACGAAGGAATTATTTTGGAAGCCATGGCAACATTGAACTTAATCGGATATCGCGGAAAAATGCTTCTCGCGTTGGAAATTTCAATCCTTTTGCATCTTGTAAGTATTTTAATGTTTTCCAAAATTGGAAGTTATTTTGACATATGCTACCTTAGTTTAGCTTATTTTTCGTTTAATTTCAATAATTAACGAAGGAAATATTTTGAAAACAATAACAACATTGAGCTTATTCGGACTTCGCGGAAAATAATTTCAATCCTTTTGCATCTTGTAAACATTTAGATGTTTTTGACAATTGGAAGTTATTTTGACATATACTACTTTAGATTAGCTTATTTTTCATTTAATTTCAATAATTAACGTAGGAATTATTTTGGAAGCCATGGCAACATTGAACTTACTCGGATTTCGCGGAAAAATGCTTCTCGCGTTGGAAATTTCAATCCTTTTGCATCTTGTAAATATTTTGATGTTTTCCACAATTGGAAGTTATTTTGACATATGCTGCCTTAGTTTAGCTTATTTTTCGTTTAATTTCAATAATTAACGAAGGAAATATTTTGAAAACCATAACAACATTGAGCTTATTCGGAATTCGCGGAAAATAGTTTCAATCCTTTTGCACCTTGTAAACATTTTGATGTTTTTGACAATTGGAAGTTATTTTGACATATGCTACTATAGATTAGCTTATTTTTCGTTTAATTTCAATAATTAACGAAGGAATTATTTTGGAAGCCATGGCAACATTGAACTTACTCGGACTTCGCGGAAAATTGCTTTTAATGTTTGAAATTTCAATCTTTTTGAATCATGTAAATATTAAAATATTTTGCCCAATCGAATGTTATTTTCCCATATTCCAACTTAGATTAGCATGTTTTAGGTTTAATTTAGTAGAAAATAAATAAATTTATTTTATGGGAAGCATGCCAACATTGAACTTGGTTCGTGAAAATTTGCTTCTCTGAGCTTTCAATCGTTTTGCATCTTATAAATATTTTTATATTTATGGCAATTAGAAGTTATTTTGACATGCTACGTCAGATTAACTCCATTAAATTTTTACTTAAATAACTAAAAAATTAATATTTTTTGTGTTGTTTAATTCAAGCTTATTTAGTTTACCAAACATAATTTTGATTATCATTAGCTTATTTTCGGTTATTACTGTTTTTTTGTGTGGGAGGGGGAGGGGTATTAAATTTAAACAATTGAGCACATAACATTTTAAAGTAGCGTCTGTATATGAAACAAAGTTGAATTATGTAATTATATGAAGTTGAATTTGTACATCATTTCATTGTCATGATGCCTGCTGCTGTTGTTGTCGTGTGCCAAGTAGGCTGGCAATTTGAGGCGCATTGCTTCACTTTTCCAACTGTAGAGTAATTTGGTGTGAAGTCCGACTTCTACAGTACACACGTGCCATAAGGACCCGTTTATAGGGGACAAGGACAGGAGAGAGAAAGTACGTCCATGCCCGAGCCGGGATTCGAACCCGGACCTTCCTATCGCAGTCAGACTTCTCTGACCACTAGACAAGGCAGGCGGCACGATGCCTGCTAAAGGGGGGAATTTGTTTCCCCCCCCATAAAAGTTCAAAGCACTCATAGCCCTGCAATCATGGATTATTTTTTTTAATGTAAGCTTTATGATTCTTGAAAATATACTTTGAATATGAAAATTGCAAAACTATGCCTCCTGTGATCTGCTTCTCTTTGTGATTGAGAATTTCAGACATTTTTAGGGAAACTTTCAATACAGTAGATCTGTTTGGTGTGTGATGGATTCATATCGGTGGAGAAGGGATATAAATGCTATTAAAGAAGCATTACAATACAGAAAAACACAAAAATAATTTTAAACTAAGGAAAGATGAAGCACAGCTTCATCTATCCTTCAGTGAGACTACCAGCATCCCTGATTCAATTCAAAATGTATCATTACGCCCATTTAGTTCTATGGAGGCTGCCTTAAGTGCTGCGCTAAGTGCCTCTCCCCCCCTCCCATCCAAATGTTTGTGTAAATAATATTATTCAATGGATAAAAAGATCAGTTGTGCATAAGGTGATAAAGGAATTGTATCATTAAAAATCAGTATTATGGTTAATTAACAAATTATTTTCAGGGATTTAGCAGCAGGCAGCTAATTTGCCTTTTGATGCTTCCTTGTGTTTAAATGAATGGTCCTCTCAAGATCCTCTTTTTAATCCTAACTGGTCCTCTTTAGTCCTCTTTTTGATTGAAATTGGTCCTCTTTTACCCGTTTCTAAAACTGAAATGTGTTGGGAGCCCTGCATTAGTTTCTAGAAAAGTGAAATTTTATCTGCACAATTGCATTCGATCCTCATTGATTTGGAGGCTTTGGTATGAACTTAAAGAAACTGTTTTGATTACTAAAATGCAGTTTCCTAACGACTTCTCATTTATTTATTTTGAAGTAATTTAAAAACCTATTTTAACTTAAATTTTCCAAAATGCATGTTTTTGTAAACAAGTGCAAGGTTCTATTTATTAATTTTTTTTATGAAAGTAGTAAAAACTAACCCCCCCCCCTCACTTTTTGTACTTTAAAACTTTGGGACAGTGGTGGCCACCAAGATTTTTAGGTCTGGATTATTTTGCTTTAATGACCAAATATTTCTAAATCAAATATATATTTTACTGGGTGTCCTTCAAAGTCATGGGAAATCGTGGATTTCAACTATGATCGAATTTAGTACTGAAAAGTCAGGATTTTCAGGGGGGAAAAATGGTCAAAAAGTATCATATCAGAGATTTTTCTGAAAAAAAACACAGTATACATTTAAATTTTTAATTTGCATACATTTAAATTTTTACCTGAGCACTTTTTTCTAGAAAAGAAAAGGAAATTCACAATAATTTCTTTTTCACAAAAATAAAGAAAATTCACAAAAAATATTTTGCTTTTTCGCATAATGGGGACTTAAAAAATGAAACCTGGATTGACCCCTGATATTACTGTGACATGTGACTTTGATTTCAGCATAGCACATGTTTCAACAACTTATAAAACTTTAAGTTTGGCTTTTACTGCATTGTCAAGTGATAACATAAATTAGAACAGAACTTCACGAATTTCATTCTACTGCACAGCTTGCCCATCGCAGTATCGGATCATGCAAAATCTTTCATTAAAAATTAGATTAGTGACACAACTATTTTAAGAAAGATTTGTGTTCATCTACAAAAAGTTTCGTCTATTTTTTTTTATTTTTAAAGAAGTATGCCTTAATATGTTTAGTACAAATTACAGTTTTACGCTCTTTTACTGTTTGTAAAATTGATTTTGTGTGTATTTTTAGACTTAATTATGCGTATGTATTGCACTTATGTCAGGTAGTGTAATTACATGTTTTTAATCGAATAGTAGTATTGCATTTTGAAAAAAAATGTCATACTGGCAAGCTTTGTTATCGAAATTCCTGTATATCCTTTTTTTTTTCAAAATATTCCTATATTATTTCGAAAAATTCCTATATTGTTTGCAGAAAATTCCTATATTTTCCATCGAATTCCTATATTTTTTTCAGAAAATTCCTATATTTTCCTATATTTTTGTTGGCAAATGTCACTTCTATCCCTGCCTATATATCCACCTTTCTTCAAGTCTTTATATCAAGTTTCAGTGAAAACACATAAAAGGTTCAGCTAAACACACAAATAGGATGAATTTGCCGCCTTCAGAAGTTCTGCCGGGTGCTGGGGTAGGCCTAGCTTTGGGATAGGTGACCTGTGCCACCGCCTAGGGCGGCAGATTTTAGGGGTAGCAAATTTCAGGATGGCAAAATGTAAGGAAACAAAGAAAAAAGAAGGAAAAAAACTGAAGTTTGTTCCTAAGGTTTTTTTTTTTTTTTTGCAGCTCAAAATGTAGCGGTGAGCGTATGCTCATGGGGTGGCACTTGTCAACATCACCTGGGGTGACAAAACTACTAGAAAAGGCCCTGTGGAGACAATACCTCCGTCTTGCTCTCCCTAGATCCAGCTCTGAATTTTTCGCTTCCGTATTCAGTTCTTGTTTGACGCATTTATGCTTTTATTTAATTGAATTATTTCATTCATTGTGGTTTCACAAAATATAGTTGCGGCAATTTCTGAAAAAAATACACTTGCAGTCAAAATGAAGAAGGGGCGCCATAAGAGAAGGGCGCACCGGGATTCGTCCCAGCATCCCTGTGCCCCAGCACGGGCCTGTTTTGATCTTGTGTCGTGGTATTATGTTGTAATTGCAACTTTCATCAAATGTATGAAAAAATATGTTTGTATACCAGTTATTGATCATTTAAATTTGTTTACCTGCTATTTGGCTGGGCCAAATATTCGGTTTGTCTACCAAATATAAGGGGAGGTGGGGCACGTTGGTCCGTTTTTTTACTCATTTTTTATCTCCTCAAAAAATTTAATGATTAGTTCGATTTTCTACTGTAAGTTTCACAAAACACTTCTCAACACCACAGATTTTTTTGGAAGTGTTGAATTGATAAACTTTTTTTATATTAATTTTTTAACGGAACCTCGTAAAGTGGACCAAGGTGCCCCACAAGTGGGGCATGTTCGACCGCATTACTCAAACAACATTTGTTATACTTTTAATGATAAATACATTAAACTTTGTAACTACCTTATTCTCTGTTGTGTGTAGAGTGAAAAATATTAAGTTTAAAGATCAATATAACATATTAAATTGATTTTTTGATAAATCACCTTTATTTAAAAACAGCAATAAGCATTCATCATTAGTACGCAATTATTTTTTAAAATCAAAAGAAAAATCATAGAACATTGTTACAATTATTGTGATTTAAGAGCAAAAAAAAGTTTTCAAATTATGTGGGGTAGATTGGTTGGGTCCAACGTGCTACACAAAGAGTGGACCAACCTACCCCACCTTCTTAGTCTGAAAAAGTGATGACATAATTTTTTTCTTTTTGACAAAAAATGAAAAAATTGCCAATTATATCGAACTTAAGGAACTTACTATAAGAAAGGAGTTCTTTTTTTTTTCTCCACAATCTTGATGAAAACCATTAAAAAAAATAAAGTTACAGTTTTCTGGAAATTACTCAGGACTACTGAAATAACAGTTTCTGGAATAAAATTTGTTCAGTATAACTGTACCATGTGATATCATTATAGGTTTTGTAGGACTATAGGTGCTATTTGTTCGTCATAAAATAAAATAAAAAATATTAATAGTATTAAAATAATTGAGACCGGTCCAATGTGCCCCGCGGTCCAACATACCCCCCCCTACCGAATACCAACTGGATATTCGATGCATCTCTAATTAGAGACGTACCGAGTACTCGGTAACTACTCGGTACTCGGCCAATTTGCCGAGTACTCGGTACTTGGCCAAATTCTGATCAGATACTCGGCCAATACCGAGTAGTTGCAAAAAATTGAATATTGTCCAAGGCAGATACTAAAATTTATAGAAAAAAGAGCAAACATTATATTCTGCAAACATTTACAATTAAAATTTATAAGTCAAATTTTAAATTTTGAGAATAATGAAGTTTGTAATGCTTCAATGGAATAAATCTTTATTTTAATGTCCCCAAAGTTGATAAAAATTATTTATGTAAAATTATGCAAAAAAAAAGTATAGAAAATATGGAATTTTTATGTTAAAAATGGATTTTTGTTACAAACAAAAATTAATTATAAAAAATTATTAAAATACCTTTGCTTAAAAAAATAAAAGGAAATAAAACAACGTTAAAAGCACAGTGCAGGAACACTGCAGACATGTGTTTTGGCATTGCAAGGAATTCCTTTTTCAATGCACAACATGGGAGCTCGTGGATTTAAAGGCATCCGACAAAATTTCAGATTTTTTTGTCGAATGTCTTAACATTCTTTAGCTCACATGTTATGCACTGAAAAAGACGTTCCTTGTAACAAGCGGGGGGGGGGGGGGCAGAAACACATGTCTGCAGTGTTCCTGCACATTTGTTGTATTAAAATTATTTATGTTTTGCAGACTAAAACTATAATTGATTGGTATAAATTTGTTTTAATTCCAACTTGATTAATCATACCTTTTATTTATTTATTTTTAATTTTAAAAATAATTTTTTTGTAAAATTTTTGACACAAACAAAATTTTTATGTAATGTGTAAATTGAATTTCAGCAGGAATTTAGTTTTAAAAACTATTATATGGACAAGGAGGTGTATACTACTATTCCAATAAGTTCAAAATTCATCACATGTGTGTCGGTGGTTCTTCATAAAACATAATTGGTACTTGGTAACTCGGCCGAGTAGTGAAAGGGCGAGTACTCGGTAACTCGGTACTCGGCCGAGTAGTAAAAGGCCGAGTACTCGGTACTCGGCTACTCGGCGAAAGTGCTACTCGGTACGTCTCTATCTCTAATAATTGGGAACCATAGACTTTTCAAGGATCTTGATCTTAAATGCCATTCATATTTTTATTCTTTAAAATTGGTTTCATATTCTTGCATGTTGTCTTTTTTCCACATTGATTGCTTTCTTTCTATCATGTTTTTTGGATCACTCTGTTTTTTAAGGGGAATATTTTGCATAATTGAAAGAAACCCTTGGCAGTATTTCAATGTAACTAACCTCCTTCAGTGCCCAGCTCATGCAAACCGCCTGCGGTGGTATTAGATATATAAGATTTCTTTTTTAGAGTGATTAAATAAGTAAAACTAATGTTTATTCCGCAGCAATTTCTAATTAGCGTTTTGTTATTCTATGTGCTTCATTTTAGGTGTGTTTTCCGTAAGCGGTGGTTTTGTCATTTTCATGGAAGAACTAAACCAGTACTTGATTATGGATGCCGAGCTTCAGTCGATATTCTCATTAAAAAAGTAACTAGAAGTACTGCTAGAAATGATCCTTTCTTGAAGTTAAAACCTCCCCTTCCTGCAGTCATAAAAATTCACTACCCTCACACTCATCCTGTGTTGGAAAAGAAATTTTTGAGAAAAAATAAAATGACAAATGAGGTAAGTATTGGGGGTTCTTGTGTTTTCATTTCTGTATTTTATTTCTTTATATGCTCCTATTTTTAGCTTACCTTTATTGCTTACTGTTTTAATTGACTGATTTTAATTTACTTTTATGCTTTGTTACTCTGAGGAGAAGTGGTGACCTGGTTGGCAAGACATTAAATTCGTGACGGGGGGGGGGGGTCTTGGGTTTGACGTTCCCATTCCAAATCAATAACTGTGGGAGTGCTGGATCAGGTGTTGCTCAGTTCGTGGTTTAGATAAAAACATAGAGTCTTCATAACAATATAAGAGTCAAAAACATATAACTTCTTCAGAGCCCCAACGAATCAACAGGATGTCCGCGCATATAGAAAGTCATGGATTTTTATTGTAATTTAAAATGGTCATGGAAAGTCATGCTCAAAAGGCACAGAAACTGACATCTGGTCATAGATTTTGGGTTCAAGAACAAGCATATAAATTGAATTCTACGAATTAGGTGCAAAAATTACGCATTTTAGCTGTTTCTTACGCTTTTATCCATCAGTCCCGATTTTTCGCACATTTCAAAGTCTGATTGCTCCCTCTCCTATAAAACTCGCTCGTTTTTCTCCAATGTTATTCTACTGTTTGGACGTTTATAATTTTGTGTTTAGCATTTTTTTGAACCTCCTTATGTGTTTAGTTGTGTAGTTGCAGACTTGTATATTTCTACATGGCTGTGGAGTCGGAGTCGGACTGATTTTTGGTCAAAAGGGTCGAAGTCATTAGGAAATAGGCTGACTCCGACTGTGACTTCAGGCTTCTTTTTTTCTTTAATTTTCATTCTCCTTGCATTTTTTAAAAAACTGACAACAATTGGTATGATCACATATGTTTAAAAGTCTACTAATAAGAAAAATAACTGTTATTGGCAACAAGCTGTCTTGAATGTTTATCGAACTTTCTATAATAGCTACCTACACCATCCCCTAGTTAAACCCATCAGATGGGTGTCACCCGGAGCAAACCGCCCCCTCTCAAGAAAGATTTTTTGACTTTGCCAAAAAGCTTTTGTTCTCTCAAGATACAGCTTTCAAAAATTGAAAGCACACGATTTGATCAACAAGTATTTGTTGAACATTTAAAGAAGAGGAAATTAACCCTTTTCAATTACAGAAAAAAGATTTTTGAATATTATCTCAGTTTTAAAATTGCAACTAATGGAAAATTTGATTTTCAAATTGAATTTTTAACATTGCTTTGTATCTTAGGTTCACAATAAAATACAGCGGGAAAATTTCATAAAAAGGAATTAATATTTTATCTCTGATTAGAGGTTCCCCCCCCCCTTCCCATGAAAGGGGAAAATTGAAAAAAAATAAATAAATAAGTAAAAAAGTCGGAGTCAACCATTTTCCTTCAGACTCCACAGCCCTATATTTCTAATTTTGCAGCTCTTATTCGACTCAAAAATGTTAAGCCATTTGCACTCAAGTTGATTCAAGAGACTTATAAAATCATCTTTAATTTTCAACTGTGCTTTTATTACTACATTTTAGGTGCATTTTACTGATGAACATTTTTCAATTTAGTCTGTTTGTTTCAAAAAATTGACCTTTTTTTTTGCAAAAGCTGTAACCTACCCTAATCATGCCTTCTGGCTGCATTTTATTTAAGCATCAAATTATTGTAATTTTCTGGATTTGTAAAACTTATTTTGGACAAAAAAGTCCAACCATATATATATGTACAATGTTTTTACTTGAAGATACATTGGAGCTAAACATATTTTCAATCTTACTAACTTCATCTAACTTGCTTTCATTACAATCTATATCAATAAAAACAATGAATATATGTGTATGTTCCCTATACAGATCTAGTTTATGTCAGATCTCTACCAATTTGGGCAGGGAGGTACTTGGGCACCCAAGAAGGAATGTAAGGGGTTTTCAAATGCCAAAAAAAAGACCAAACTGTTCGATTTTTAATTTTAGGACCCTTAAATGGCTGTTTTTAACTGAAATAATTATTCAACCAGTTCAATTTTAGTACCATTCAACAGCGTGCAAAAAATGCCCCTAAAATTGTTTTAATTCCTGCAAAATTCAAAAAAAAAAAAAAAAAAACAAGGCTATAAAATCAGCGGGAAAAAATTTAAACTCATTCTTAAGCCTAATGGAACAGAATTTCATATCCGAAAATTATCGTTTGCGAGATCTCATTTTAAATCAACTTAAATAAAACCATTCAGATGGCTGCCACTTTTTTTTCTTGACTGTGACTAAACAATTTTTTTTTTGTTTCAAAGTAAAAATTTACCCTTTTTATTATTTTTTGCCAATTTATTTTCTTTTTTAAGGATTTTAGTTGTATTTATAGACGGTTGTGTTTAATTTATTCGGGAATTTTTGATTTGCCGTTTTCTTTCAGAATGATTATTTTGACGGGAAATTTTACAGTATTTTTTTTCTCTATTTGAAGCCTGATTGTTGAATATGCCTCACTTAACATAATTTAGAAGTAGACCGTGCAAAGCCAGGCAGTACAGCTAGTGCCATAACATTATATTATATCAGTGTTTTAATATTTTCAAATATTTTATCATCAAACCATACTAATCTTCTGTAAATTCAAAACAAGTTTTAAACTCTCCTTTTTTTTTCAATTTTTAGATGAGGAAAATATTTTATGAATATTTCAAGCATGATATTGTGGGAATGAATGCCAAGAAACTTCACCTCAAGTTATTGCGAGAAGCAAATTTCCCATACATGGATGATCGATGCATAAATCCTCGCTTAGACACAATATATAGACTTCACAGATTTTGGTTGAAGGAGGTTGCACCTAAAGACAGTATTGAAGCAGGTAATATTTTTGGTTGGCTCTTAAATTGCATTAAAAATTTCACGTATAATACATACATTGAACTGAAAGTCTCAGCTAAGACGAACAAAAATTTCTTTATTCAAAATGTTCATGGTTGAGTACTGTATTTTTCTTTTTTGGAAATTATTCATCATTTTGTTCGGTAGTAGAAGTCCCATTGAGTATCGAGAAGAAAATATTAAATATTTTCAGGAAAAATAAAGCCTGTACATTTGTTTTTCTGTGGACATTTCAATTTATTTGGAGATAAAACTTTACCTTCCATTGTGTATTAAAACCAATTCCGCGATTTTCGATCATTACCTTTCATTTCTGTTTCCAAAAACATTCATTTATTAAGAAAAAGATGATTTTTTTCTTAATGTACTAATAGATTATAATGCACGTATTAGTAGTAATATTTTTTAAATATAGGCAAGTTTTTCTTCGTTTTTTCACAGTATCACCCATTTATGGTTGTTACTAATAAAGGCTAATACAAAAAAAGTCCTGGATTTTTGACATTTCGTATTAACCAAGTTCAATTGTATATTAGAGCATTATCAACAATTTATAATTTATGGTTAAAATTGCATGCTAAACTTTTATTATCTGCTATACTAACCAGGTATTCATACGACAGTGATATAAAAGAATTTAAATAAGTAGCTTTTAAAAGAACCTAGTAACAGATGTTTCTAGATGCATAAATTATTTGCCCTCATGTCCCTGTTATCTGAATGTATGTTCTTAAAATCTGACAAAATTTTAAGATAAGCTGCCAAATTTAGCGACTTTCGGTTAGTAATGGGAGACATCTTTCACATGCTTTGCAGATGGGTGATGTTCCACATGCAGAGGGCAAAATTGTCAGTGAGAACTTGGCATCTTCAAATGTTTGCCAAGTTTTTAAATTTGGCACTTTTTTTTAAATCCAAGGGATAAGTCACACTTTGAAAGCATACTGCAGTTGGACCTCGATTTAACGAATTAATCATGACCAAAAATTTTTATTCATTAAATCGAGGCTATTCGAAATATCAGGATGAGAAAAAAATGCACTTACCTTATAAGCCTTAATAAGCATCTGTGCAAAAATATCCATGATTAGAAAATGTAAATTTTTTATACAGCATTCCACGACTTATTACACACTAGTTAATATCAAATTTTAAAGTACTGAGCAGTAGATGTTTGACATTTTCCTTGATACTGAACTCGAAATAGCTATTTTTCGACTTATAGAGAGAAGGAAATATTGCTGCATGAGATATGCTTTTACAGTTTTCAGGCCATGTAAAGCATTCATAAAAGTAGCAGTTTTAATGGGAGTTTCATTTTCGCCTTCTCTATCAGAATCGATATTCATTGGTTGCTCCCAAAATCTTTTTCTACTTCGGACAAGATAAATGTATCATTTGAAAAACAATCCAATAATTCCTAACTTAAGCTAACAAAAAAAAATTTTTTTTTTGGCTGTTAAAATACTTAATTAATTCGGGGTTTATTATTCAGTAAATAGGGGTTTTTGGCTTCATTTTATCATGGGAAAATTAAAGTTAAATAGAGGTTAATAAAACCGAGGTCGGGCTGTACCATGCTAAAATGCCCATGAGAGTTTTGGAACAAAAACGAAATATGGATCCTCAGAATGCTAACAATCTAGCAAAAAAAAAACAAATCTCCTCCACGCATTCCATCTTTTAGCAATGGCTTTGAAGAGAGTGACTGAAGCAAAAATTTAATGGTTTTTTTTACATGAAGGGTTCAATACCATGGAACTGGATGAAGTAGCACTGCCAGAATTGGGCAATGAATCACTCATACCATCCGATATGAGTGAAAGAAAAAAAAACTATGTTGAATGGATGTCCATGGATGAAAACATCCAATGTCTGATGAAGATGTATGCCAAGTTGCATTTTCTTCTTCAGTAAAAGAAAATGATGAAACTACATCAGATGAAGATGAAAGCGATGCTGATAATGTTGTGAAAGATAATCCAACTGCTGCATAAATGAGAGAGGCTCTACATGTCTTGGGCTTAGGGTACAACACAAGGGCACTGTTGATGATTTTCTTAAATACAAATATGAAGGTTTCATAAACTACGCTAGTCAACACCAAAAATGCTTCTGGCTCGAAAATAGCAATTTCCAGCCTCGCTAAATGCAAAAATCACCGTCAAAAGTGAAGATTAGCTCTAATTTTCAAGATACAGACCCAACTAGGATAGTGAATTCTTACTAATGCTCTTTTTTCCAATCAGATAGAACCCCCCCCCCCTCCATGGGACTGACTGTCTTCTAAACTTCAACCCCTGGTTGGGATAGAAAATCTGACTGCATAAAACCATAACGGGCTTCAAGAAATTTTAATTCTGGGAAGAGAAATGCCCAAAATCAGAATTTAGTAGATCCACCCATTTTTGCTTTCACCCATGCTCATTCTGCTGGGGATAATAAAGAACTTCATGAAAGCTGTGAACAAAAACAGTTTTCCAATACCTTACAAGGAAATTTCCAAGATATATTGAAGCTAAGGTTAAGGAGAGAATTTTTAACAAGCCTTCAAATAGGAAATGAAAAAACACCCAGGAAGCCTTCAAGGGTTCTATTACAAGTATTTCTTAGGAGTAGAAAAGACGAGAACTAAAAACAGTTGGTCAAACAATCCTTACAGAAGTTCTGTGACCGTTGATGAATGATGTGTATCTGAAACTCTATTTTGTTCACTTCTACAAGGATATTTTGCTTGAAAACTAAAGTTATGATTAGTGAGTATGAGGAAAGGTTTCACCAAGATATCTTTACAATGGAACGAAGATTTCAGGGTCATTGGGCTGAGTTTGTGCTCATTAAATGCTGCTGAGCTGTTACAAGAGATGGTCCGTACGTACAAAACTTCTTTGACGTACAAAAGGCAATAAAAAAATGCGTTTACGGCAATAAGCCAAAAGTCACCACTGCTTCCTGAAAAATAAGCATTGTTTAATAAAACAGGACCTATTTAATAACATTTATTGCTCAAGATTCTTTTTTACTTTTTAATATTACCTTTAAATCAGTTTGTTGTTGCTGTGTATCTTTCTCCAGTGGGCTCTTATGTATCTTGAAAGCAAGAGCTAATAAAAAAAAAAATTAATTTGAATTTTGACATTTGGAATTCAAATTATGTTTTTCACAATCACGAGTGTGTGTGTATGTGCATGTATGTATGCGTAGGACAGTGGCGTAACTACGTACCGCAGGACCCCGCAACGCTGGGGGCCCCAGAGCCAGAAAAGGGCCAGAAAATTTTTGAGCTTTGTTTTCGTTCAATTTTATTAAATTATTTCATAAAAAAAACCTTTGTTTAAAAAGATTACATTGGTTCAGTAGCCCCCTAGAACTCCAGAACCTATTGACTTAGGGTCCTGATTAAGATATCAGGGGTCCTAGGCCAAACACTTTTTCAAGGCCCTCATGTAGTCAAACATTACAATTTTTGATATTTGCTAAATCAGTTTTAGCAATTTGGGGCCCGGTAATAGCAGGGGCTCTAGTCATACCCTAGTTGGCCTATTCAGTAAGCAAGCACCTGAGTAGAGAGGAGGGGGCCCACGGCCCAACTTCCCTGCGCAGAAACCAAACCTTAGATCGGTGTAAAAAGTAACATATTGCCCTCCCTAGGCCACCTGCCACGGAAAGAAGAAAAATTCCTGAAAGAAAAAGTCATGACCGTTCCGTGGACCGGAAAAAGACAGCCAAGAGAAGTTTTTGGGTAGGATCTGGATTGGAGGGAGGGGGGGGGATCGGAAGATGTCTAAAAACTTTTGAGCATTGTTTTCATTTAATTTTCTGTAAATTAAACTTTTTTTTATATGTTTGTATTCGTTCTGGGCTCTCTAGGACCCTAGAACCTATAGGTCTAGGGTTTCCGATTACGATATCAGAGGTCACAGACCAAACACTTTTTGAAGCCCTCTTGCAACCTATCACTACAATTTTTGCTATTTGTTGGAACGGGTTTCGCCATTTGGGGGCCTCCAAATAGCAGGAACTCTAGATCACGGCCTTGTTGGCCTATTCAGTAAACAAGCCCTGACATTAGGTGTCGGAAAAGCGCCCAACTCCTGACCTCCCAATTTAAAGAAAAGAAATGCAATAGCTACTTTGTTTAAAGAAAAATTTTTTTGGTGGGCAATTGCTAATCTATTACTTACAAAGTTTTCTTACTTTTTTTTTTCAAAATAAGTAAAAGGTAGGGACTTAGCCAAGAAGGTGGGAAAGAAGGGATCCTAAAACTAAATAATTTCCTTTTACTTCACCTAAGAGAAGACAGCCTATTGTGTTTTTGAACTTCAATTTCAGAAACATTCTGGGAGAGAGTCCGGAAACCCTCCTTCTCCCTAATATGTCCAAAAATCGCTTAAAATTGCTTTTTGGAACTTCGATTTCGAAAAATTCCTTGGCAAAGTTTTGCACCCCATCACTTCCCAAATTTACGATTTTAAAACTTTGATTTTCAAAAAATGCCGGGAGAACCTCGGAACCCCATTCCTTCTCGTTAGCAGGTTCAAAGGTGGCCTGCAATTGCGTTTCACGAGTTCAATTTGAAAATTTTCTTGGGAAGAGCCTCCGAACCCTTGTTCCTGCTAAAATTACCGAAGCTCTTCTAAAATTGCATTTTAGGAACTTCAAAATCAAAACATTTTCCGGAAGTCTCATCTTTGTACGCTTCTTCCCCTTACAAACATCCTAAAAACGCATTTGTGGACCACTTTCAATGAAGTTAGGGGAGAGAATGAGAGGGTTTGAAACTTTGCCCCTTAATTTTTTGAAATCGAAGTTCCAAAAAAAGCTATTTAAGGATGGCTTACAAGTGCATTTTTAAAACTTCAATTTCTAAAAATTTACAAAGATGGCCTCCAAACTTGGCCTCTTCTAAATATCACTTGACTTCACCTAAAATTGCGTTTTTCGAAAATTCGGGGGCAGAATCCCCCATTCACTCTCATTGCAATGTCATCAAATGTGGCCTACAATTGCGTTTCTAGGAGTTACATTTCAAAAAATTTCCTCCAGGAGAGCCTGTACCCCCCTCCCTTTTTATTAACATTAACAAAGATAGTTTAGGATTACGTTTTTGGGAATTTTAATATTGACAGATTATCGGAGGAATCTCTGACTCCTTCCCCCAAAGGTGATTCACAATCATGTGTGTAAAAACTTTTAAAACTGTCTGAAATTTCATTTTTTAAACTGGAATTTCAGAATAATTTTATAAGCTCACCCCAAAAACCTATTTCTCGACGAAATCGAAAAATTGCACTACAAATATAGATTAACACGATTTTTAGTAGGGGCCCAAAATCAAATTTTGCGGCGGGACTGAAAATTTGAAGTTATGCTACTGGTGTAGGTGTCTGTATGTATGTGTTTGTGTGTGTATGTAGGTGTATGTATGAATATATGTGTGTGTGTATGTATATGTGTGTGTAGGTGTGTGTATGTATGCGTGTGTGTAGTATATGGACGCAACCTGGAGACGGCTTTCGCTAGAGGAGCAGCATCGTGAGGTGGCCGGTCGACGGTGATGCTGCAGAGGGTGCTGGCGGAAAAATAAAATCATATGACATCAAAACAGTCAAATAAAAGCAATAAGCAATCATGATTGCTCAAAAAAAAAAAAAAAAATCCACTGCCATATTCGTGTTTTCGGCCCAAAATTAGTAGAAATTGACTATTTAAAACCAGTATACAGACAAAAAGTTCTTTTTGTTGACTAGTGTTATTTGCTGAGACAAAAGACAACTCAAACAACATTGATTTTTTTTTTTATTGAGTCATATTTTGTTTTGCCTTAGTACATGTTTAAAAAATACACATTTTAATTTTCCCTTTTATGTTTCAAATATTTTCATTCATTTAATTTACTAATTCATAATTTAAAACTGCATTTAGTTGAGTCATTGTAATTTTAATTTGCAGTTTTAAAAATAAATGCTTTTTAATTGAACAAAATCATCGTTTTGTGTCTCCTGGATTCTTTTCGGTTATTGATAGCAATCAGTTATTGTTTTCACTTTGCATTTGTCACAAATATGATCACATTAAGTGGTGCCTATTGTACATTGAAATGATTGCGCATAAAATTTTATTTATCTGTCACTAGAATGATGTTTTTTTTTAAATCTATGGAACCATACCCCGATTTTAACAAAACACTACTATCAAGTCTTTTTGTGCCGTTTTGATTAATGCAATGCTTTCATTGAATGTAACCCCCATGTAAAACAAAGGTCGACTGCATGTACAGGGTGTTTGAAAAATAACTCCCCTACTTTAAAATGACATAAGAGCAAAACCGTGTGAGATAGTAAGATGAAACAAGTTGTATGTTGCACCAGGCTCTGGAACTTTTTAAATACCTGTTTTCAAAAATAGTTTAAAAATTCAGAGAGCGCTAAAATGATTTTTAATTATTGTATGAAAGTGCTTATTCAAAAGAGGTCAAATCTGATTGCTATGTGTTCAATATGGATACTTTTCACAGCAGTAATATAACCATTTGATTGCATAATGTTACTGTGATACTTTTCACAGCAGTAATATGACCATTTGATTGCATAGGCTATGAAAGATAGCTATATCGAACCAATGTGTTCAATGTGGGCAATGACATTTGACCCCTATCCAATTAGCACACTTTCATACACTAATTGAAAAATGTTTGACTACAGCGCTCTCTGATGTATAATTTTTGAACTATTTTTGAAAACCAGTGTATAAAAAATTCTAGACCTGCTGGTGCAACATACCTCTTGTTTCACCTTTCTATCTCAAACAGTTTTGCTGTTAAGCTATTTTAAAGTAGGGGAGTCCTTTCTCATACATCAATGAAAAAACATTTGACTACAGCGCTCTCTGAATTAAAATTTTTTTTGAAAACCAGTGTATAAAAAATTCCAAAGCACTGGTGCACCATACAATTTATTTCACATTTCTGTCTCACAGGGTTTCGCTGTTACATCATTTCAAACACCCCTGTGTATGAAGAATGTAGAAACCTTCTTAATGAAAAATGATTCACTACAACAATAAGTTTTTATGAATTTTCTTTTCAATATCTTGCATTGTTTTTGTAGATCCGGCATCGGAAAAGGAAGATGGTAGTTCGCAACTTGAAAACATAAAAAAAGAAGACTCTTGCCATGAGGATTTTGTAAATCATATGAAAGAAACTATTATTGGGCTTACCAGCTTTGATGCAGAACCAAGTGCTGATATTTTTGACATTGAATCAATTAAAAGTGAACCAGTTATGGATTCAGCTCCCAAAGATAACCTCTCAATCAAAAAAGAGCGTACTGAAAGTGAAGATACTGTTCAAGATTTTATTTGCATTGCCAATGTTTCCGGCAATGCCATAGAATTGGCAAATTACAGAGACCAACAAAGAATAAGTTGTTTAAATTACATGATGAATCAATACCGACCAATCATGCCGAAACCAGTTCCAGGAGAAACTAATTCAAAAATTGAAATTCCAGCAAATAACAGAATTGTTTCCACTCCAATTAATCCAAATATTCTTCAGAGTACAAAAATTCTTCATCAAAAGCCTATTTTGTTCTCAAAGCATGGAGTTGTGAAAGTAAATGCTATAATGATTCAAAATATAAAAAGCTAGTAATTCATAATTTTTATTGATATACTATTTATTTTAAATTAAAAAAAAAATTCACTTATTCATAGTTTTTACTTTGAAAATTACTGCAATATTAACAATCTGTTGATAAATTTATAATCAAGCTTGAAAAGAACTTGTTTCGGCTCTTGAAAAGATGAAGATACTGTATGCGAGAGAAAAGAGTTAATATTATCTTTACTAATAATAAAGCTGAAAGTCTTTGGATCTCTGTCTCTATGGATCTCTGTCTGGATGTCTGTTACGCACACAGCACCCAGACCTTTCAGCCGATTTTCATGAAATTCGGCACAAAATTAGTTCGTAGCATAGGGGGAGCACCTCAAAGCGATTTTTCGAAAATTCAATTTTGTTCTTTTTCTATTCCAATTTTAAGAAAATTTTACGGATCAAATTATCATAACCTGGACATATGCGACCATGGGCGAGCAAATTAACATAGCAAATTGGCAAGATCATCTATTATTTGTAAATATACAGGCAATCCAAATGACCTTTTAATTATCTATAACGGGCAAAGCTGTGTAGGTACCACTAGTGTTTTATAAAACAGTAATCCCCAAGAAATTTCTATTTCAAACTAAATTCTGCAAGAAGCAAAGGGTTGTAGGTACCAAAATTAAAGATTTGGAATTGACCAGCACAAATGGAGGGAAGAACTCTCATCTGTTTTGTGGCTAGAGATTGTACTAGTAATACTGGCAGGTGCAGCATGATTTAGGAAAAACTTTTCAAGGAAATCATACCTGTGTTTGAACTTTAATTGTGTTTAACTCAAAACTTTAAACAAAGCACTTACATCCTTTTGCTTCTCACTGCCTCAATTTATGTAGTGTTTACCCATCTGATATTTTCCTGAATTTTTGTCAAATTCTCATTTGGAGCCATTATTTCATTTCATAGGTGCCCATATGTGTAATTTTAAAAGGGGGCTGGGAAATTCTAGCTTGAAGAAACAAAGTATTTGTTCATTGCACTTCTCAACCATGTCTTCACTCACCTGAGGGTACTGAATGACTGTTCCTTAGTGCTTTTTGTCAGAAAAATTGTCATGTAATAAAATAGAGGGTAGGAAGAGGGGAAAATGCCGTTTCTGAGCAGGGCAGTCAAAAGCCAAAGCGTCCGGGCCAATTGTTCATTTGCTGTCCGGGCTGCCCTCTCCCCATAAAACTCACAACACCTATATTACAGTAAAACCTGTCTACAACAATACTGTTAGGACCTAAAAAATATTGTTATAGATAGGCTATTGTTACAGACAATTTGATTATCTATGCTGCTATTTTGCTGGGACCAAGGAAAATATCGTTGTAGACAGGTTTATTGTTATAGACAGGTTTCACTGTACTCAGATTTCAAGCTGGACCCTTAGTTTCTGACTAGACTGATGTGACCTCTCGTCGGCCCTGTTTGTGAGTAGAGATAGATTAGTTTAGATATGTTTTACTCTTTCACTACAGTGCTTGTTTTTTCATGCATCATGTCATGCACTGGTTTCTGCTTCAAGGTAAATTCATGCTTAAAAGTTATATTAAGAAAAATGCTAACATCTGAAGGGGGAGGTTGCTCGAATCCCCCCTCTGCCCCCTCCTCCCAAAGGGCGCCCACGCTTCATTTTATGGATATTTCTCTTCTATTTCTTCTCTTGGTGCTTGATAAAACAAAAAATTGTCTGAAATTATTTCTCTATCAATCACGTATTATTACTCCCAGCTGTTCCTTTAAAATATTTAATTATTTTTCCTTTGATACTTTTAAGGCTCAGCAAACGTATTTTACTCTCAACTTTGTGTGAGATAGTCTGTGTAAATATTTTATTTTTTTATTTTTAACTATAAAATATATTTATTCAAGTGATTGTGTCAAGCTTAATGCTCCTCATCAGTATAAAACATTGAATGGCATAAGGTTCAAGTTTATTGATTAAGAGGTTTGAATCTGCATTTACAAAATAAGGGCAAAAATTTACGGTATATGGCTGGAGTCCCATCCAAATTAATCCTATCTCCTCCCAGAAAAGTCAGGAGGCAAAAGATATAAAATCTTTCCTTTTTTTAAAACTTAACGGTAGATTTACTGATTTTTTAAAAATTGTTATTTTTTAATTGATTCTAAAATACATGGTAAGTTGTGCCAAAGCTAAGTTATATTATTTGTTGTCTTATAAGGTGTTAATAAAAATACTTTAATAAATTTTATTTCAAATTAATAAATTTTCTTGGAAAAAAAATTATATCTCCTCCTGGAAGACTGGGCACAGGTGATACAAAATCTTTCTGTGAAAATGCAGAAATCTGCTTTTTTTTTTTTTTTTTTTTTTTTGACTTTACTGTAGATTTACTGGTTGTTTAAAAACAATTCTGAAGTAGGGGGATGTGGAGCAAAGTGAAATAGTCAAGATGACTGAGCTTTTTCAAAATAGACAAATTAGAAAATTGTTTTGAAAATTACAGTACATGAAGAAAGAACATTGTTCTTGCATTAAAACACTATTTTTACTTTCTTCTATATCTAATATATAGAAGAAAGTATTGGATTCGTGCAAATTTTCGGATTTCGAATTTTGACGGATTCGAACGTTTTGAGGTGTGCTGAGTCCATTTCGACCATTTTTGGAAAATGTCTGTCTGTCTGTGTGTGTGTGTATGTGTGTATGTATGTGTGTCACGTCTGTGTGTGACCAGTTTTTTGTGGCCGCTCTACAACAAAAACTACCGCATGAAATCGAACGAAATTTAGTACACATATGTGCCCCTATGTGAACTTGTGCCCATTAGTTTTTGGCGCGAATTCCTCCAAGGGGGGTGGAGCAATGGGACGTTTTTCAAGTTACGCGTGCTTGCTATTCCTCAGGAAGTTACTGGCGGAATCAAACAAAATTTGGTCCATATGTTGGTATTAACAGGAACAGGTGCTGATTCAATTTTGGTGTCAATAACTCAAACGGGGGTTGAGCTGTAGAACGTTTTTTGTCGTCAATTGTGACTGCTGTATCTCAAGAAATAATGAACGGAATGAAAGAAAAATTTATCGGCAAGTAGCCCTTAGTGGGTATAAGAACTGATTTTATTTTTGTGTCAACAGCTAAAAGGGGGGTAGCGCAATTACCCGTTCTTTTTTTCCATTTTGAGTGCCCTATCTCAAGAAGTAATGCTACGTTCTGGTTGAAATTTGGAATATATGTGAATCTATATGTAAACAGGCTTTGGTTCTATTTTGATGCCGATCGCTCCAAGAGGTGTGGTTTTTTTTTTTTTTTTTTTTTTTTTTTTGCGAATAAAAATATTTTTATTAATGCAACAATAAGAAAGATAAATCGTAATAGATTGTCGTCTGCGTATTTCTCGTGATTTTAATTGTATGGAAATGATAGGAAATATTATCTCAATGATTTAAAATTTTGAACTGTTGCCATCTTATGTTTGTTAACAAATAAAATATTTGTAATTCATTCAAGCAAGGCTTTTAAAATAACTTTCATTTTTCGCTCTTTGCTTTGCTTTTGCAATAATTCAGACATTGGGATAGTCGTCAAGTTTTTGCATGTGTCATTTTGTTTTTGTTGGGAATATTGCTTCCTCGTCAAGCATGGGGAGGGATCAGAAAAAAAAAAGAAAAAGAAAAATATAGAAGAAAGTTTCGTGATGGCCACAACATACTAGTTTATTTTTGGCAGTAAAATTGTTCCTTCAAGAAAGTTTTCACTTTTTTTTTCATGGGGCAAAGTGAAAAATGAAATATTTTTTGAATGAAATATTTTCTTTTCGATTGTGAAAAATATTTTTGAGCAAATTAATGAGTAAATAAAAGGATAATTGAATACATGAAAAACAATGAAACAATAAACTAATAAATTAATACATTAGGAAAAATAAAGTAGTGAATAAAACAGTAAATGAATGAGAAAATGAGTGAATGAATGGATTAATAAGAGAATCATTAAATGAAGGAATGTAAATAAATTAGTTACTAAATGAAGGAATGCAAATTAATTAGTTATTGAATGAAAAAAGTGGTTTCGTAAATGATTGAATGAGTAACCGAAATGAACTAACTTCACTTTGTCTTGCATGCACTTGACTAGTTGTGAAAAATATTAAAAATATAAATAAGCTAAATATTAACGAAATAAATACTGCACCCAATATTAGGTCTCTATTAATATTTAGAATGTTAATAACAAGAACTTTATCATTTGATAATATCAAAATTATTTTTTACTTGTGACAAAATATTACAATTTGATTATCAATTTTTGAAAATTGCTTGTGTTATCATATGCTTTAATTTTCAAAGGTAATATTTGCTGGACGGGAATAGATTACATATGTTACTACATAGTTAAAGCATATTCCCTGCTGAAAAGTAGTCTGGGTGCAGGAGATACAAAATATTTCCGTGATAATAGAGAAATCCTCTTTTTATTTTAGATTCAACAGTAGATTTACTGATTTTTTAAATTATTTGCTGTCTTTATGATGTGATAATAATAAATATTCTCTGATAAATTTTACTTCGGATTTGTTTATTTAAAGGAAAAAATGTGCTTGATTTTATACAAAATGTACCATGACATTGTACATTTGTTTTAAAAAATCAAACCTAGGTAAAAGTTGCTACATATTTGACATTATAATGTCTTATTGAACCAATAAATTATATGCTCTGAATTAAAATTTGTCCTACAAGATTCTTTGCTTGATTTTAAATTATTAATTATATATGTTTCTGAATTGACTGATTGAAATAATCAAATTGCATGTATATATGTAAACTACCTTTTATAATGAAAAGCATCAGCATCATGTATATAGAAACTATGTACAGTAATTAATAAAATTCTCTTAAAAGTTGGCTAGTTTTTTCAATTTTTTGAATTTACAGTCTCTGTGTAATATTTTCCAAGAAAATATTTATTTTTATTTAGAAATGCTATTTTTTTTTCTTTTCAAGATAATTATAAGAAGAGAAGTAATATATTAGTCACAGTGGTCGGGGGGAAAAACTTTTTTTTTGTAGTGAACTACAACTAATTTATTACAAATGTAGCTAACTAAAGTTACTTTTTAAGGAAGGACAACAAACTACTTTTGAAATTTATTCGTTACTTTGCTACTGAGTAAAAAATAAATAAATACACATTCTGAGGATTAAATGGAAAAACTTGGAAAAGGGGTTTAGATTAATAAATTAGCTCATTTAAAAATGGAATATTACTAAGAACTATCTGTTCCTTCTTTTTTTTGAGCCAATTTGTTATTCTAAACCTTTTTTTCATCGATTTTTGTGAATATTCACTGCAAGAAGGAATGATAAAGTTGAAATAATTCAACCTTCAAGTTTTTATTCCATTCTTTCCAGCAAATATTTAATTTAAGTGCAATTCGTCTACTTATAAACCTAAATAGAAGCTGTCATAATTTGATTTAAATTTTATATTGACATAAATATGAGGGCTGGGGGGTACATACAGACAGCTCAATTTTCCTTAATTTAAGAAAATATGAAAACTATGAAAAAAAAAGAATTCTTTATTGGCAGCACTATGATCCACTTCCCAAGACAGTTTGAAACGATTAACTGTAAAGTTGTTCAACTCATGCCAATCATACATTCTTGAAACTTGAAAGTAATTTATACTCTATTTGTTTGAAGGATAATTAATGCACTTTTATATTGAATTTTGAAAATAAATTGTATGAAAGTAAATATCTTATTTATTCAATATAATCAATGAATGATCTATTAATCAAATTTATCCAAAATATTTCCTACTAGGCCAGGTCTGACAGAAGTATAAACATCTAGCTATGGAGCGCGCAGCACGTTTGGGCTTTGGGGCCCATATGGTCAGTCTAAATGTTCCCCTAATGTTATAAGTTATGCAAAATAGGTACAGTAGAAGACCGTTATAACGCATACCTTGGAACCAGAGCTTTTGTGTTATACAGGTTTTTACGTTATACAGAGCATTTCACGAATTTTGAACTAATATTCAGAATCTTACTAATATTATATATGCGAAAGTTTGTCTGTATGGATGTATGGATGGATGTATGGATGTTTGATACTCTTTCACGCAAAAACTACTGAACGGATTTTGATGAAACTTTACAATAACATAGCTTATGCATCAGAATAACACATAGGGTAGTTTTCGTCCCGTTATGGGGGGCAAAACCCCCTTAGGGGGGCAATAAAACACAATTTTTGTATAAATTCTCTAATATTGGGATGAAAAAATACTTGCACATATTTACATTATATGTCCATCGAAAGCTCTGATTTTTCTGCTGAAGATGGCATTTGTTCGAAATTTCTAAGTAGAATAAAAAACGAGTTATGAGCTTTTTAGATCCATGTTAGAAGGCTTTCCTCAACTCAATACAGTATTTAGTGTATCATCTCAACTCCCCGTCGATAGCGACAATTGTTGTATTGTTGACTTTCTTTGCTTTTCGTGATTGTTCAAGGCTTTTCTCAAGTCAAATCTTGAAGTAAGATTTTTGCACAAGATTGGCAAATAATACATGATTTGACTGATGATTTTCCATTTAAACGGAACTTTAATGTAATTAATGGTTTTTATTATTATTTATGCTAATTGAACACTTACTCATTATCCAAACAACCAGCAGATCGCCAAAATTTTTGCAGAAAGATTTCCGTAGCTGATGCATTTGGCAGTTTTTTCAACGTTGCTGTTTTTGAAGCCGAAGACTACGTCATAATGTTTCTCAGCTTTCACCATGTAAACAAAATATCGCCAATCAAAGAATTTTCAAAAGACTTTTTTTACTGTGTTAAATAATCCAGCAACTAAATTAGGCAAATCCATAAACAGCACAAAAACTTCCATTAATTTTCCTTTTTGCACAATTTCAAACAATCACCAAATTTTATTACTTATTTTGGTAACATTTCGGATGAAACTGTTTAGCGCCATTTTATGGTGACCAAAAATATCTCAGCATCTGGCGACGATATCTCTGTAACGAAAATTAATATCATATCGTTTTACAAAGTAAGGAAAGAATGGGGGAGCATCATCGAAGGTACCTCGAAACGACTTTCGCAAATTCGGTAAAATCGCACCAAGAGCCACAATGATTGAAATTTCCCGAAATAACTAAAGCAAGTATAAGGGGATTACGAGCGCAGCTACTTTTTTTTAATCACTTCGTACTTAATTAGCCATACAGAGAAGGTTTTAGACTCCATGTTAAAAAAAAAAGTATCAACAGATTAATCTTTTTAAACATGAGAAGATTAATTTCATGTTTTTTAAATTTGTATATGCTTAAATATAGTGCTTTCGTTTCTAAATCAATACTACTTTGTTCTTTATACTTATTGCTATTTTAGTTTTATGGGTAAGGAAGAAACTCGATTTTTAATCACGTCAAAAAGATGTGTTTTAAATTTTTTTACTTAAAACAAAAAACAAAAGCAAGTAACGATTTTTTCTAATAATTATTACTGACCCAGGCAACGCCGGGTATTTTTGCTAGTATAGCTATATATTAGCACTTCAGAATGAGTTTTATCTGCTTCTTATGAGTATTAAAGTACATTTATTCATTCACAAATATGTTATCCTGCACTTCTGCTAGCTTCATGGTTTGCATAACAGCAGCATTTTCAAGAACCATCTTGTATTTTTTGTTTACTGTGAGTATTAATTTTCATTTAAAAGCTTTGAATTAAGATAGGAGGATGAAAAACTGTTTCAAAATTTAATTCTCCCATTAATTTTTACGATTGCAAACAGAGGCATAACTTGGCCACGTGAAGAGGGGGGGGGGGGAGCAAACTTTTTTTTTAAAAGGGAAATTTATTTGATTCATATTCTGCCATCCAACTAAAATTATGAAAAATTGTACTTTTTCAAAAATAAATGAATAAATTTAAGAAATCATAATGAATTTTAACGCAATGTATATTATTCAGTTTAAACAGAATAGATCTACAGAGTAATGCGCGCATACATCTGGAGAAGTTTTTAAAAAAATGAAATTTCTCTCCCAAAAAATTTGCTGACCCTCTTTTGTTGTGTTTATAGTTAACACGATCAGTGTCGCCAAACAGTTGTACTTACGTTTTGTAATCCTAAAGTACAGATTTCTTTTTCTAAGTGGTGTTGATTTTAATTCGCGAATAATTCCATGGACTATAGAGAGCTCAAGGAATTTTTAGTAACTTTGGAAATGAGTTTTCTTTCTTCCGAAGTTGTTTTCCAGGATCCCAGGAATGAAGAATCTGTACAGTGTACACACCCTGTAATTAGTAACCTATGCCCTTAAACCAAGTGATATTCTATTTTAGTGACGCAACCCAAAAACTGTTTTTACAGGGGAGGGGGGGGGCACATTGAGAAAAAAAAAAGAATTTAGATGTGATAGAAAAGGGGGTCCGGGGGCTCTCCCTCGGAAAATTTTTGAAACTTGTAGCTTTAAAAACGCAATTTTAGACATTCTTCGTTGATGTTAGGGGAACAGAAGGTACAGGGGGTTCTCAGCGGAATTCTAGAAATTGAAGCTTTAAAACGTGATTATAGGACATATTTACACATAGGACGACGTTAGGGTAACGAATAGAGCCTAAGGACTGTCTCCGATCGATTTTTTTTAATAGATCGAATTCAATTCCTCCTTCCCCCTGCTTTCGACATTGAAGTTTTAAAAACGCAATTTTAGACAAACGTTGAACATTTTACGGAAAGAAGGTTCTGAAGCTCATCCCTGGTAAAGTTTTCAAAATTACGGAGCTAAAAACCAAAGCAATGTTTTATATTCAGTGGCTATTACACTTAAAATTGTTTTATGTGTAGTTTAAAAAACCTAATTGCTTATGATGCTGGAGGAAGGCGGTACAGGGACCCTTACCCGAATATATTCTGAAATTCAACTCTTAAAAACGCGATTGTAAGGCCATATTTTGTAATATTAGGGTCAGCAATGTTTCGAAATAAAAGCTCCAAAAACACAATTTTAAGCGATTTTCAATGTTGTACTGTAATTGGGGTATTTCCACTGGAAAATTCGCAAAATTGAAGATTTGAAAAAGAAATTTAGGATGCTTCATAATGCTTCCGGTTTGGGAGGGGGGGGGGGGGGCTTTTGAGGAGCAGTATTTTGAGCACTTTTTTTTTTAATTTTTAGACGAACTAGAGAAGAAATAGGACGGGGGGTGGGGATTAGCTGATCAACAAGCTGTTACTTTTAAATATTTTTAATTCAAAGATTTATTTTTGAAAAAAATTACGATCTTCTCCTAAAATTACTATTAATTTCTAAAAATCACTTTGTTTTCCAAAGACGTGTTCTTTTCTTCTCTTCAATAATAAAGGTTTTGAAAAACATTCAACTCGGCATTCTGGGGGAGGCTGTGAGCGTGAGCCCCCTTTCTGGTTGCGCCACTGTTCTATTTTGACCAGTCTATTACATGGTTGGCTGTTCATTCGTGTGAGCGCCAGTTAAAGGATTAAAAGTAAATTTCGCTTTAAGAAAAACTTTGGAAATGCAAAATGTCCACCCTTTCTCGAAAACACTTTTGGGCATGTAATCCTAGTTTACTACCTAAATTTAGTAAACTAGGATTACATATTGTCAGGGGGGGGGGGGACAAAACTCATCATCGCTTTGGGATCAGGTATACGAGCCTCTTCTGGACTTCAGATTGCGCCACTGTGTTGCAGTTTAAAAACAGATAGACTATAGGTTGAAATTACTAATTGGTGGTTGAAGACAGCGATACAACTTTCGCATATTATTCATAACAATTGAATTGGTAATATGCGAATTACATGTTATTATCGTTTGAAAATAAGGAACAGATCATTTGACAAACAATTTTAAAAAATCCTTTGCTGAAAACTAGGGGGGCAAAATAATAACTTTTCCCATAGCTCAAGAAAAGTAGGGGGGCACTTGCCCCCCTAGTTTACCTTAAGAGAGGGAATGGTATCGAGAGAGTGAACCAGGACTCCCCTTTAAGTAGAGTATAGAATATTGGGGACCGGAAGTTTCTCCCTCGGAGAAAATTTTGAAAAATACATAGATATACAATTCTGCATTTTGAAGCCGTATAAGATGTAGTTGGAACTACAAAAATATCAGGACAGAAATAGGCAAACAAAACTTTTTTAAAAGTTATACACTCTTTCGAAAATTAAGATAACACACAGTAAAAATTGTTTTTGATTCGACAAATCAATGACAGCAGTTGACCATAGGCGGATTTAGGCCGAAAATTTTGGGGGTGCAACAATAACAGGGATCGGGGGGGGGGGGGACAAGGCAGTGGTGAAATCAGAAAATAGTTTTAGGGAGGGGCGCACTTTTAGGTCTAAAAAACGCAATTTAAACCATATTTAGTAACATTAGGAGATCGGCAATTCTTAACATTTCAAACTGCAGAAAAAGTCTTCAATGAAAGTCGATGTTGTTAGATAGCATGTTGTTAGATTTGATTAACAATGGGTGAATCCATTTTCTAGTTTGGAAGGGGATTCACGCCCCAGAAAAAATTTGCTATAGTAATTTTGAAAAACGCAGTTTTACAATTCTTGGTGATATTTTAGGGGCAATAAAGGTACGTGTGGCTCCAAGACTATTTTTAGAAATTTAAGTCTTATACATGTGATTATAGTCCATATTTATAGTTTAGGTTAGGAATGAGACTCATGGACTGCCTCCAATCGATTTTTTGAAAAACAGATAGAAATACGCCCCCTCCCCCCCCACACTACCTCTTTAGTTTTTCATAATTAAAGTATTAAAGTTCCAAAAACGCTATGGTGGACAATTTTTGATGCTGTTACCGACAGGTTGTTCATTCGTTCGACTGCTCTCTCCTGGAAAATTTTCGAAATTGAAGTCCTAAAAATGAAGTCCTTATGCAATACTCCATGGTATTAAAAAAAGGATTTCGAAGGCTACTGTCCCAAAAGATTCTCTCACTTAAATATTACGAAATAGTAGTTTTCAAAACCAAAATATTAACAATCTTTGATGATATTGGAGAAGAGGCCCTTGTTCGAATATTTTCCAAAATTGAAGTATTAAACACATGAGTGTAAGACCATTTGGTAACGTTAGGGACACTGCAATTTTTCAAAAACGAAGCTTCAAAAACGCAATTGTAAACGATTTTCGATGTTTTCTTGTGATTAGAGGATCTTCCTTGGAAATTTTACGAAAGTGAAGCCCAAGAAACGAAATTTGAGATACTCTGTAATAACTTTAGCTGGAGGAAGGGCTTCGGAGAAGAAAAATTTTGAGGACTAATAGAAAAAATGAAAGAAAGGGGGGGGGGGAGGGGCGGAGAGATACGAAAGAAAGAGGATTGCGCGAGGAGGGGGGAGTAGGAGGCACACAATTCGCCGCCAATAATCTGAAGCTGTTGAAAAATTTAAATGTCAATATTTCCTTTTGAAAGAAATTAGGATTTTTTCTTCTTCTTTTTTTTTTCATTCATTCATTTTTTTTCTTAAACTGATTGCTTTTTCCCAAAATGAGATCTTTTCCTTTCTTCAGTAATTAAAAGTATTTTTTTAAAAACATCAACTCAGCATTTTGTAGGGAGGGTCACCAGTCTTGGGCCCCTCCCCCTGGATGCACCACTGCAGCAAAATGTCCGGGAGTCCTCCTTTAAAATTTTTTGAAAATTTACCTTAAAAATGTTGGTTTTTAGTTGATTTCAGAGTAGATTTTATTGATGAAGTTTGTTGCAACAGTCATGTTTTTTTTTTTTTTGGACTTGATTAGCAAGAGTAGTTTTAAAATAGAAGAATTGGTATTGATGTACGAATAAATGCCCAATTACAGAACACGCAATTATTCTATACAATAACACAGCACTGAACATTAATTTATTTTAGAAATTTCTTTATTTGAATAAAATTATGTGAATTACGTATTTTTTTTTTTTTTTTTTTTCAAATGGATAAAATTAATTTACTTCTTAATATGAGCACAGTTATATGTTTCTCGCCTTAGTGACCTGTGGTGATGCACTGGATTCAAGTAAATTTACTAGTATAGCCAGAGCTGCCAACTGCTATGAAAAAATCGTAGTTTCTACGAATTACAGATTAAAACTACGACGCTACGAAAGCGGGTCCAAAAATAACGATTTTCTGTTTCTTTAATTTATAACCCAAGAACCTCCCCCCCCCCAAAAAAAAAATCACAAACTGATAGAAAACTAAATCGGTAAGTTCAGAAAATCAAACTTCTAGACGTGTGCTGCCGGTTTAGTTTTCATGCAGTTTATGGGTTCTTCGACAAAAAAGCGGAAAAATTGCCAAAAATATCGTGAAGAATATAAAAGCACTTGGCCATTCTTTATTTCATCTTTAAAGACGGTTTATGTAAGATGTACTGTTTTCAATAGCGATTTTTCAATTGGAAATGGTGGTCGTGATGTTACTTCAAAAAGACATGCCGACCGGGTGAAAGGTACAGCTAATAATTAAGAATTTATCATCTTAAAATATTCAGTATAAAATCTTTTATTCCGTACTAATATTTTCTGTATTATATTTGAAATTCATTAAGTATCATGTTTTTCTTCATTATTCAGTTGACAATTTATCACTGTTTGATTCTGAAGCAGCGCCCCCCCCCCCCCCCCCCGCCGGAAATTGCAGCTACGATTTTGGATTTTCAAAGGTTGGCAGCTCTGAGTATAGCAGCTATGAATTTTTTTTTCTCCCAACTGCGTTTCTGGGTGAAATGTACTAAATTAATTTTTTTCAAAACCCGACGAAAAATTTTGGGGCTGCGGCGCACCCCCTTGCATTCCCGTAAATTCGCCTATGCAGTTGACAGAGAGAAAAAGCGTGGGAAGAGCCCACTTTGCTTAGGATTTTTCAAAGAATTATCTAATTATTTCCAAGGACTCTAGAACTACTAAAATTATTTAACGCACTTCATTTGTACTTTCCAGTGTCTGATATTTTAGCAGGGCTGTGGAGTTGGAGTCGAAGAGTCGGAGTCGGACTGATTTTGCGGTAAAGGAGTCGGAGTCGTTAGAAAACATGCCGACTCCGACTCCGGGCTTCTTTCTTTCTTTCCTTTTCACTGACTCCTATTCCTATTCCTATTCAGAGTCACAACTGACTACAACTGTATTTATGTCGAGGACTGCATACTAAGTGCATTGCCTCCATTATTTTATATACCGATAGATGGCGGCACCATCACCGGATCGAACAGTTAATGAGAATTTAGAACTAGCTACCTGGTGCTAGCACCCCCAGAGGTATCGTTTCACTTGGAGGACATTGAGACCACGAGCATATTTAACGTCGCCCAGTCCCCTTTAATGACGACGATGGATCTTCGACCATCGAGGTTCGAACTCAGGACCCTCCGGCCCCGAATCCGACACTCTACCAATCGAGCTACCACGTCCCTTTTCACTGACTCTCCTTGCATTTTTTAAATACTGACTACCAATTGGTTCGATTACATGTATAAAAAGATACTAATGAGAAAATAACTGCCATTGTGGCAATCAGCTAGCTTGAATGCTTACCGAACTTTCTGTAGCCGTCCCCTAGTTTGCTTGCTTTTTAACTTAACTAACAGCAACTGTCAGCAAACGGTTTTGTTGCCTAAAATTTTCAAGTAATCACTTTCAAATGAAAATAGAAATATAGTGTTTTGTTCGATCTCAGTTATAAAATAGTAAAAGAAACGTAACAAATTAGTAAGTCGAGGCCCGTAGCTAAGGTTGAAACGTTTAAGGGTGATCGGCATATTCAAAGAAGTTCTGGCGCGAAAGTACGAATCCAAAAGATTCGATGAAATAATCTTATGTTTTTTTTTTTCTTTATTAAGACTATTTCTATAAGCTTGGTTCTCACTAAAAACAAAAAGCATGGAACAAAAAAAATTTTGAAAAAAAAAAAAAAAAATTGGAACCGACTTCAAAATTGCTCTAAAAAGTGAAAAATAATTTTATTCTTTAAACACCATCGACAATACTTTTAAACATAATTTTTGAAGTTGGCGCAAAAACGATAGATAAAATCATTCACAGCCATAACTCAACTACAAGTATAAATTTAACCAGGTCCAGTTTCTTCACTACCACATGCATTACGCATTGATGACAGCATATTTCAGTAACGATATAAATGTTTCGTTCCTAACTTTGGATGATTTTTTGATAAAAATATGAACGAAGCATGGTTACAATGGATTTTACTTTTTGTTTTGCGCCAACTTCAAAAATTATGTTTAAAAGTATTATCGATGGTGTTTAAAGAATAAAATTATTTTTCACTTTTTAGAGCAATTTTGAAGTCGGTTCTATTTTTTTTTTTTTTCAAAATTTTTTTATTTCATTCTTTTTAGTGTAAATGCAGATATTTCAGTAAAAGTAAGAAGTTACCTAGTAAGAAGTTCGGCTCTATATCACTGTATTGCTTTAGAAAAGCCTTTATTCAAAATTATCATTACAATTACTATTACCTACTGTTATATAGCACCAAACTTTTATAACAATGAGTTTCATACTGTCGCGTAGATGAAGATAGCGAAGACAATGTGAAAGCCAAATGAAGCGAATACTCGTTAGTCTCAACTCGAGATCTTTATTCAGAACCACGAATGAACATTACATCTCCTTATATACAACTTGAGAAAGTGCTGGAACTTTCCAGACTTGGAAAGATACAGAAATTAATAGAACATTCGAGAAAATACGGGAAACAGTAGAAACGAAATTTAAGTAAAATTCACTTTGTCCTAGTCGGGATTTGAACCCGGGTCACTCGTGTAGGAGGCGAGAATTCTACCACTGAGCCACCGTTATCCACGGATAAAAAGTGCGAACTTCGCTACAATATCATTTTAATCATTTAATAGGGAAATTTACTGTTTTTTGCCCATAACTTTTTTTCTGAAGAACAAATATGGTCAAACAAAGTAATGGGACCTAAGTTGAGCCATCCCCTATCCATTAAAAAAAGAATCAACAAAATCGGTTCACTAGGTGAGACGCTATGAGTGGACAAAAAAAAAAAAAAAAAACATACATACGGTATGAATAGATAACCGCCTCCTTTTTGAAGTCGGTTAAAAATAATTGTAAATGATTTCTTGATTACAATACTCAATAATTGAAGTTAATCTTAAAATCTTCATATTAAGGTTAATTCTAAAGCAGTCAATAAAATTTAAATTAAAAATTTAGCGAAGAAGAAATATAAGTATAGTAAAAGCTATTCGTACAAATTTGTATACCGCCGCATTTTGTGTAAAATAAGCTCCTGACGTATATGTGCCCTATTTTCGTTGAAATTATATTGATGAAATATAATTTAAAATATATTCGCGAAAATTTTCAGAATTGAAATATTTATATTTTTTATAAACTCTGAAATTAACTTTGGGTGTCATCTACCAGATAGGTGTCAACCCAGGGCAAACCACCCGCTCTCAAGAACTTGGATTTAGGAAAAAAGCTTTTTTCCTTTCAAGTTACGGCTTTCAAAAATTGAAAGCACACGATTTGATCAATATCTATTTGTTAAACATTAAAGGGGGGCAAATAACAGATAATCCTTTTCAAATTTTTTAAAAAGGAGTTTTAAGTCATCTCACTTTTTAACTCGTAACTATTGGAAAATTTGATTTTTAAATTGAATTTCCAACGTTGTATGCGTCTTGGGTTTACAATAAAAAACAAAAAATGAAATTTTCGTAAAAAGGAATTAAGATTTCAATCTCTGTTTAGAGGTTTTCCCCCTTCCCCTGAAGGGAAAGAGGGAGTTGAAAAAATACAATTTAAAAAAATAAAAAAAAAATCCGGAGTCGGAGTCGGGCGTTTCAAAATCCCGGAGTCGGGGTCGGAGTCGGCCATTTTCCTTCCGACTCCGCAGCCCTGTATTTTAGTACTTGGTTGTAAATTTTTACAGTCCAGTTCTAACTATGTAAGAAAAGCTGTTTTAAATTTAAAAGAAAAAAGAAACAATATATATTTCATGACAACAACTTTGCTTCAGTTGCAAGTGGGGCAGAAAACGAAAAGGAATGGAGGAAGTGTATATTTTTCCGTGCTAAGCAGATTAACAATATGCAGAAAAAGTAAGCTAAAAGCAAGCAATAATAAAAGAATGTCCAAAGTACTGCATTCCGAATTATATAAATAGCAAGATATGAAACATGTGACTCACAAAAATTTGTAAAATGTTTCAGAAACGTGAGAACCATGGTTTTTACATTTTTGGTGCAGGATGTAGCAAAGAGCTGAATTTTACATAAATTGGCATTTCTTTTCCCTACCCTCTCCCATTTTTGGTTTGTAGCCACACTTTTCTAAAATTTCTAGGTTTTCAAGCATTCAAAAATGAAATTTTATTTTTTCAAGTAATTGCTTTTTTTTTTTTGGAACGAATCATGCTAACTTCCAGGAGTTGGGTGGGGCCCCTAACAAAGCTGTGGCCCTAAGCTATAGCTTGCTTAGCCTTTACGCAAATTCAGGCCTGCTTATTGGATCTAGTTCTGCCATGTCAAAAGATAGCACTTATCTGCTTCTCAAAGTTGCTAAAATATAATCTAGTCATAAATAAAATAACTGAATTTTAAGTAATGACTGAAATAATGCTGTTTCGCGCGAGATTCATTGTTGAAGTCGTCAGAGCGTTACTCGATCAGTAATTTTGGCTGTTATGTATAGGATTATTACGAGGGTCGATCCAAAAGTAAGGTACCCATCAATTTTACAAATATACAGCACTGTCTATTCTCATTGAAATTTGCATAGTTGGAAAGAAGAAACATTTCTCTATTTTTATGCGTAATCGCAATCTTTTTCTGTGCATGATTGTCGACGGTGCCTTAACTTCTGTATCGAGTGTCACAGAATTCCACCACCAGAGTGGGACATGATGGTCAACAAACCACTTCGCTCTTGATTGCAGTTCGGAGCTCGAGTCTAGTGATTACCACTTGTTTCCCAAGTTTAAGGAATACTTTGATGGGCAACATTTCTGGAGCGACGAAGAAGTCAAAAAAGGGGTGAAACTCTTGCTCAACGGGTTTGCGGTGGAATTCTGTGACACTCGATACAGAAGTTAGGGCACCATCGACAATAGAATGCGCAGAAAAAGATGGTGATTATGTATAAAAATAGAGGAACGTTTTTTCTTTCCAACGATGTAAATTTCAATGAGAATAGACAGTGCTGCATGTTTGTAAAATTGATGGAAACCTTACTTTTGGATCAACCCTCGTATTATTGTACTTTTTTGTTGTTGTTTTTCAGTCCTGTTGTTAATCTTTCATTAATAAATTATGATTTTCGGGACAGTTTTAGAAAAATTACTTCATGAGTTTTAAAATTCTCTTCCATGCCTTTTAAGTGTAAAATTGACGTTTTTTCCTGCTTATTATTTCTTAAATGTATTTAAATGCAAAAATATTACTGTTAGTGTAATTCGGGCCCGTGGTGGCCTGATCGGCAAGGGATTGAACTTGGGGGCCGGAGGGTCTCGGGTTCGATCCTCGATGGTCGAAGATCCACCGTCGTCATTAATGGTGACTGGGCGACGTTAAATATGCTCGTGGTCACAATGTCCTCCAAATGGAACGATACCTCTGGGTGTGCCAGACCAGAAAGTTATTCGGCTCCTGGCCTGGTTCTAAATTCTCGAACTGTCCATAGATGGCACCACCATCTATTGTGTTGTCTTCTGAAGGCAAGGCGAAGGCACGCAGTCCTTCATAGTTTGAGGGCCAAAGGTCCCTTTGATAGTTGATAGTTGATAGTAGTGTAATTCGAACTTTAATTTTCCATTCTGCATTAGTTTTCATTTGTTCGGTCGCAAATTCGAAATGTTGAGACTTCGGTGCTTGTACTTGTATGCGTACGTTTAGAAGTAGGAGCTAATTATTCTTAAATTCACGTTAGTTTTTTTTCTCTTAAATTTAATAAGTGTTTGTTTAAGGTAGGATTGTAATTTAAACATGCAACGAAAGTTGTGCACTCAGTTTAAGACACCATGGCGAATGACGGTAAAGTTTTTCGCCAGAGTTTGCAAGTAATAGAAAAGAAACATTAAAATATTTTTCATTCACCTGTATGATTTAATTTGTTTTTGAAAATATGTCAGCTGAACATTTATCTTCACTGATCAAACATTGAAACCCTTGAATGTAATATCTTATAAGAAAGGCTGGAATGGAGCTGCGTAGTTGTTGAATCGGACTGATTTAGGGATAAAGAAATCGGAGTCGGAAGTCGGGACAATCAGCTGTGGCTGTGGAGTTGGATTTTGTAAGAAAGGCTGGAACAGGGTTGTGGAGTTGTTGAGTCCGACTAATTTAGGGGACAAAGAAGTCAGAGTCAGAAGTCGCAATCAGCTATATGGCATCAGAGTATGGATTGGGATCGGAGTCGAAGTCGAATTTTATAAGAAAGGCTGGAACAAAGAGAGGTCTGCGGAATTGTTGAGTGGGAGGGATTTTGTGGCAAAGAAGTCGGAGTCTGAAGTGGGAGAGTTTAAAATTCAATGAGTCAAGCGTCGATAATTTTCTCTCCGACTCCGTAATCAGCTATGGCTGCAAAGTCGGAGTTGGACTGATTTTGGGGAAAAGAAGTCGAAGTCGGAAGCTCTAAAATTCCTGGAGTCATTTTCCTTCCGACTCCGCAGGCCTGTTTGTATCTATTACTCATATGTTTGCTTCTTCAAATGCTTTTCAAGTTAAAATCAGGTCAGGTTAAGTCTCATTAAAAAATAAAAAAACACTTCCCCAGGAACTTAATTGAAATTTAAATTACAATTATTTGAGGTCACGGCTTACACCCACTCCAAAGAAATAAGATTTTTAAAGAAAGCTATAATCGAGTCTCAACTGAATAAGAGCGGATTCTTTGCACACTGCTGTTTAAAAGGATGTAGGCAAATGAGGGCCAGGGCCTGATTAACGCATGGTCCAGCGGATCCGTGCACTTGGGCATCATAGTTTTGGGGGCACCAAAGTATGATTTATTTCTCTTTTTCTTCCCCTTTTTAAGACAACTATTTTGAAAATGTATGCATTTTCTTGTGAGAAGGGTATCAAATTTTACCAGGACCTGGGCATCACTTAGGCTTGATCGGTCCTCGTTCAGGGCACCAAATATTTTTAGTGCTTAGGGCATCTGATGGTCTTAATCCAGCAGTGGCATGAACACACTGTTAATGAAGAGATTCAACAAACGCATTTTGGATAGGAAATGCGATGTTATTTAGAATCCAAAATCAACATAACAACAGAAATCTTGGGAAACACCGAATGGAACGCCCCCCCCCCCCCAGTGGTGGCCAGTTGTATAGTTCATCTATTGAGAAATCCACCACCGTATGGATAATAAACATTCAACAAAAGTTTTTTGGATTTTGTCGACTGTTAAGTGGATTTTGAATTTTAATAATGCTTCGTAAAAAGGTAAACTTTTCACATTTAAAAGTCTGGTGGTGTTCCATGGTGTTTATTCTTGTGTTAAAATGTAAAATAAGTAGCTCTCTCACTTTTTTTTTTTTTTTAGAAATCTTTATTTACACCAAACAACATGTAAATCATTTACAATTCAGTTTACTCCCCATTCAAAGGGTATAACCGTAAACTCTTAGACAAGCAATGACTGAAGTAATCATAGCAAAAAACACACTCGTAAATTAAGACATTATTTGTTTTACAAACAGTCACATGTACTGAGAGCAAGTCGTATATGAATAGAGAAAATAATAATAATATAAAAAGCTAGAGCATTGGCACGTTTTCATGTCTGCGCAGCAGCGTTGCCGTGTTGATAGATGGAGATTCTTAGGGGAGGAGTTAATATTATTATGTATTGTTATTTAGAATAGGAAGGAACACCTTTCGTTTTCATTCTGTAAGCAAGCACTTTAGACTGCGCAGGGTAAAAAGATGTTTCGAATATTACATTTAAAACAGAATGAGGGAGGGGGGGGGGTCAATAACTTAATACAGTTTAACTTCCGTCTCAAGTTGAAAGCGGATGAGACGTACGGAATTAGTTGGGGCGTTAATTCAGAAAGTTCAGATTTGGAGATGGTATCTTTTGGATGATAGTGCGGGTGTTTTTGTTGTTTAATGGAATGTACAGAAGATGAGTGGAACACAGGAGCCGTAGATCTTTGACTGCAAGGCACGATTCAAATGTTACCCTTGATAGACGGGTTCCTGTAGTAGTTCCCCCTCAACCTTGAGCTTTCTTCAGGGTTTTTACGTCAAGTTCTCCATAGTATTGTTCACTGGAAGAAAAAAAAAATCGTTCCTTAATTAAATAGTTCAAATTATAGTTACATTAATTTTATCTGCATACAATAGAAAGTACAGTAGCACCTCTTTAATTCGGATTAATAGGGGATCCAGGTTGCCCAAATTAATGAAAGTGCTGGTTAAATGAAATAATCCTTAAATTCACTCAAGGCACATAAACAAACTACTGGACTCAATAAAAGTTGCATTTTAAATTCAAGAGAACGAAATGCATTTCTGCATTTGGAAAAATTATTCAGACTTTTAAAAATACATATTGCGCTAATTCGTCTTCTACGCACTAGCGGTACCCGTACGGCTTTGCCCGTAGTAGAATATTAAAAGGGCATTTGGTTTGCCTGTATATTTACAAATATTGGATGATGAATTTCTCGCCCAATATGCTATGTAATTTGCTCGTCCATGTTATGGCAATTCGCTCGGTAAAATGGGATTAAAATTGGAATAGAAAAAGAACAAAATTAATTTCTTTTAAAAATCGCTTCGAGGTGCTCATCCCTATGCTAGGAACTAATTTTTTGCCAAATTTCATGAAAATCGGTAGAACGTTCTTGGCGTTATACGAATAACAGAGATCCAGCTTTATATAAGGTTTATTAACTTTCAGCTTTATTTTTAGTAAAGATGTGCATCTAAATGGCTGTCCGGATTAAACAAAGTCCGGTTTGATAGGGTACGGATTTTTGAAAGTCATAGGCGGCTGGTGCACCAAAAAAGTGGAGGATCGAAAGCGGTGCAGGAATGGGGGCACGTTAGGTGGGTGGGATCCTTAAAGCTGACTTTGAAAAACTGTGGCAATGGAATTTTAACAGCATTATTAATTCAAGTACCTTCTCTAAAAAAATTCGGGACATGACCTCAAAAATCGGGATGGCCACAGTAGACCTTCCTCCTCCCCCCCCCCCAACTCAAAACTCCATTTTAATTTTCATAAAGTTATAACACGAGAAAAATATAAAACGTTCAGGTATTGTCAACTCTTTTTTTTTAAACACGTCAATTAATCAAATTTATCATTTTCCGATCGATCGTTTACGTAAAACTTTAAAAACATTAATGGCAAGACCTACCTAGCTAGGCGCAGAGCCTGTTGCTAGTCACCACTTTTATATTTTCATTTATGTGTATATTTAAAACTAATTTTAAGAAATTTGATGCATCACAATCAATGCTTTTAGGAAAGCCAATTTCAGAACTTACCATCCTGGAACATTTTCTGGTTCATCACACTGTAAGCTGTCTACATTAAAAACTGTTCCGAGACTGCATCCGTAAGGTCTGGCTGTACCTTCAATGCAGACGTAAAACTTTCTGCAATCTGTTGGGTGAGCATGTCTGCTGTACAGACCAGGTTGATCAACATCAGATGGATCTGGGCAAACGAATCCTTCAGCAACTTCTGCAAAAGAAAGTTATTCGTTAATACAAATATACAGCCTCGATTAACCGAAGTGATCAGGGCCGGATCATCTTCGGTAAATCGAAAATTCCGGACAAACGATAATTATTTAATTTAAAAAAATGCTAATTTTTTAGTATAACGCGACGCTGCGACGCCCGACGTAGATTTTTGAGGAGATTCGGGAACAATTTCTGAATTGGAATTTTTCTTTTCTTTTTTCGCTTTCTGCTCGAATGTGTCGAATTTAAGGTAGAAAAATACAACTCAGAATGAAACAGAAAGAAAAACTAAAAACAAAAAAGGGCGCCTAAATTCATGAAGGAGACCTTGGAGGCTGAGAGGTCAAAAGCACTTTCTTCGGCGGCTGCCTACACCTCAATTTTGAATTTTATTTGTAAATTTTTTAGCCTACCTTGCTTTTCGTAAACTTTAAATTCAGCATATTATTTTCAAGCATTTCTTGATGATGACTTATTATAACTGTTATGATTAATCTAAAGCTAGTTTATCCTTGCAGTCTGATTTAAAAAAAAAAAAAAAATTGCGTCGCAGATTGCTGAAAAAAACTCTGCTGCTGAGATTCTAATATTAAGAGTTTTCAGAGTAACAATAAAAAATAGTTTCAATTTTGTTCCAATTATTATAAACTATAGTTCAGTAGATGTCACACAAACCAGAAAATACAATGTACATTTAATCAAACACAGTTTTAAACAATAGGATTTTGTTTCCTTCTGTCAGAAGTACTAGTTTATCACTGAAACTGATAGAATAAGAAAAAAAAAAAAAAAAAAACGTGGAGTGAGGAAAAAATCTTATATTTTTCCCAACGCTTAATTTTTAATTATTTTTTTAAATGTCCGGTTCTTCAGATAAGGCGTGATCTTTCCGACGTCACAAATGATGTACTTTGGCGCATCTGTCTACCGCGTTTCCACGTTATGATAATCAAGAAGCGAATTAAATATTGCGCTCTACGTTTGCTATCAACCTTATCGCTGCCAATACATGTGAGTAAAGAAGCGAATTAAATATTGTGCTCTGTGAATGACATCAGCGAATAGCATTTTGTGATATCATCGGCAGAAGTGTAAACAATGAAAGCGCACCGATTAAAATAATTGTTAGAAAATATTAAACTTTGCCAAATTATTTAAAAAATGGTCAGATCCTATTTTTTTAAGAATGCTCTTTCAGAAAAAAATGCTTTTAAAATTTCGGAAACGACTCCATTCCTACATAAAACAACTTTACTTTCAGATTTGATCACTATTGAATCTAATAGCATTTTAAAAGTTAGATTTATTTAGGGTTCCAAAAATATATCGATGAGTCCGAAAGAAGAAAAACACAGAAGTGATAGAAATACACGTAGAATGCGGTACCTGCTATAGGAATAGTTGCCTCCAGTGACTTAAAGTAATTTTGTTTATTTTCCACAAAATAAATAATAATATTTTTAATAAAATGATTTCAATTAATTTAATAACTTTTGAGTAATTAATTATATTTTTTTCAACTAATCATTTTAGTTAATAAATAAAAAATTCAAGGCACCGTTGCCAACCGTTCAGTTAAAAGTGCTTCGGATATTAAATGTTATACTGTGACTTGTTCTTTGTCAGGAAACTAAGAAAAATAATTTGAAGAAACATTAAGCACTTGCAATTAGAAAATTGTCAGAAAACTTGTTAAATAATTACAATTAGAACAATGAAAATGAGTAGCCTGGAGAAGGAAATGCTGTTATTGGTTCTTGACAACAGTTTTGGAAACAAAAGGAATTGCTTCAAAACTAGAAACGGGTAGAGAAATCGCAAAAGAAAGAACTTCGCTCGGGTTAGAAGCATTACCGTAAAACGGTACAACTTTGTGCCAAGGGGGCAACAATGGGCCACTGTTGCCATGGCGATGATTTTGCTCTCTCTAGTGGCCTCTTTTTCAAACTTACGAGCTCAAAAAAAATAAATAAATAAATAAAATAAATAAATAAATAAATAAATAAATAAATAAATAAATAAATAAAATAAAATAAAATAAAATAAAATAAATAAATACATAAAAAAACCCCCAGGCAGAGTGTAACCATTTAGGTAGTAAAAGAAACTTCATCAGATATTGCCAGTGTTTTTGTATGCCTTACATAACTTAGTCGTTCTTAGTGCGTGATTCGACTCGCTCGTGGGAGAACCAAAAGTCTCCTTTGGGTAGGCCACTTATGCAAGATTCCAAGATCTGGAAAGTTTCCAAGATCTGGAAAGTTCAGATTTGCTTTACTAATTTACCAGTTATGAATTAAGCCGCTTCTTGACTTAAAATGTTTCGTAGTTTTCACAAGTTCTCAACGTTTATCGAAAGTGGGAATGTTGGGGTACAACAATAAGCCACCTATTTTTCACGGTTTTTAGTGGCTTTGAGTTTCATTTTATTCTCTGTAGGGATGCTTTATTCATATTTTGTTGTAAATAATGGCAAGAAAAGACAGAAGAAGGCTTATGGATCGCCCTATCGCCCGTACTCATGAGCCCGTACTAGGTGTTTTTGAAAAAGGTGCTGACTGAAATCCGGACCAAATACAAACTGAGATAATTTTTAAAAATTATTTACTTTGATGAGATTTGGAATAAGAAATGTGATTTCACATTTCAGTTCTCAAAACCTTTTTGAACTCGTTTAAAATTCGTCAGACCTACGTATTTTCTGAGAACTATGTATCGGTACCTAGTCATTAGTCGGTGAGATTTTTCTAGTTTTCAAATGTTTCTAGGTCAAAACCTAGGCAGTTAATTAAGAACGTTACCAACGTTTACCATGTTGAAATTTATTAATCACTCAAAACGACAAGTGATGATTAAATCTTAAAAAAATTGAAAAAAAAAATGTACATGATGGACTAAAAAAATTCTTTATACAGTTTCAAGCAGAGGACAACATGTAGTCTCAGATAACAATAGGTCAGATCAAGTTTTCGCTGTGTTTTCTAGGTTAAAATGAGATGGGCCATGGAGGATAAATTCCCCTTCCTCTTCTTTTCAACTTAGATTTTGTTTAAACATTTCATTCGAAAAACGAAATACATAGCTATCATTGCTAAAGTCCTCCAACTTCTAAATCAAAGATGCACACGGAATTTTCATTGAAAACATCGAAAAGTGGCCCATAGTTGGACCACTTTACGTTAATATGTTGAATTTTTAAATTCAGTTTAATAAAGCTCTACAAGTTTTAATGCTGGATTATAAAGCATTACAGCTGTCTAATTTCATCCAACATAATGCATGACTCACATGCAGTTAATTCATAAAAACATTAATTATTTAATCAACAGCGAAATGAATCAAAAATGTTTTTGAAAAGGAAATGAACCTTTTCCGTTTCTTAAGGTTACCCTGAAATTTTTTTATTTCGTTACCAATTTTTACTGTCATGTCTTCTGATTACATTTTTTTGAAAAGCATTTGTTGACTTTTTTTTTTAGTTTTATGTTTCTTATTGTAATTTTCAACTTTTCTTATTTTTGTACCAGTCAATTCTTAATGACTTTTGGTTTAATCCTTCTTTAATTTTTTCCTCTCAGTTTTTTAATCGGGAATCGACGGTAAATTTCCATTCTTGGCCTTTATTCATGACCATGAGAATACTATTTTGAAATTGTATTGCTCTAGATTCTAGATTCAATCGTTATTTATAGCTAATAAGATAAAAGCAAAAAGCACAAAATTATTTTAAAACTCTAATAAAAATAATTAAAAATAAGAAAATGTATTCTACAAAAGATCAGGATATTTATGGCGCACAAAACGTTTTAACGAAAAAGAAGACAAGGACTACTGATATTGAAGGTATATGAGTATGTATAGAGGTGACAAAATTAAAAAAAAAAAAAAAAAAAAATCTGTACATTCTTTTTGAATTTTTTTTCTTTCTTTTTTGACTTACACATTGCGTAAAAAACATTTTTTTTAAAGGAAAAAATAATACTTTTAGAATTTGATTATGTTATTGCTATTAATTTTTAAAGTAGCTAGTACTTCAAATCTTTATTTAAACTGAGCTGTTTTGCTCAATCATCTCAAATTGGTAATATTTTCAGTTGGTTTGACATGCAAATTATTGTTTAGATTTAGAACTAAACGACTGAGAGGAAAGTAGACAAAGTTACCTGTTTAAAAGTAAAGGCAATATAATCTATGAAAGTCTTACCGAACTGGTCGCATCTTTCTACGAGATCAGCCCAAACGCAGACCCGCTGTTCAGCGTCGTAGGCCAATCCTGGAGGACATTCATATCGGGAAGCCTCCCCGTTCCAGCAGGAGTAGAATACGCGGCAATTGTCCTGGTTTGAGTAGATTCCATACAACCTTGGGCAGTTTGGGGTGCTGATCGGTGGCTCTGGAGAAAAACATTAATAGTTTATTGAATAACTTCAACATAAGATTTTTTTTCCTTAAATTTCCAATGGCATGTGAAAATGGCAAACTCTTACAAAGCAAATAAGTACAATGAACACAATAAAACAGAAGAGAAAAAAAGTCAATGATTCTTCAGCACAAATATAGCAGTGTAATATCTCTTCTTCTCGCAAGCCCTACACAAAATCGGGAATCTGATCAAGTGGTAGTCCTTTCCACAAATCGGGCAGTTTGAACTGACAAATATTCCTATGCAGCTGGCAAGGCGGCCGTAGCCTAATGGAAGTATAAATTTCACAACTGCTTTTTCATGGGGTTTAAGTGAAATATTTTGACCCAAAATGTTCCTTTAACTCTTTGTGGAGACACGGGAGGTATCACTTTCCATTTAAATCTCGTTAGACCTGTGATACAGCTTTTAGGAACGGTGGAATTTGTGTGTACATGACGCTAAATTTTATGATCTCTTGGGGGTCGAAAAATATTCATAAAATCGAATAGCATTGCTTCAGTAAAAGAGTTTTCGGACCTGGTAAGCTGTTTGTAAAATCGTGACTACTCGTAAGCTAGAGATTTGTAAAATCAAGACGAACTGCGTACTCGACTTAGTAGCCAAGAAACCTGCCTGTTCATTAACGAGAATTCTGCAATGTTGAGAAATCTACTGGAGAACAAACTGTCTTCAGGATCTCACCGGGAATCTTGAACATTCTCAGATAAAAGAAATTCGTTTTAAATTTGATACGGGAAATGAGACCTTTCCCATTCGTTGGAAATACAGCACTGTTATTTGAGTCGCTAATTAACAGTTTCTCTGTTATGTTCTTATTCATTTGTTTTCGTTTCATAATGGGGTTGTTTCCTTCAGTCAAAAGTACTACTTTTAGTCACTGAAATTGATCAAATGAGCAAAAAAAAAAAAAAAAAAACACATAGACCCAGAAAATATTTTCATTTTTCCAACAGTTATTTTTTAATTATTTTTTTAAAATGTCCGATTTTTCAAACAAGGCGTGGTCTTGATGACGTCACAAATGATGCATTTTGGCGCATCTTTCTACCACGTTCCACGTTATGATAATCAACAAGCGAATCAAATATTGCGCTCTACGCTTGCTATCAACCATATCGTTGCCAATACACGTGAATCAAGATGCGAATTAAATATTTTGCTCTGTGAATGGTAACACTGAATGGCATTTCATCATTTGTGGTGTCATCGGCAGAACCGTAAACAATAAAATAGCACCGATTTAGGTAATTTTTTTAAAAATATTAAACTTAAGCAAATTATTTAAAAAATGGTCAAATCCCGTATTTTTAAGAAAAAATACTTTTAAAAATACTCTTTCAGAAAAAAATACTTTTAAAATTTTGGAAACGACCCCATTCAGTTGAAAAGTTTTCTGCACATTTGCGTCCAAGGCATTGAGGATAAGATTAAGTTTTAAGAACAAAATTTTTTATTTCTCAAGAGAATTACACTTTTAAAATAAAATTTTTTTTAAAAAAAGGAAAAAAAATGTTGAAGTATTTTGCTCTGTGAATGGCAACACTAAATGGCATTTCATCATTTGTGATGTCATCGGCAAGATTTGTAAACAATGAAAGCGCACCGATCAAAGTAATTTCTTAATTTTTGTAATTTTTTATAAATATTAAACTTATAAATAAATTATTTAAGAAATGGTCAGATCCTATGTTTTTAAATATGCTCCTTCAGAAAAAATACTTTTAAAATTTTGGAAACGACCCCACATTATTATTTTTAATTTTAATTTCCGTGTTGAATGTGTTATTAGTATTACTTATTATCGTCTAATTAGAGGTTATTACGCTATAGTGTTTGCTTGCTATTCATACTCAGTGTATATGATAAACAAATTAATAAAAAGCAAGATATTAAGTTACAACCAGGTTCTAATCATTTGAAATGCTCACTAGTATAGAACTCTGTTTTGCAGATGCATATTGTGATAACCAAAAAATCTTTCAACTAAGCTGTTCTGCGATCATTTTGTGACATACTTACTGCACCTAAAATATTGACGAGAGGTGCTAAATTATGAATTAACGGAGAATGCTCCAAATTGGTTACAAGAAATATATCTTAACATACAAACCTCTGTCAGTAAAATTTGATTTGAAAAAAAAGGAACCATTTCCTCAAACATATTTTTCTACTTGTGTTATTTTTTTACAGCTTACAAACAGAGGCGCCTCGATGAGAGGTCTTGGGAGGTCACTGTGACCTCCTAAAAAATTCCTTATTCGGCAGAGTCTATCTCTCAATTCGGCAAATGAAATAAATATGCAATACACCGACATCCCGGTTATCGCATCCAGAGACTAGTTTTGTCCTTCTTATGAACTAAAAAAAAAAAAAATCTTGTTTTTTTTTTAGTGTTCCGATAAAAATGCATTTTGCCGGAAAAACCCAACCCTGTTAAAAGACAGATTGCAGGTAGTCATTTGGGTAAGTGGACAATCAGTTAGTTACTAGGGAAGATATAGAAAATTTTTAAGGAGAGGTGTTTGATTTCTACTCTTAACTCTTTCATACGTTCTGGAACCTCCTCCCCACTATTATCATGGAACATAGTCTTAAATTCCGTTATTTATTTATTTGTTTGCTTAATTCTTTTTTTAACTTCAATTTCTAGAAATTTCAGGAGGAGTGTGCTGAACAATATCCCTTACGTTAACGTCATCAAAGGTGTCCTACAATTGCGTATCTTGGATTTCAGCTCCAAAAAATGTCAAAGACAGAACATCCGATCCCCCTCTAATATCATCTAAGATCGTTTAAAATTTAGTTTTTGGAACTTCAATTTCGAAAAACATCCTGCAGAAAGTCCAATTCCTATCCCTAAAGTAATAAGAGATGGACTACAATTGCGTTTCAAAACTTTAATTCCGGAAAAATTCCGGGGAAGAATCCTTTTCTCCTAACATCATCAAAGATCAACTAAAATTGCGTTTTTTGAACTTATGCCGAAAGAAGGTTTCTATATCTCGGCTCAAGGAAGGGGCGATCATCCCCCATTGCCCCTTCATTCTCTCCGCGTTTATTAAATTGTTAAACAACTTATTTTCTCCGGTTAATAAACTTACTCACCAAGGTCTGTCCTATCTCCGCAGTTCACACTGAAGGGGTAGGCGCAGTTCTCTCTTAGAGGATCTGCATCGTCAAAGACAAGGCCGTTTCCGCACACCTTCAGAGTAGCGGTTCCATTTTCACAGGCATAATATTTATCACAGCTTCGGTAGTGAGGGTAAAATCCAAAATTGTCTGGACAGTCGAAGTCGTCACGTTGCGCAGAGGCTGCAAATGAAGATAATTAGTCTCACGTAGAACTTAAATACTGATTTAATAAAATACAAAATTTGCAAAATTGTTTGGTGAAATGAAAACAAGCAAAAAGGAAAGAAAAAAACGTTGTTCATTGCACGCTTTATTTATTTATTCTTCTAATGTGAATCTAATTCTTGTAAAAACCCGTCAAATTATCCTTAAAGTACAACTAAAATTTTTCCTCCGTGTTTTTATCTTTAACTTAATCAGCATAATTTTTCTAAATAAGTTGTGGCAACAGATAAAATAATTTTGTTTTCGCTTTTCACTTTTACTTTCGCTTGCGTTCTAATTCATTTAAAGTGATGTGTTTTATCTTCATTCTAAGTGTGTGAAAATGTTTTTTGAGTTTGTATGTGCGTTTTTTGTGCGAATTCTTATTCTTTCATACAGTCCACTAACAAATCGAATTTTTTGTGACTATGACTGAATTTATGTTTGAGTGAAATTTTGTGTTTTTATTCATTCTATTCATCAAGTACGTACACGCAGGTATTGCTATTTTTCATTTATTTATTTATATTTTAAAGGCGTGAAAATACTTTTTGGTATTTTTTTTAGAGGAATAAAATTTATTTTGAGTTGGCGAAGTGTACAAAAACAGTGAAGGCCGTAATGGTGATCAGTTTCATAAAAAATTTACTTTCTGAGGATGGAATGGAAGATGGCCGAAATAGAAGAGATGCGCAGTATTTGATTTTTAATATTAAAATATTAAATATATTTTTATATAAAAATAATATAGTAAAATAAAATAATAAAATATTTTAATATAAATTTAATATTATAATATTAAAATGTTTTGACATTTTGTATGTAACCCCCCCCCCATAAAATGTAATACTTTAAAAATCAAAATTTGATTGCAAATGGGCATTATTTGATTATTTGATGCGCATCTTTGATTTTAAATGTTCTAAATGTTAAAAATCAAAGATGCACATTATTTGATTTTTTACATTTAAAATGTTAGACATTTTGAAAAATAAATCAAATGTAATACTTTAAAAATTCCGATTGTTTTTACTTTGCATTTTCCGCAAATTTTTTATTCAAAATACAAAGCGTGAAAATACCTTTGGCCAAATTTTTGACACATATTTTTGATTTTCAGTGCGCGAAATATGCTTTTAGAGTTCTTAAAACCTTGTTTTCGTACCTTTACGAAAACAAGGTTGAGAATCGCAGAACTCTTCCATCAAAAACAAACTCGTGAATGAGATAGAAAAGTAAATACGAGACACAAGAGGGTCTCAACCCTAATAGAAACCGTGTCAATAGAGCGATTCTAGTTTCGCACATTTAGTGACTACGTCAAAGGGGTTATTGCCTGATAATGACCGAGAGAGAGAGAAATCGACAACATGGTTTAGGAATGCCATAAAAATCGAGTTCAAAAACTGATCTGAAGGAAAGTTCATTCTGAAATCCAGGCAATAAGTCTTGATCCTAAAAAAACACGTTTCTGATGCATCTTTGCATAAATATCGCACTCAGAGGGAAATATTTTCGTTCAGAGACGTTATGTATTCAAGAAGTTTATACGTTAAAACATAAGCAGAGCTTAGCGAACGATAAGTTAAAACATGCGGTAATAGAATAATTCTATTTAATTTGTTTCCTATCATATAAAATTACTTTCAATCATCAGACGATATTTTTCAATTCATTACTAGGCTGCTAACAGGGTTATTTCACTCATTGAATATCGTAAATAATCTTTTTTAACTAAGCGTATTTGCAATTCAAATAAGCTATAGGATACGCTGCAGTCTCTCACCAATGGTTGCTTAAATAGGTAAACCAAAGACCAACACACTTACGCCTGTCCAATGAGACATTTGCCTTGCCTGCGCCAAATCGCAATGTTTTACCTCTAATTTCTTAAATCACCTCAAGGTGGCGCATCCAAGCTCTAAAACTGGAAAGCACCGTACGTAGTATTTACAAAGAAAAAAAAAAATCATCTTGGGAAAAAAACGAAGCAATTTAGAGTTTTAAAACTGTTTGATTGTTTTTTTTCTTTTTAAATACAAAATGTCGCGAGCATTCTAAATTAAAAAACTCAAAATAATACGTCTCTTTCCCTGCCATCTGTCATTTTGTCTTTAGACAGTTATTACTTTTATTCAATTGACCACTGTTATGATCTTCTTTTTCAAAATGAGATTTACTCCTCTAAAAATGTCGAGTAGTATTTTCCCGTCTGGGAAGAAAGCCTCTTTTTTGAATAATCTTAATATTCTATGATCTTAACGAAACAAGATTTTTATTTTTATTAATACTCAAAAACCTATTGGAGATGAAGTATTTTCACCAAAAATTATGAAACTATATTATTTTCTTCAGGAAATAAAGTTTATCAATGCACGAAGAATCCACCAATTGTAGATAATTGAAAACATTAAAATTAAATCATCCGAGAAACAGTGCACTGTTTTGTTCAAAATTAAAAAATGAATAAAATGCAAAGGTATTAGAATTGCACTATTTTTGACCATGATGCCTCCTCATTTTGAAAAAGTGACCAAATTTTATTTATTCATTTATTTAATTCATTTATCTATCTCTATCTTTCTACAACCCCGTAACTTTTTGAAATAAGGGGTGGAAAACATATTCAAAAATTCTACATCATTCTAGTGTAGCATTTTTAACTGTTTTGATGTTTGATAGCAGAAATAAGGAAATTGTTTCTTACGGTTGCTTTAGTAATGTAATGATTAAATTAATATTAACTGTATCGAACAAAATATGCTCACAGCGGAACCTTTCCTTAGTGTTTCGTACAAGTTCAACGTATTAATATTACAGTTGATTTTAGAGTATCTATTTTTAAAAATTTTAGCCCAACAATCTAATTGAGAGAATATAAAAATAACTTTCAACTTGAAATACAAACGTGTAAATATTACACATAGGAAAACTCTACTTTGTTTTTAAAGAAAGTTATTTGCTCAGCAGTATTTCTAAACTTCTGTTCAAATTTTTGCAACATTTGTAAAGTATATAACTTTATACTACACTAAATCTTATCCGATAAATAATTAAAGTAAGTTTAATCATTAACTTTTTCGGAAGAGGCTGTACAGGTTTATGGAAATATTTCCCTAAAAGCTGTTTAATTATTCACTTTAATTTTACAAAATATTTAAAACTAGTGGTACCGCACGGCTTTGCTCGTAGTTGAAAATTAAAAGATCATTCGGTTCGCCTGTATATTTACAAATAATGGGTGACGAATTTATCGCCAATTTGCTATGTTCATTTGCTCGGCAATGTTACAGTTCCACGTAATGATAATTTCGTAATTTAACTCTTCCACGTTGTGATAATTTGCTTGGTAAAATTTCCTTAAAATTTGAATACATAAAGAACAAAACCGAATTTTCGAAAAATCACTTCGATTTGCGCACCCCCATGCTACAAACTAACTTTGTGCTGAATTTCATGAAAATCAGCCGAATGGTCTAGGCACTATGCGCATCACAGATATCCACACAGACAGAGATCCAGACAGACTTTCAGCTTTATTATTAGTAAAGATAAAGATATCGATCTTAGCTGATGTTTACAATTTCTTTTGTTGTAAACAGTAAATGTAAAACGCGATTATTTTATAAGATACTACAGCTGAAATGTTTTTGTTAATTTCAAGCCTAATTATGTTTCTAAGAATATTATTATAGCTACTTAAAGTTATTTGAACCCATATGGAGAGCTTACAAATAGTTTTAAATTAAAAATAGTTAAAAATACAGTACTAAAACATTTCACACCACTTTTGCATTCAACAGAGCCCTATATTTTATTGGCATTGCTGATTTATGCTTCAAGCATGTTGCTTTTTCACAAAATATGTTCGTAATAGTTGAAAATTTTATGTGGCACCTAATATAAATGTCTAATACTGAAAACTCATTGTTGAATAATACAAAACATTATTTTTGCTAACTTCTTTTAACAAAATCAATACATAATAATCAAACTCGCTAGCCAATAATTTGTTTCAATAAAATGTGCCTTTTTGTACTAATGACATTTTTTCATAGTCGAATTTCTGTGTGTTGATGATTTGTAAACGTGAAAAAAATGTTATTTCCGGATTGATTACTTAATGGAATACTGCTGGAAGAAAAATTTAGTTTCGCATTTAGAAGCAATCATGCGTACTTCTGCATCAGTATTACTTTTCTCTTGACAAGTTCCAATGTTTTTGCGTTCTACAGACATAACAATGACATTATTTTGAAGTGATTTCTTAATGAAGTACTGATAGGGAAACTTAGTTTCAGATTTAACGAACTAAAGCAATCATGCCCATTTTTGCATCAGCGTCACTTTACCTGGGACAAATTCCAGACATTGATTCCCACAGTCATAATAGGGACTTTATTTTTTTAAGTCACTATTTAATTAAATACTGATGGAAAAACTTGGTTTCAGATTTAGCAAGCTGAAGTCACACTATCCTTACGTGTGGAAAATTCCAATGTATCGACGTGCTATACACATAAAAAAAAAAACTTTATTTTTGAAGCGATTACTTAATGAAATACTAATGGAAATCTCAGTCCCATGTTTAGCGAACCGGAGCAAACATGCCACTTTTGCTCAAATGGATTCTTAAAGACACGCTAGGTATCCGCCCAAACTAAATATGACGAATCAATTAGGGTCAAACTGAACAGCTTCTGTAAAAATAGAAATCCTTTCGCTTTTTGTTACCGTTAACGATGTCTATTTGCTACAGGAATGTTGCCGGTTGTATTGGCTACCTTGGGAAAGTAAAGGAAAAGGTGTTTTAGCAACGGTGTGAAAGTAGTTACTATTGTTGCGAAGTGTCTGTGAAAGTTTGTTTTCATTAGGAAAAAGGGAAGTGTTGTTAAGTTCCTGTTTGCATTGCATTTCATTGTTTAGTTCATTAAAATCATATCTCATTCATAATAACAGGCAAGTCACTTGCGAACCCCGAAAATAAATACTACGTTTCAGGAAGTAAGAAAAGATTAAAATGAAGATAGGAAAAGCTTTTTTTTTCTTTTTGTTTTACTGAAAGTCTAAAGTGAAACTTCTCTTTATAAGTGTGAATTTCTCAAATATTACTTAGAGTTTTACATTTTAATTCATTTGTTTTACAACTATTACTTGTTTCAAAACGAACACAATATTTTGACTTGATTCTTTCACCGGGAAGCAGAAAATGCTGCTGAAATATATTGGAGAACAATCATGATATTTAAAATAAATAAATATCAGTTTAAAGTAATAGAATAAATAATTGTTTTTTTTTCCATTAAAGAAAGATAAATAAATTATTATAAGAAAATATTTATGTGTGAAAAGTATTTCGGTATTTAAGATGCTAGTTTAAAATGTTTAATCAATATGTAGATTACGACTTCAACTATGTTTTGGTTGCATAGATGCAAAAGTAACAAAAAACTTCATATATTTGAAGATTAGTTATTGCCAGATCCAACAAAATAAAACTAGAAAAAGAAAAAGGATGGGAAATTAAAAAAAAAAAAAAAACAAAGCATTTTAAGTTGACATGTTTGTTAGCTGTGAAAAGTTTCCCTGTCTCTGAAGTGCCATTTGTCGGGGCATCTAAAACTAATAAACCGCGTCCGCGTTGTCAAATGGTAGAAAAGGAAACAAATGCTATTGAAAAATAAATAAATAAAATAAATAAAGATAGTAAATTTTGTCACCACTTGACTTCCTTTATTAGTATTGTACTCTTCAGATCTGTAAATAGAACGAGTTATAATTTCACACGCCTTTGGTACTGAGATGTTTTTGTCTTCAAAGAAAAAGGAAATAGTTGTAACAATACACTTTTCAACGACTCCCAACCTGAATTTTGTTTAAAACGTTGCCTAACTTGAACTGACTTCAGGACTATGCCCACTTTCTACATTCAACTCTTTTTCTAAAAATTTGATTGTTTTTTCTAACAACTTCTACAGCTCTTACAAAGATATGATTTTGTGAAGTGCGAACAAATAAACCTACTCCAACAATGGTTTTATTTGGTTAAGTAACAAAATCTTTCACCGCCCATAAAGCTGTCGGCTTTTGGAGGCACGCTCTACAGGCATCCAACACGTCAGCTTGCAAAAATACCGGCTCCACCTTAAAAGACCTACATACGTTATTCTTTTATATAATGTTGCTTCTTTTTGCCGCACTGAAGTGGCATGGGAGGTTTTAAAGATGCGTTCACCTAAACGAATGCCCTTGTTGAAGGTGAAAGGAAAATTTTTCTTACGTTTGGTAGACACAACCTTCCTTTCACCCGTTCAAGAATTTTTAAGGCGTGGTAACCGCTTGCGGTTTTGGAGGCGTTGAACGTTCGAGATTCAGTTTTAACTCGTGGTACCCGCAAGGCTTTGCGGGGATTTGTAAAGGATATAACTTTATACCACACTAAATCTTATCTCATAAATAGTTAAAGTAAGTTTAATCATTAACTTTTTCGGAAGATTTTGTACAGGTTTATGGAAATATTTTCCTGAAAGCTGTTTAATTATTCACTTTAACTTTACAAAATACTTAAAACTAGTGGTACCCGCACGGCTTTGCCCGTAGTTGAATATTAAAAGGTCATTTGGTTCGCATGTGTATTTACAAATAATGGATGATAAATTTCTCGCCAATTTGCTATGTTCATTTGCTTGCCCATGTTACGGTTCCACGTTATGATAATTTCGTAATTTACTCTTCCACGTTGTGATAATTTGCTCGGTAAAATGTTCTTAAAATTTGAATATAAAAAAAAAACAAAACCGAATTTTCGAAAAATCGCTTCGAGGTGCGCACCCCCATGCTACAAACTAATTTTGTACCAAATTTCATGAAAATCGGCCGAAATTTTTAGCCGCTGTGCGCTTCACAGAGATCCAGACATCCAGACAGAGACTTTGAGCTTTATTATTAGTAAAGACTTTTTCTATGTATATATATGCTTGTATATATGAATCACTTTTCGTATGTTGAAATATAGGGCTAAAGTATTTTATGTTTTCAGGAACGCAATAATTTTTCGAATGCAATTTTTTTTACAGAGGCCTCTAAACATTCTCCGCTGAATTTAATTTCTTCCTCCAAGAATTCCAAAACATCCAATTATTTGTACTCATGTTTAGGACTCGACCGATGCATCGGCCTGCCGATGCATCGGCGCCGATGGTTCAACAATTTAGCCATCGGCATCGGCATCGGCGGCCGATGCTAACTTGCAGGAAACATCGGCCCATCGGCCTTAAAAAACATCGAAAAGCCGATGCAATTGGCCGATGTTTTTGAAAAAAAAATAATAAGGACCTTTGTTGTTTTACTTTTCAATACAAAGTAAATTTAGTTACCGTTTTCATATAAAATCGTTTACTTAAATTTCAGTATGAATTCCTATTTTAGTCACCCCTGAAAGAGTTTTTAATACTGCATTCAGGTACCGAACAAGTTAATTGCGGCGTTGTTTCTTGCAGCTGGATGTACGCATGTACCTCTCATAAGTCATAACTCAAAAATGGTAAGCTGTAGAATGCTAAATTTTCGCATGTGGGGTGTGCGTACGTTCCAGTTGTGCACTTTCCTTTTTGTTTTCGATCGGGTGTTCTAAAAAGCCTATTTACTCATTTTTTGTGGCTATTAATTACTTATTTCAATGCAAAATTAATTTAGCGTCTCAGACTGACGATCATTTGGTGATATTTTGCGCATTGGAGACCATGGAAACAAATATGAGATGGCGAAACCGGTTTTGTTTCATTTTGTTAGATTCCCGTTGAACCGACGGTAATTTTTAATTTTTCGATATTTGTAATATGAATCACAGTATTGCAGTTTTCTCTGTATCGCTTCGGCGGAGCTACAAGTTTGAGGCCCGTCGAAATACATTCTGGGGCCCTATTTCTCTATCACAGAAGTTGTAAAACATTTATCATAGGTATTTTTGTAATTCCTACGGTTCCCCTATGGTTATGGAGCCTCTCGCGCAATTGCAACATTTGCTATATTTTAAATCCGCCACTGCACATCAAAACAAACTTGGGTGCAAGTATTAAAAGGGTTTTTCTGCTCAATGTTTATGATTATTTTGAACTCTATTTTTTACGACTATTTTTTGTATTTCCGAGAACACTTATGTGCCCCTCCTCCCACTCCCTCAATTTCTGAAACTAAACTCTAGTTGTACTTCTGAGTTGTTTAAAACTAACACCATTGATAAAATTAGAGATTTTTTTTTCAAGCTTTATCTATTGTTTAGGAAGAATTTCGAGCATTATTGTAAGAAATTGATTAAAGACATTTTGAGTGGTGACATAATTCGGAATTCAAAGGGACTTTCGAATTTTTTTTTCGGAAGTGCTGAATTAGATTCAGAAACTCTTCCGAGGCGTTGGTGGTAGCGGTTCTGTACTATAAAAAGGGGGCCGAAGTTGAGGCCAAAGTTTAATGTTGTGAATTACTCCAAAATCAGAGGTTGACCCCTCTAACCCACCCTCGTCGTTTCAAGCATTTCTTAAATATTTAACGATAATTTATTTTGGTTAAGAAATGTCATTTTGCATATTTCTTATACTTGTTTCACCTATATTTCGTAATGAGCCATCTTTTTTGCATCATTAATAGTGATCGATTTCTTTTCTGTTGTAAGTAACTATTTTTATGTATTTATGTAAAATCAATGAATAAGTTATTTTTGTTTTCATCATATTTTTAATAATATGTTGTAGAAAACTTTCAAGGATTTTCTATTATGCATCTTTTTTTTCAAATTTCAGAAAATAATTGTTGAATTGAAAAATTTAATTTGAACTTGTTTCTAGTGCTTCAAAAAAGATTAAACAATCAAATTGTTCAATATTACGTGTGCAAACATCAGATCAAGTAGTATATGTATTCAGTGATTAACTTGGTGTAAATATTGAGTTTGTTTATTTTGGCTGCGTTTTAAGAACCTCACTCTTTTCATGGCTATTTCTTTCTTACTTAAAATTTGGGTCACTGTTATAGCTTTTATGAAAAATGCAAACTTTTCTGTTCATAAACTTTAAATAAGTATACAAATATTCCTGTTAGGATTTAATATTGTAATTTATCTGTTACCTTTTTTGTTTAATTTGATGACTAAAAAATTTCTACGTGCACTCTTTCCACTTTAATTGCGTAATTTGTTGACGGTTTCATAGATTTATTCTTCTTCCTCTTATTTTTTTTTTTTTGAATGATTAAACAACATAATTTAATGTTTTTTAACTGTCTTTAGTGTACTTAAATCCAAACATTATTACAATATTACTGAAATCTTAGTTATATGTTCAATTAAAAAAGAAAACAAATCAATTGGTTACTAAACAGTCTCGTTGTTTTTTTTTTTTTTTTTTGACTGTTGTTTTTTGTCTTCCATCATACAGCAGTCAAAAAAGGAGAAGCATAACTACACCCTGTACAGATTATACGTAGTACGATCCAAAAGTTCGAGGGACAAGCTGTATCAAACCTTACCCAGAATAGTTCACATTACCGAAGCACATCCACCTTCAAAAAATCACCTTGAGGGACTATAATATTTCTGCCAGTGTTCATATAACTTTTAGAAACACTCCTGGAAGCCACTTTTTCGCTACCTTCTGTGGTGCAGTTTTATCTTCTCCTGGCGGAAGAAAGCGGCGCCCATGCAAATGTTTTTTTGCTGAGAACTGGTAAAAGTCACACGGAGCCAAGTCCGACGAAACGTTATGTTATTTGTTTGTCATATCAGAGTATTGACCAATCAAACAGTGCATCCTCAACATGAAAGTCGACTTCTTCCCCACGATGAAGTTAAAGCAGCAGCGCAAGAGGCCTTACAGAAGGTTGCGACAAATGTGCTCCTGGAGTCCTTCTAAAAGCTGTAGGAACGTTGGCATAAGTGCATAGTCGTTCAAGGTGACTATTTTGTAGATATATGTACTTCGGTAATGCGAACTATTCAGGGTAAGGTTTTATGCAACTTGTCCTCAAACTCTTAGATCATACTACGTGAGTGTGAGTTTTCAACTTACTATTTCTTAACGTTTTTGAGTGACGCAAGTTTTCGCGCATAAAGACATCACAAAAGAATTTGCGATAATTAACTAAGGAGGTGTTCAAAATGGATATTTTGGTCATCTATATGTTCTTAGGTACATATGCATGTACACATGTGCCGAAAAAACTTGTGAAGTTTAAATTGGGTAATCGTAAAATAGAAGTTTATGTCGAAATCTGATTTTTTTTTTGTGATTACAATTCCTTATTCGGAGCAAGGAAGCAAAGTGAAAGAATTAATGATCCTTTAAATCCCTGACAATCTTATCAATTTATTTCTTTTAGATTTTCTTTTTTTTTTTTTTTTTTTTGCCATCGGCCTATGGCATCGGCCATCGGCAATCGGCCATTTGGAGGAAAACAATCGGCAATCGGTCATCGGCCATCTTTGAACAATCGGCCAACAATTGGCATCGGCCCATCGGCCAAAAAATGCCATCGGTCGAGTCCTACTCATGTTACACATATTACATATTTTTATTTAACGAATTGCGATAAAAGTCAAATTTTGACGCAGTTGATTTTGAAATATAAAGAAAATCATGTTTTTTTTTTTAATTTAGAACTCTTTTTGTTAATAATAAAGTAATTATTCAGTTAGTCTCTTACATTTTTAATGTTAAAGAATTTCCACAGTAGAATAAAATCACTATTATTTTAAATTTGGTATGTTTCCATATTTTCTAATGCAATAAATCATCTTGTAAAATTTGAAACTCCACTTTTAAAATCCAAAGTGTAGTGAACAGTATAATCTGAGTGATGCGTTAGTAAGATTTCGAATTCTCAGCGTTCAATTGTTATAAAGAGTTGTTTCTAATATGTTTTATTTGTAGTTTTCTATTGTAGTCCAAAAAAAAAAAAAAAAAGAAAAGAAAAGAAAAAGTAAGAATAGTTATTTTTATGAGACCAGTTCATTTTTAAAAATATAATTCCAACAATGTTTTTGTAATAGGAAATTTTAATACTACGTCAAAGCAAAGAAAAAGTTAAAATTGTTAAAGCATTAACATTGAAATAAAACTTGTAATTCTAAAAAATAAATTTAAAAAATAATAATCAAAACAAAAATCAATGAACTGTAGTATTCAATAGTTATTATACTATATTACCTATTTGTCGCATCAATAAGCATTATTCATATATAAAAAAAGTAGTACTGTGTATAAATCTCTTTGCACAACAGACTATTAAATAAATCAATATAGAAACATTTAGAAACTGTTATAACGCTTGATTACGTAACTGTTTAAAAAAAATCATCGAAAGAATCCCAGTTGAGCAAATTGATCTTTCACATGAACAGTCAGAATAACAAATAGTATTCCCCCCTCCCACAAATTGTACTTTTATTATGCATAAAAATGCTATACAGAAGAAATTTTTCGTCAAAAAGTAAAGTTTTAAAGGGCCGAAGGTTTGAACTATATTTATTTTTAAGTTATGAAAATGTGTGGCACATGTAAGTGTCGTTTTCTCAATTATGTAAAATTTTGAAATTAACACCAACACTAAATTTTATTTGTACAAAAAAACGATAAATGAATAAAAATAAATAAGTAAATAAAAAAAAATGAATAAATAAAAAATAATAATAGAAACAACAATAAAGATAACACAAAATGTACTTAATAATTTGTATTAGCATAATATTCTTATTAACTTTTAGTAAATATTCTTAAAAAAACTAAGTACATTAATTTGTTGATTTAATAAAAGTTTTTAAACCTTTTGGATCATCCCAACAGAATATAAATATCCGTTGTTCTCGTTTTTTTTTTTTTTTTTTTTTGAATATAATTCGTGTCAAACTTCTGTTTGAGAAATTTTGGCCATTAATTCTCTTAAGTATTATAAATGGAGGACATAAATTAGAAATAAATGAAAAACTACAAACTCTTATTTGGACGAATCGCCGAACTTTCACGAAAATAATTTTTGAAAGCGAAAAAACGTGGAGGTATTGTCAGGAAACGCCGCATACGTGTTTTTTGACAGCGCATGTATCGTTGCAGTAAAAGTGAATTTACAGATTTGTGCCATCGGTCTCGTCGCTTTTTATCCTATTGCATATTATTTTTAATGTGATTGACATGCTTCACGTAGAAATACTTTTTTTTTGGCTGTATAAATGTTATTTGAGATTTAAAAAAAAAGTTTACGACAGAAGATTATTTTACCTATAAGTGTGGATTTTCGGGGAATTCTTAACTACTGGCGCTCGGAATTGAGACTTCTGCATCAAATTGATACTGCATTCAATTTTGTAAAAAAAGTGTTTATAATTCTTTAAGGGTAATGCATCTATAAAAGTTTCTATTTCAATTTAGTCCGGTTTATACTTCTAAATTGTTATTGAAATGTTCAGAAATTACTATAATTTTTATTGTAATTATATTTTGTTTGTAATGTTAGTTTTTTTATTTTTTGTACTGACAACTAGCATTTATATTAAATAAAAAAAATTGATTTATTTCAACGAGCAATCCAATCAAAAGCAGTTCTATGCTAAAATTTTCGAAAGTAAATAAATAAATGAAAAATAAATAAATAAATCTGGTTAAAATCAAGTTTTCCGCTAAGTGGATATTTGTACAAAAGGGAATGTTTCATTCGAAACGTAAAAACTAAGAATCAATTCAAGTAATTGAGAATTAAAAAAATGACCAAAGAATTCCTCTGTTCAACTTAATCCTTAAAGTTACATTTAATACTGAAACACAAAATATTGAAACAGGTATTAAAAGGAGAGGAATCATCTTTCCTAATATTCTGTTTATGGGTGATTCCACTTTTACGTGTGGGACGATTTGGACTAATTTCTATTTTTAATTTCATATATATGCAAATTAATAAGGTATAAAAATTAAGAGTTTGGTTGCCTAATAAAAATACTTGACTCGTGGGATATGTTAAACAAAATTTTTTTTTCTAATTTATTTTTAATTGCTTTTTTTTAATTAAGTTTACCAGTCACGTGCGAGACACAGCTTCACCAGCTTTAGAAACCTTGAGTCTAGAAATATATCCATCGAATCAATTGTTTCAAATGTATGAATTATATGTTTTGCTTTCCAACTAATTGTTTTTTTAGTGTTTGTTTTAAAAATAAACAAATAGTAGGCCATTGCCACCAGCCTTGTCTAGTGGTCAGAGAAGTCTGACTGCGACAGGAAGGTCCGGGTTCGAATCCCGGCTCGGGCATGGACGTACTTTTTTTCTCCTGTCCTTGTCCTTCCTTTGTTTGAATGTGTTGTTATGCAGTGAATGGTTGCCTACCCTATAAACGGGTCCTTAAGGCATGTGTGTACTGTAGAAGTCGGACTTCACACCAAATTACAGTACAGTTGGAAAAGTGAAGCAGCGCACCTCAAATTGCCAGCCTAGCTGGCACACGACAACAACAATAGGCCATTCCATAGGATATCAGACATTGTGTCCCACACGTGACAGCTTTATATTTCATGTCACGGCCAATATTTAAAAAATGAAAAAAAGAATGATTTATTTCCTAAGAAACCACACATGTAATGTCACGGGAAATATTTAAAAAATGAAATAAAGAATGATTTTTTTCGTAAGAAACCACACGTGTGATTTCTTACGAAAATACAAAACTGTTTTGCCTAAGAAATCACACGTGTGGTTTCTTACGCAAAACAGTTTTGTATTTTCCACGTTTTGAAATTAAAAATAGATCTGCCTTGTATTTGACAAAATGCCTGTTTTCGTAGATTGGCCCTTATGAATTGTTTTTATAAGTTAATGATTGGAACGTTTACTTCTACTACACTTTAAAATGATTCAATCGAATTCTGATGGGAGTTCAAACGGGTATCAAAACGAGAAAAAGAAGTTCTAATGAACCCTTCCTTTCAATCCTCCTGTGTGACGCCAAGAATCTGCGTGGTAGACAGCCTGATAGATTAACAAAGTGATCAATCAATTTTCTTCTGACCATTATCTTGAAAAACTCTGAAATATCTTAACCAGTCATCGAAGATACGCCCAACTTTATTCAAATCAGTGCAACACTCACTAAGTTTAAAGATCTTATGACCGCTACAGAATGACCTTTTCTATGAAGATTGCGAGTAATTTACTGTCCTTGTAAAGTCAAGGTAACCTTCTAAACTCCAAAGTCGAATTCCGTTGCATTTCTAGACGATGCCGGTGAACCTCATTAATAATGCAATTAATGGCCCCGCTTCGAAGAAATATTTGTGGTTAGGGAGAAATAACGGCAGAAATTTCTCTTCATACTTTTAAATTTAATGATCGTGTATTATATATAATTGTTCTTTCGCGAAACGTAGCTTTTTTATTATGCTAAATAAAAAACAGTTTTAGAGTATTTTACTAAAACTTCTATTTTTTACGGTTACTAAAATGCTCTAAAATATATAACTATAGTTGGGCAAACCTGACCTGGCAGAGTCTTAATGTCGTGATTAGGATATGTGTAGCCTTTACAACGCTGCCAGGTTAGTATTGCCAAAACTATAGGGATATAACCAGGATTTTTTTCAATTCTCATTGATACTTTTTAGAGGAGTGAAACTTATTTTAGAGGAGTAAATGTAAGAATACAGTGATCGACTCCGTAAAAGAAAGAACTTTTTTAAGAACAAAACGGAAGATGACAGGGTGTGTATCTTTATAAAATTTACTCTAAATATAATCTTGTCTCATGCAGTTTTTTTCTTTCTTTTTTAGAACGTAATTTTTTTTGTTCATAATAGGCTTCATTATGCTTCACAGGAAACAATAACTAAATCAAGGGTTCGCAAAAAAAGTGCCGCAGGGAGAGAAGAGGAGTGTCGCGAAGTGTCCATGGTTTCAATATATATAAATAAAACAAAGAATATATAGTATTTATGTATGTGTCTATGTTCCCTATATAAATCCACAGTTTACGCCGGATCTCGACTAAATTTGACACGGAGGTACTTGGGTATAGGAGGTGGAACGTAGGAGGGGAGGGGAGGGGGGGGGGTTCGAACACTAAAAAAGTACCGAACCGTTCGAATATTTCCTTCGGATTTTAAAACCACCAAGGCTGCAAAATCATCGGGAGAAAAGTGATGAGCTTAAAAGTAAGGAAAAACCAATTTTAAATTGGAAATTTATCATCTGCTGCAAGTTTAGTTTTAATTTGCGCGAATAAATTCATTGACAAGAAAGCTCTATTGCCATTTTTTTCTCAACTGTGAGTAATTTTTTTTTCATGTTTTTTGTTTTGACCTTTTTCCTGTAATCGGTGGATTTAAATTTTTTTCTTGCGTCAAGACATTTCACTGCTTTTTTTTTTTACAAGTCTGATTGTTAAACACGCGTCACTTGACATAACTTTTATTTTCAAGGTCCACCGTTTAAAGCCGGGCGACGCAGATATAGTATGTATACATAACAGAGATAGATGCCGGGAAAAAGTTCTAATTCTTCAAAAGGTGCCACCAATTGGAAAAGTTTAACACCCCTGAACTAAGTGGTCAACATTAAAAATATTCCCGGATGTTGTCTGTTCAAATAATTATCTCCGTAGGAGATCTATTTCCAAGAACATAATCCTGCCATTGCTTTTTTAATGAACCCAATCACCTGAGTAAGCAGCAAAACCGACCTTTACAACCTTGACTTTTTTCTGTCTCTAGACTACCTCCCTCCCACCGCATCACAAGGGGAAAACTAAGCCGTAAGAGCACGTGGCAGCTCCAAAAACAATGATTTGCAATGCAAGGTTAACCATGACTGTCTTCATACGCTTGAGTAGACATACAAGGGTGTTACCTTGTGTGTTTGGGATTTCTTTTTTGATACCTAGATATTGGTGTTACGGTGATAATTGTAGCGTATCGTATCCTATTGTCATGGCTCACAGAGGCATGACACAATTGAGAGAATATGATTCGAAAACCTAATTTTCACTCAATTTGCCTCTTCCTAAAAATATTATTCAAGCTTTATGCATCTTTCACGAGGTAAAGGATTTGTAATATTATGCAGCTTTATTTTTTTTCTAATGTGAATTATCTGTTGCTAAATGTTAACTAAATCATGAAGACAAAATTTTGTTTGGTCGTATTCGAATAGGTTACCGGTTAACCCGGGACGGTTGATGGCGTCAGTGGCTAGTGACCGTGGAACGCTTTTATATATGAGGTAGTGAGAAGTAAAGGGATTTAAGTGGCAAAATTAAAAATTTGGAGATAACCAGTGCAAATGGTAGGTGAACCCCTCCTCTGTCTTGGGGCCAGAGATAGTACTAGTAGCAGTGGTAGGTGCTGCTATATAGCATGATTTAGAAAAAAAAAATCAACTTGAAAATGTCCACTTACATCAATTTGGTTCTCACTGCCTCATATGGTCAGCTAACTTTGCTAGTTTCATTTTTTAAATTTTAAACATTGACTGAAAAGTTGAAAGCTACAACAATTACCTGGTAAAAATCTACCAGTACTTTTTAAGTGAAAGATTGTACTTTATTATCGCGACCCTCATCTCCAACAGTTCGTCATCTTGTGTGTTCTGTGTTATTATGCAATGAATAACTCATATCGCTCTTATTGTGCGGAATACGAAACAATATTTCCTCACATACAGAACCCACATAAAATGCTATTTTCATATCATATTTTTAATTTTACCCCCTAATAACTTCGTTTTTGTCTGATTTCAAGGCAACATCTCAGGTTTTTTGTGAGGAGCACTTCGGCGGAGCTTGATCAAACGCTTAATATCTTATGAATATACATGAAAGAAAATACAAAAAAAAAAAAAAAGGAAAACACAAGCTATGCATAAAAGTAGTTTTTTCTTCTTGTTTTGTAAAAGTCATATTTAGAGTTCCGAAATTTTATAAATCATATTTTTCACAACAGATTTTTGCAATCGTAAGAGAAGCAAGCGCTGTTTTACGAGAGGTGTTATGGCGGTAGCTAAAGTTACTCCTTCCAAAAATCTGAAGTTTCTTTTTTTCCCCTCAAATTTTAATAAAGAATCTTTTCAGTAGACAATTTGGGAGAAGTTTAATGAAAAGTAAAGAGCAATTAAGTTAATTTAGTGCAGACTGAAAAATGTAAAATTTGGGACATCCCTATTTGCCTAATAATTATAGGAATCGTCCTTCTCGAGTCAAATTAGTTTTTTGTTTGCAAGCTCTTGGCCAGGGAAACTCACTCTCGTGTTACATTTTTTTATTTAAAAAAAATCGTTTAAATTTGAACAATTGACATTGGATTGAAAATTTAAATCTTATGTAAATCCTCGTGCGATACGTTGTACCTCGTCCGGTTCGGATTTGCTTTGTAGAAACTTTAGCGGAAAGATATTTTTATGAAGCAAATGCCCCAAATCAGTTTTTTTTTCTGATTTAATCATTTCAGCATTTTTCTTTCTTTTCTTTTAATTCAAAAAGTTTTTTATACATTGGAGCGCAGGGGAGGAAGGAAGCCCATCCTCTTTCTTGAAATTACGGGTGAAATTAATAATTAACATTCATAGAACTTCCATACTCCCAGAACTTTCGAGCACCGATAAGCCCGTCATTTAGGGAGGGTCAGGAGCGGGAAATTGACCCCTCTAGCATTAAGAAATCAATGTATTTCCATATATATGTGGGCACCATTTTGCTCTTTTCCGATATAATCTACATACTTTGATCCTTTCTGGAGAGATTTGAAATGACGGGTCTGCCTCTTTCCCTTAAGACTTTAGCTTCAGAACAGAAACACTACTAAATCCTACCACAAAGTTTTCGAAACCTCTGGAAATTTTCCAAATAAGGAGTAATTATTTTAAGCCGAAGAGTTTTTTTCCTTACCGTCTAGCATTCCTCTTAATGATCACAAAAATGTGGTAAGAGTGGTCAAAGACATAAATAACTGGTTTTAAAGAACTCGGAAAAGTGTTTTTTTTTTTCGACAACACATGTTGAACACGACAAGTTCTCAAAGGCGGCTACTAAAGAAGGAAAATTGCAGATATAGGTCATGAAAACAGCGAGAAAAAGAAATTCAGGATATAAAACCAGCCTAAACTGGAACTTCGAAGGAAAGGGGGAAACAAAAAGGTGACACACTAAATGAAGAAAAAAAAAGCAAACTTGCTTTTCTTTTTCTTTTTGTTTTCACCACGACAAAATTTCATATTCCATGTAGCATGTCGCCACGTTTTGCAAGGTCGGAAACACATCGTTCTGTTGCATTATCGGCAATTTAACGTTGCTGGAAACCACTTATCTCTTGTCGAGTCCTGGAACAGGTTTGGCGACCCAAATAGGGACTCTCAGTCTCCCGTTTCAGATTTTTATATTCTCTTTCTATTAACTCGCCGCCTATTAATAAGGAGCGAGATTGAAAGTGGAATGGTGAAGAGCTATCATTTATAATCTATTACATATCTGCGGTGTAAAAGCGCCTTCTCGTTAAAACGACCAAGGAATGAGCATTTAAGCACAACTTCGTTTTCAAGCATCGTTAAAAACTAGCATTTGGTACATGCCAGTAAAAACATTTTAATTGATGTATAATTATTTTATAAAAAACTGAGCACTTCTATGGATCTGTGTCATTTTATTGGGGGAGTTGAAATGGAAAAACGTGCGCCAATCCAGTGAATGATTACACCTTACCAGTGAACAAAACAATATTTTTTTTTGTTTTTTTCTTTTTGAAAATGTGCAGAAGAAAGTCACTACTGCTAATTAATTTAATAAAAAGCTTTTGAAACTTGATTTGAAAAAAGAAATTAATAAATAGAAATTGAATATAAATAAATCAAACCGATTCATTTATTAACTACGGTGTATTCATTCATTGATCGAACTGTCCCACAGTTCCGTTTTAATTTTGAGGTAATCCAACTCAAGATTTACGTGAAAGAAAATAAATTTTCCTTCATGTTATTGAATTAACATGAAGGAAATTTTTAATGTTATTGAATAAGGTGTTATTAAACAATTTTTAACACTTTGGAAAGGTACAATTTTTTTACCATTTTCTGTCATCAATCATGTCATTCGCGAACTTGAAGGACAAAAAGAAACTAAAATTGTTTCTCTTTGGAACATTATTAATACCTCTTGCAATACTAACCATAAAACTTCAACGAATCTCCAAAAACCATATAGTTATTTAGACATTTTTTAAAGTATTTTTTTGGTAACGCCGCTTCATACTAAAGCATGGCCGGGAAAGTTTTCACCCGGAAGTTATCAAAAATTATTTGGTTTCTTGTTTTTTTTATTATTAAATTTGTATTCCTATAATAGATATGTTTGTTAGAAACATGGTTTTGGATTTAAAAAACATAGTTTCAAACACAAAATCAAATTAGCAATAGTTTTATAGGTAAACTAGCATTAGTTTAACCATGTGTAATGAAATCTATGTTTACCCTACTTTTCCCCAACATATAAAACTTTCGCCCCTCAAATGTATAAAAGGGTAAGGTTGAAACATAAAAACAGGGGGAAGAAAATTCCGTGTCGGGCGAAAAGTTGGGAACACCTAGATGAAGCGTAGTAGAAAAAAGTTACGGAAGCAAGAAAGTAAAGAAAAGTGCAAAATCACTTGAGATATCGAAAATAAAAATGTGTTAATTACATATCTTTTTCGGATGTTCAGTAAAAGCAATTACTAATTAGACAACATTAATTACGTATTACAGAAGAAAAAAAAAAGTACAACATTTTTATAGTTGTTTATTGTAAGAAATGCATTAAATAAATTAATTTTAAAGAAAGCGTTGTTCAACTAACATGAGGAATACATAGCATGTATAGATTTAAAACCTTTTTCTTTATCTTTTACTCAAACAAATCGCATAACTAGCAAAATATCACATAATTTTTCGTGTTTGTGTTATGTTTAAAACATTTCAGTGATCGAACATTAAAAAAGCACATTAGAATCAACAAAAATCAAATACAAATATACAGTAGAATTCTCAAACCTTTATAAGTTGATCTTTCAATGTTATCTTAAGAGCAAATAAAATAGATTTATGTTTATTTATCCAAATAAACTGTCACCGGAAGAAATGTAAAAGATTAAACCATTTAAAAATCTGTTTTTGTTAAACTGTTTTCGAAACGCGTCAAATTACAAGCAAATGATAACTAAATCACGTGAAAATGTTGTAGTTTAAATAGTCTACAAATATAATGGATACAAATTTCATTCTTGAAAATTCTCTAATAATCAAATGAATTTTCTGTTAAAACGTATATTGCTATGCATAAGCTAATTTTTAGTTATACATTTTCCATGAAAAATATCTATAACAACACATACAAAAAAAAATCCTCGCAATTTCTCTTTCTTTATTTGTTGGTTCACATTTTTTTTCTTTTTAGTATTATATTTAAATTTAGCACGTCAATTAATCAGACAGGTAAAAAGTGAAGAATAATCAACTAATTAAAAAGTCAAATTTCGAAAAAATTTCTATTTAATAGATGAACTGCTGATTTTCTCTGCCAAGTCGTGTTCATATATTTTAATTTGTGACTAAATAATACATAAAATTAATTTTCAAATAATTGCGAATATTTTAGGTTTGCTAATTTTTTTTAGTTATGAGTTATCTTTTTGAAAATTATTTTTATTGATTTAGCATTCGATGCAAAAAGATTTATCCTCCACTTATTTTTTATATTTTATCATTTAAAAATTTATTATAATTATTATTATTTTGTGTGCAAGTCTTTTTATGCAGAACTTTTCCTACGAACTACAATTATTCATCCATTGCAAGATGTGGATTGAAGTGAAGAACTAAAATAAATAGATTTATACATTTTAATTCTTCACTTATTTTCTGTACTTTATTTATTACTTCGTTTGACTGCAAGTATTTTTGCCCTAACATTTTTCTTACGAATGAAAATTATTCTTCAATCGTAAGCTAAGCAGTTATTCAATGAAGAATCAAAATATATTGATGTATACATGTTAATTCCTCGTTTATTTTCTATTCTTTGATTTCCTTTTTTTTTTTTTTTTGAATGCAAGTATTTTTGCGCAAAATGTAGCTGTGAACAATAAGTTTTCATTAATCGTAAAATAACTGTAATTAAGCAAATAATTAAAACATTTAACAGCAAATATTTAGTTAAATATTTTAATTTTTTTTTTTTTGAATGCAAATATTTTTGCAGTTTTTTCCGACGAGCAATTAGTATTCATCCACCGTAAGATCACAAACTGAGCCACATATTTAAACAAACAACACATTTGTTTCTAAAATATTTATCATTTCATTTAATCCATGGAAAAAGCCGGATCTACATCTCTTTAGACTGATTTACTTACCTATAGCGGCCAGTGCTACCAGCAACAGGTAGGCAATCATGTTTGCAAAGAAAGCGGTTCAAAAGTTCCCCGAAAGCGTGCTGAAGAAATCGAACGTCTTGCCAAAGAGAGCGCTGTTCGCGAATAGGTGGACGCTCAGAGAAAGCAGACAGTTTTTGTAGAGGACTAGCCGTTCACTGCGACCGTGACCTAGCCTCGCACCAGCGCGTCCAATGGTGGCGCACCAGAAACGCACACAGCCGAATATTCGAAAGATTCGGATTCTCTTTTTGTTATCATACGGATGCTGAAGGAAAAATTAGAATGTCTAATTTCGGTTGTTGGGTTCGAATTCTTTTCTAGTGGTTGAGATTTTCGAATGATACTGAGAGTTTTCTTTCTTTTTCGAAGTCGGACAATAAGCTGTTGCATTTTTGGATGAACAAGTTCCATCCAAATATCAAAATCGCGAGAAGAATTATTGCGAATCAACAGTTATGAATAAATTAAATCAAATGAATGAAAGAGAGAGAGTGGGGGGGGGGGGGGAAGAAAACAAATCAAACAAATGAGTAATTAAAAAAAAAATCTTTCTCTACATTTTGCAATGTTTGCTTACTTCAGTACTTGATTTTACATTTCAAACATTACTCAGGGATTATACTTTGATCAAACTAAAGGCTTAATTACACACCCCAAAAGTTATTGAGATGCATGAAATGTTTGATTTTTAAAGTGAAAGAAACGTATCAGAACGCATATCACTCCGAGCATTGTTATAAAAAACTCAGAAATAATCAAAAAAAAAAAAATTTAGGGGCAATAATCTTTCATAATTGTTAAACTAAGATGTGGACACAATTGCCAAAGATTCAAACGTTTATTGAGCAATCAAAAATATGGCTAATTGATCTCACTGCAATAAAAGCCTGACGCCTCTCTTTCTCTTTATGTCGGTGTCCACTTTGAGATTGATGGTTAATAGTCACGAGACCCTTTTAATTTCGTTGAGTACTCCTTTTTAATTTGTTGAATAACTAATACAAAAATCATTATGTAACCTCGATTTTTATGTTAAAATTAATCAGATATTTAGTCCTAAATTTTTGCATAACGAATTTAAAATTTTTCCAAAAACTGCATGGGTTTTGAAAAATTAACATATTTCAAATATTGACATAAGAAATTGCGCTTCCGCCTTAGCTACATCGAACGCTGATTTTCAGAGAATAGCAGAAAGGTCTTTTACCTCTTAGCTCCTTATCAAGTTTCGCATTCAGTCGTCGCTGTTCTTCTAAATGAAAACCCACATTTAAAACAAAAGCACTTTCTTTGTTTATATAAAAAAGTTACTTTCCTCTGTTATTTTTTGCAAAAATACAGTTCTCACAAGCAAAACAGTTCGCGCTACATGCATGAAATTAATTGCTGCGAAAAACATACAAATCTTTTGTCAAACCATCAACTGGTAGCAATGCATAATCCGGGGGGATGAACACTGCCGACTCTACTGTTAGTTTTATTTCCCGCTGTCAAATTATTTATATTTTTATTGATACATATGGATTAAATTCCACTATTATTGCTTTATACTGCCTAACATAACGGTTGCAATTTATACGTCTATGAGTGTTGCATATAAGTGACAAACTCTTAAAGACACTCGCCACGTCATAAAAAGAAAAAAAAACCCTCGCTTATAGAATATCATGCATAGAATATCATGCGATGCCACACCCTTGCTTATTAGTGTTTTATTTTTGTATGCCATTTAGAATGAAAAAAAAAAAAAAAACTGAAAAAGTAAACTGTGTTTAATGCAAAGTTTGCCAAGTGTTTACTTTAGAAACACAAAGTAAACACTTGGCAACAGTTTTTGATTTCGAGAACTTAAATTTGTCAGAAACGACTTCAAGTTTTTCTTTATTTAATATTTTGACTACATTGTAAAAAAATTCGTGTAACCTTACTCCATAAAATCGGTGGCAGCTTAGCTGCCTCGCTGCTCTGGAGTAACTTAACTGATGCAACTGGTGTAAAGTTACACATCGCTTGTGAAAGGTTACACCATGGTAATGTAACTATGGTGTAACGTCTCACTCATTTCTGCGTAAGGTTACACCAGCATTTTCTGTATGCTTAAAGAGAAATTGCTTAAAAGGTTACGCATTCGTAAAAACTAAGCTTTCATCTGACTTTTTCGAACAATCTATCAGGTTCATGCTTCATGCTTTTTAACAACTAATATGTACCAATTATTTATTTAAATATACGAACAAGACATTTTTATTCACTAAGAGAGGAAATGACCAGAGTGGGGTTCGAACACGCGACGCGAGTCTCACAGAAAAGGCCATACCCCTCGACTACCAAGGACGGATTACGAATCTCTAATAAGAGTTTAGGTGCTCTGCACCGATTCTGATCTTTACGCATGCGTTTTGAATTCTACTGAACCCATAGTGCAAGGTTCCTCCAACAATTTGAGTTTTTAAAACAAAGATGCTACACAACTCTAAATTCGTGTAACGTTACACCCATTAATACTGGTAACCTTGCACTTTTTTTTACAGTGTAGTGTGTTAATAAAATATAACTTCTAGTAAAATAACCTTTTTGCGGCTATGTGACAATCATTTATAAGCATAGGCGTACTGTATTGCTTTTCCACAGCTGAAAATTCTCTCGTTTTAAGATCACTAAACTTGATGAAAAGAACTCAGTTCCTGATGTGGCTTTTAATTTATTTCTAAAATCGCCTAAACTAATTAAGAATTTCTTTCTTTTTAAAAAATAGTTATAACAGTCAAGGGCAGAATAAGCATTGTAAAACTATTCAACCATTGTCAAGTACGAAACATGCGATTAGGAAACGTTTTTAAACTTCACTACTTGTATGACAAAAAATTAAAGCTGTGTAAACCTTAAAACCAAAACACATACTTAAAATGAACGAAAATAATAAATAAGTTCAACATTAAGTAAAATAGTTTGAAAGAAAAAAGTTTAAAAAATTCAATTTTTTTTAAAGCATTCAAACTTAAAATGTGAAGAATAGACACATTTTTTAAAAGCTCTTCTTTGATAAAATAATAAAAAACTCGAAAAAAAAAGGCTTTATTTTGTAAAAAATTGAAATTGAGCTACGGAGACTCGAACCCCTCGAATGTATATATATATTTTAAATTTTCGTTTGACTCTTAAAATTAATTCTTTTAAAGCAGTGGTTCTCAACCTTTTTCACGTCGCGACCCCTTTTTCGGCAACTAAATAACCCGCGACCCCCTATGAGTCCTCCTCCGTATACTATATATATATATATATATATGTATATGTATACATATACGTGTGTGTGTGTGTGTGTGTATTTGTGTGTGCGCGTATGAATAGACATTGTGTATATTTCGCATAATAACTCAAGGAGTTTGAGTTATTTTATTTTTTATCCGTAAAACGCAATGATTGCAGAAATGAAAAAAAAAAAAAAAAAAAAAAAAAAAGATAATCACTACAATGAATGACTAAATGTGAAACTCATTGTATAAAAGAATTAGTTGATATAGTGCAAGTAGTACAAGCAATTATTATTCGAGTTGTGAATGATTTTTTTTTTTTTTAATAAAATGAACATAAAATCCATTCTGTCTTAGGGAAAATTTTGTAGTCAATGACCAATCACAGTCATTGCTGAAGCAGGTTATGCTATCCTGAAAATGAGCAAAAATGGCCCACCATTTGAGGCCACTCTCCTTTTATCCTTGATGTCACTTTCCTTTAAAAAAGTGTTTTTTTTTTTAATACGGTGGTTTTTTCGGAACTTACTTAAAATCAAGTGGTAGCTTCATCATATAACGAAAGGTTATGAAAGTTATTGTTTCCTCCGTAATAGTTAACTTTAACAGCAGAAAGAAAAAAATAACATGTTCCCTTGACTTTACACTACCACCTCCCTCAGTCTGTAGCTTCAGACGAAGGAAAAGAAAAAAAAATAATAGTGCTGAGATGTCCACAAAAAAAAAAAAAAAAACACATGTTTTGCATTAGAGTAATTTTATTATCATAGTCGCACTAAAACCTTACAATTCGGAGACACTTTTTCCTCTTTTCTGCCTCCAGTAATAGATCAAAAGCATGATTTCCTTATAGGGAAAACGCGTCAATTTTTTTTTTTTTTTTTTGCATCAAAAGTGAAATTGCCGCCCTCCAAAAAGTATCGCCCGGGGCGGACCGCCCCCTCCGCCCCTCCCTAGCTACGCCACTGCCCCTATCTAATTATGAACACTATTTAGTATTTTATGTTATAGTACAGTTGTACTTCCCATTTCTGATAGGTTTTTTATTTAAAAAATCAAAATAGCAATATATTTCCTAACCTAAAAATCACAACCTACTTTGGCCCAGCATAAAAACCTGAAACGATCCATCAGATACATTTGCAAAAGAAAAAAAATGCTAAAAGTAGAACTCTAAACAAGAAAAACACAAGAAAAAACCTGGAATTCTTAGCAACGGACGAAGAGCTCTATTACAGACTCAATAGGGAAGTTTCAACCTATTAAATGTTCATATTTTGGCTATTGGATATTGTTAATTGACCCTCAAAACTAAAAAATTCACCATCGCCGAATTTTAAAACACCGCGGTTGATTTTTAATGAATTTTTAAAAATCCACGCGCAAAAGTGCGCGCTTCTGAAACGTCACGAGCCTACGCCACGGGGCGCGAATGGGCAGCCTTCCGCCGAAGATCCCTTGTTTTCGCTAGGAACATTTTGAGCGCGCTGATATTTTTATTTTTTAGAAATTCAATAATCCTTTTGAACACACTATGGAGGCCGGATTCGTTAAAGCACAATCTAAATAATCTTCCTCAAGTAACACCAATGAGATATTCGAATATTTTCGTGAGGATGAGAGGTTTAATGTTCCAGAAACGCGAGGAGTTAAATGCGAGGAGAAAGCCTTTTACGTTTCGTCTTCGAAGTCGAATGCGTGACCTTCGCTTCTCCCCTATCAGAAGAGGAGATGACGTCACTTCCTATGCCATTTGACGTCACAAGAGCTTGAACTTTAAAAATTAATTTAAAAAAACTACTTATCGTATCGCAAAATTTTTTTCACCTATGATGTTCATACATGCTACTCTATCATATAAAAATAAAATTGAAAAATCGAAAACTTCCCTATTGATCAGGGTTCAGTTACATGGCTTTTATTAAGGAACACGAAGAAGAACTGAAAATTGTTGGAGGTTTGGAAGAAGCTGACCTTGTTGAATTGACTTCTTACAAATTTTGTTAAATTTAATGGAAAGTTTACAGAATTCTATTGTTGTAGAATGGGTTGAGTAAAGGTTTCCGGGTATAGCTGATGATTTAAGAGAAGAAGAAGCTAATGTTGAGTTCATGGAACGCACCAGCGAAATTTGGAAGTTGTCGACAATTTAGGATCTTTTGTTTTACGAATGGTGTTCTGTTAATAAAACATACCCAACTTATAAAACTAATGAAAAGATGACTGTTCTCCGTCAGAAATGTCTAAAACAATTACTGAGTATGTACACACATTAAATAAAAATCTTAAAATTAATATTTGTGACTCAAACTTCTTGTAAAATGTATTTTTGCTTCAAAAGATAGCTTTTCGTATGAACACACGTCTTTCTTGGACTCTACAATGCAATGATTTTAAGTAGGGAAAACCACTTTGGGCCAAAGTAACCCAAACGCAATGGTAACATTGGTCCAAGTAACAAGAAGTTTCATCCAGAACTAGACGAGCCTACTTTCCCATATAACAATATCGACTTTCTAGTGTCGGATCAATATTCTCAAAATTAGCTAAAATCGCAAATTATTTCAAACATAATTTTTTAATATTTTAATTTGATTTCCAGAAATAAAATATGCCTCGCTCACCTAAAGAATTTGATGCTTAAAAAATAAATACACGAAAAAATAAAGTTGCAGCACCGTTTAAACAAAGCAGCTAAAACATTTTTTCCCATTAAAAAAAATCTTTGACCGCTTTCAAAAAGAAAAATAATGAATTAAAATTAATAAGCTCATGAAAATAAATACATCATATCAAAAGAAAAGTTTGTTTTCCCTCTGTTGCCCAAAAAAATATTTTTAAATGAATTACTTAATGTACTTTCAAAAATTAATAAAAACAATAAATGTCAACTTAAAGAAATTATTTTCACTGTCGAAAAGAAAAATCGTCTGTGCATATCTTTATGTAGAAACATCAAGTACTCCGAATTTCTACACCAAAAACCGAATACATAAATTAAAACTTTAGAGTGAAAATTAAATCAAATCATATTAAAAATAATTTTTTCACTGCAAACACCATGGCTGCGGAGTCAGAATCAATCTGATTTTTGACAAAAGAGTCAGATTCGAGTACTTAAAGTTTTTAATTTAAAGACTCGGAGTTGGAATCGGTCATTTTCCCTTAAGTTCGCAACTCTGCCAATGTTTGCGGAGTCGGAGTCGGACTTATTTTTGATACAGGAGTCGGAGACGGCGTCTAATTTCCAAGAGTCGGAGTCAGACATTTTTCCTCCGTGTATAAATTTTTGCCAAAGCTACGAAGTTAGAATCGAAGTCAGGGAGTTGGAGTCCGACTAATTTCCGGGCACAGGAGTCGGAGTCGGAGTGAGCCTCAAAATTCTCGGAGTTGGAGACAGCAGTAGGTCGTCAAGAGCTATTTCCAAAAAAATTTGTTTGAAGCAAATCCGCCCTTAAGTTCGGAATCTATGTTGACTTTCAGTTTCGCCGTAGGCGCTAATGTTGAACTATTCAGAATTGAACGAAAAATTTTTCAATTTTTCGTTCAATTCTGAATACAAATCGAAAAATGAAGTATGGCATTGAGGTGTCCTCGCTGAGATCTTTTGAACAAAAAAAAAATTGTTCGAATCGGACTATTCACTCAAAAGACAGACATACAGACAGGCATTTCCCCCCATCTCAATACCCTACGTTCCAATTTTTAATTTTTCGATATTTATTTATTTTATTTATTTTTGACTTTTTTTTCGTGATATTTTTAAGATGCATTAAGCTTTCTCTCATGCATTTTTTTCTTCTTTCTCTGACTTTTACTGGGAAAGTAGGCTAAAAAGCAATTAAAATGGCAATAATACTTTGAAATAAAATGATCACTCGTCAAAAATTAAATGAAGATAACTTTATGTCAGTAAATAAAGTTTCCACAGCTTGAAAATATGAATAGTTATAAAACTAATGAGAAAAGAATGAGAAAAGTTCCAAAATGCGTTCCAAAGTAGCCCGTGCTTACGGTACTTCTTTCTTTTTTAATTTAAAAAGTTTTACATAACATTCAACAATAAAGTATTACTTTACAGCTATCGGTAGAATACATGGAGCAGAAAAAAATAATTTTTAATCTTTTTTTGCATTGCTTATTCTCATGTAAGGTACGTGTTATCATACAAGTAGATATGTTTCTAGGTGATTCTCAGCCGCATTTTACTTAAAAGGTCTTGAATACTACTTGATACAATCGTTGGATTCTTGAAATAGACTTAAATGTAGAAACTTCAGGCTCATATTGCTCAGTTGAATGACTCTATGAGATGCAGTAATATCCAGAAAAATAATTTTTCTTCTTCCTCTCTCCATCTTCCCCTTAATGTCCTTCAATCATTGTGATAAAATGTTGATGTATTTGAGGCTCACCAATTTGATCCGTAGGAATCCCTGAGTACCGATTGTAAACATGTTTAGTATATAGAGAGGTAAAAATTGAATGAGGATTAAAAATAGCGTTCGTAATTCTGGGCTGTTCATATTACAGAGTTCAGAATACAGAGAGGTTAGCCTATATTAAGTCCATGGAGTTCCACCGGGACCATCAAAATGTGTTCAGAATAGCGGGGTGTTCACATTAGGATGTGTTCAGATGGAGAGAGTTCAGATAGATAAGCTCATTTCTTTTGCATTGAAAAAAGCGTTCGTTGTAACGCTGAAATACAACTGCAGTAATCTGAAGTTTGTGCTTTTTGACGTTGTTATTTCTTCTTTTACTTTATGTGCACAAAGGTATTTATTCAACCTTTCTTATGTGAGGTGACCTCTAAGTTTCCGTTTTACTTCCTTTCACAAACTAGTATGTTGTGGCCATCACGAAACTTTCTTCTATATTTTTCTTTTTTTTTTTTTGATCCCTCCCCATGCTTGACGAGGAAGCAATATTCCCAACAAAAACAAAATTACACATGCAAAAACTTGACGACCATCCCAATGTCTGAATTTTTACAAAAGCAAAGCAAAGAGCGAAAATTAAAAGTTATTTTAAAAGCCTTGCTTGAATTAATTACAAATATTTTGTTTGTTAACAAACGCAAGATGGCAACAGTTAAAAATTTTAAATCATCGCGATTTTCTGGTTATTTTCCAACAGTTAAAATCACGCGAAATACGCAGACGACAGTCTATTACAAATTATCTTTCTTATTGTTGCATTTATAAAGCTATTTTTATTTACACAAAAAAATAAGCCCCCATGGAGCAATTGGCACCAAAATTGAACCAACGCCTGTTTACATATGGATTGACATTTATTCCAAAATTCATCCAGAAGGTAGCGTTACTTCTTCAGATACGGCACTCACAATCAAAAAAAAAAAAAAAAAAAGAACGCTCGATTGCGCCACTCCCTTTTTAGCTATTGACACCAAAATAGAGTCAGCACTTATACCCTCTAGGAGCTACTTGTCGATAAATTTTTCTTTGATTTCGTTCATTATTTCTTGAGATACAGCAGTCACAATTGACGACAAAAAATGTTCTATAGCTCAACCCCCGTTTGAGTTATTGACACCAAAATTGAATCAACACCTGTTCCTGTTAATGGCAACATATGGACCAAATTTTGTTTGATTCCGCCAGTTACTTCCTGAGGAATAGCAAGCACGCGTAACTCAAAAAACGTCCCATTGCTCCACCCCCCTTGGAGGAATTCGCGCCAAAAACCAATGGGCCCAAGTTCACATAGGGGCACATATGTGTACCAAATTTTGTTCGATTTCATGCTGTAGTTTTTGCTGTAGAGCGGCCACAAAAAACTGGTCACACACAGACGTGACACACACACACACATACATACACACACACAGACAGACAGACATTTTCCAAAAATGGTCGAAATGGACTCAGCACACCTCAAAACGTTCGAATCCGTCAAAATTCGAAATTCGAAAATTTGCACGAATCCAATACTTTCTTCTATGTATTAGATATAGAAGAAAGTAAAAAGGAAGTATTGTATTCGCGAGAAAATTTTCACCCAAAAATCGGCCTTAATTTAAATTTTTCTCACCCCCAAATGAATGTTGAGTTTTTTTTTCAACACGACCACACGTGGATATGTGCCTAAAAACGTACAGACACCCGAAATATCCATTTTGACGATCCCCGAGATAATTTCAACGAGTTTTCTCGTGACGTCTGCATGTACGTACGCATGTGCGTATGTGTGTATGCATGTCGCATAACTCAAGAACGGAATGTCCTAGAAAGTTGAAATTTGGTACGTAGACTCCTAGTGGGGTCTAGTTATGCACCGTTTTTTTGGTGCATTCTTATGCTCCTTAGGGGGTCTTTTTCCCCTTTTTTCGGGGGGGGGGAATCATTGTTAATTTCGATGCAAACTCAAGTGGTGTTATAATTTCGCGGATACTTGGCGCTATATCGCCAGTATTTTGGTCGCCAAGTTTTGTCGCCAACTTAGCGACAAATTTGGCGATTAAAATTTTTTTTTTTAAATCTGATTTCAATTTGGACACTTTTGGGGATATTTAGAGAGTAAACTATTGAATCATATTAAAACTGCCGATAATGAGAAAATGACATTAAATTGGAGTAAAAGGAAGTCATGTGATGCACAACATCAGCTCGTTTTCCTTATCGCACTGTTTATTAAAAATGCATTTTGTAAATTCTATGCATCGAAAAGCGCCAACTTTCAATTATACTTGGAATCATTCGCAATTAAATTTGAAGTAAATATTGTGACAACAACAAGTTACTGTCACAATTATGGAAGAAATATTATTTAACTTTTCTGTTTTGAATGAAAATATTCCTCAAACGTAGCACAGTGTTTCGAAAATAAATTCTCTCTCACCTTTGCGCACAAAAACCATAACATTCTTTGTTAAACAATAAGCAAACGACGGAAGGTAACGCGTGTAATAAACATCACCGACGCGTCACGTTGTACGATTCTGACTTTGACCTAAAATGCCTCCCGCTTCCTCTTCCAAAAACCATTGTACTTTTACGGTTTGCATCTAATATTTAGGAATGAAGTTTTTTTTTCTTGTCAGCACACAATGAACATAACGACTTTGTCGATTTTGATTTATTTTTAAACTTCTAAAGCAGTTTTATTTTGAGACCGGTATGAAAAAAAAAGAAAAGAAATGGCATTGACCGTAAATTCGGATTATGCTACAAAAAATTTAAATATTCGTCGTTCCATTGGCGTTTGTAAAGAATGTTATCAATAATCGGAGAGACGCTGGGTCCAAATAGAAGTTGTTACAACTTCCTCCATTGCCTGTCTCGTATGAAAACGATATCAAGGAAAGGCGTTCGGAAAAGAGAGTTTGAGGTGAATTAGAATTATATGTAGCTTCATTTTGGAAGTTCTTATAAGCACTTAGCTGGTTTTTGAAAGATAAGATTGTTATCCTTTTACTGTATCGAAGTTCAATTTAATAGCAATTAGAAGTTTTGTGATTGTATTTTTAAGGAAAGACAGAAGTATATTTGTCAAAAATGAATAAAAGAATGAATGAAAAGAATGAACGTGATTTAAAATGGGCTGAACACTTACGAAAAACAAACGTGTAAACAGAACACAAGATAAGCAGATAAAAAATGTAAGGTGCTAGAGATATTATAGTCAGTTAAGGTAACTAAACATAAAGTGGGGGGGGGGGGGGGCATAGCCTGTGCCATAGACACACATTTCACGGGCACTCGTGGTATGCAAGGGAAAGTTTTATTTGTAACCTACTGAATATCAGTCAGTAAGGATTATTCAATGTTGCTGATTCAAAAACTAGTTACCTAGAGAAAAAGCAGAATGTCACGACAGCGCTATTTTCAACTGTAGCAAAGTCAAAGCAGTTTTTTTTTCTCTTTGAAAAAAAAGAAATACTGTTTCTTATAATCAGCTCTTTCCAATAACTACAACCAGTATTGATGATAATAATAGTTATGAAGTTAATTTATTGCGGTACAAAGCTATAGAGCTTCATATACACGGAAAATTAAAGATATCGTTGCTATTCGGCTTTTTTAGTGAGTAAAACTAGGGACGATTCCACGCATCTGCTGTAGATAGATGTCTAGAATTTTTTTATGGCAAACCATTCGGGTCAGATATTTGCAACACAATAAAATGCAAAACTTCGTTTTTGTACCGGATGCGGCGATTTTCCCGAGTAACTCCCAAATGTTTCTCATTGATTTTGCAAAACAGAGCATAAAATGATAATGGGAGAGTGTAAAAGAAATTTAAATTCTCAGGAACTGAAGGAAACATCTCGCTTCAGTAGTGAAATTATCATACGTCTTTCTTTTGTGAGAGGCTCTTTTAAAATCAGACAACCGTACGTAGGAAGAGTTCTGTGTGACTCATGAGTTTTGACAGTTTAGTTAGGTGTCGTGCAAAACGTACTGCGATTTTATTTTAAAAAAATGCAACAGACTATGCCCATAAGTTTGGTTCAATGAATAGATGAATAAAATGTTATTCAAAAAGAGTAAATTTGCTTTAAAAAAATCTTACACCGAAAAGGGATACATGACTATTTAAAAACAGGAAGTCGTTTCCGTACTCGCTTAATATGAAACGGTTAAAATATCCCTTAATTTTTAACAAGTTTCTCCATTTTATCCCGAGCTAAGATACAACGAATTACGATAGCTTTGAATCGCGCCGGTCAATTTTCCGCCATTTCAATTTTTCAATGCGTTTGAGTAAAATATAAATAAATAAAAAAACTAGAAGACGTAGTGGCTCACTCTTCTGAAAAAATATTTTACAAAAAATAAATTAAGCCTTACTAATAATAAAGCTGAAAGTCTACCTGGATCTCTGTCTGTCTGTCTGGATGTATGGATCTCTGTGACGCGCATAGCGCCTAGACCGTTTGGCCGATTTTCATGAAATTTGGCACAAAGTTAGTTTGTAGCATGGGGGTGTGCACCTCAAAGCGATTTTTCGAAAATTCGATTTTGTTCTTTTTCTACTCCTATTTTAAGAAAGTTTTACCGAGCAAATTATCACAACGTGGAATAGTAAATTACGGAATTATCATAACGTGGAACCGTAACATGGGCGAGCCATTTAACATAGCAAATTGGCGAGAAATTCATCATCCATTATTGGTAAATATACAGACGAACCAAATGACCTTTTAATTTTTCTACTACGGGCAAAGCCGTGCGGGTACCACTAGTAGGTAAATAAAAAGTTGGTCATACCCTACACAGCTCATTGTATTATTCAATTATTCTAAAGTTACTGTTTGGAGGCTATTTTTGAAGTTATTGAACTCAAGCTTTCTAAATTGTAGTATTCTGTGCAATGGTTAAATGACAGAATTCCTCCTATGGTTTTGTGAAAATTAATATAACTTAGTTTTGGATAACTATACAATAGTACGACTGCTTTTTTACAATTTTTATTCAACTATACAATAGTTTGGGAGAACTTATTTCATTTTACATCAACAAACACAGTAAATTATTAAAATATGATTTGGGAAATTTTAAATACAGAAAATGTGTCAGAAAGTTACACTGAATGTATGGGGAATAGTATGCATATTTCACTGATGTCTCTTCTCTGCAAAAAGAAGACTACTATTTGTGCACATAAACTGAAAATTAAGTTTCACCTTTCAACATTTCTGCACTTCAAAGTCAGACTAAGGTGAGTCTCACTATCAGTATTTTGCAGGAGAACGTAAACACATTTGTATGGTGCATGAAAAGGCTCGTGCTCTTTTAACACTGGTCAATAATTGGTTAAGAATTATTTTAATACACTTGCGTTTTATGGTGCAATGTGTAATAAGATTCTACATACAACGCAGTAATAATCTGAACATTAACATTTTTAGACTTACGTTAGTCTGGTTTTGAGGTGCAGATTTAAGGCGTGATACCCAAAGAATTTTTTAGGGGGAGGGGGGGGAGTTTAAAGGGTTAAATCTTCATATTTATTTAGGTTAGGAACATAATATAAATTAAACAAAGGAATGCACCTAATAATGGTTATGCTTTCAAAATATGCGAATTATTTATTTTGTACTCGAATGGAATCGATGACCATTCTATAGGCAGGTAACAAACACATGCTCATTTGTTGGAAGCCTTTGTTTCCTCCGAGATCTGCAACAAAAGAAGATTCCAAGGTCTGGTCATGAGAAGTAAATAGTCGTAAATTTGGGACCAATCGCACAATGTTGCTTTACTTAAGTCCTTTCTAGTGATTTGATGAAGGTCGCAAAACTTTCAGTGAATGAATTCTTGAAATTGATCTTTTTTAAGCGAATTGGAAATGGGAGGTCATAGAGAAGAATAGACTCTATTGAAGGAGCCTTATGCTACTAGTTTTGAGGGGAATTTTCTTGTCCTGTGAGATGTTGCAGAGTAATCAATACTGGCGTTGTAGGCCAAAATGTTTATTCATTTATCTATTTATTCTTTACAGAAATGCAAGAGTGTACGCTGGAGGATGGAAAATTTAACAGGGATTCTCCAAGCAAGGAGTTAATTCTATAAAATCTTAATGCCAAAAAGAGGAAAAGGGGCAATGAGTAGGACATGGGGTTGAATGGGCAACTACTAGTTTTCATAGATGTACTTTGAAAAATAAAATCAATGTAGATTATCCAGACAAGAAATAAATTTTATGAAATCTAAATGTGTGAAATTGCTACACATGAGAGATTTGTACAAACGATACTAAATAAATAAAGAAATAAACAAAAAAGAAGCCAAACAGAGGAAAAGAGGGGAATTAATGGGACCTGGGGTTGAATCGGCTGCTATTATTTTTTGTAGATATATTTTGAAAAAAAGAAAAAAAAAGCGAGTCGATTGCAGTAGGGATTCAAATAATCTGAAAAAAACTATTGTTCTTCTCTAAACCCTTTTCTTCTGAGAGCAGTTAGCAAAAATCTGCTTGAAAAGCAAGTTATCATTTTCTTTCTAAATGAAATGCTTACATCTTCGTGAAAGTTGTAATATTTTCACGAAAATCTAGAAAATTTTTGTGCATCTCATGTAAACCATTTTCTGAAATTTACAACTTATTTCCATATATTTGCAATGAAGGTTGATATATAAGAAAGCTATTTTGGTTTCTTTAATTTGTTGCTGGTCCCATAAATACATATGCTTGGGGATTTAATATTCATTGAAAAATTTCTACTGCAATATACCTTTAATACGACAAAGTAACAGAACAATTGTTTTCTTATTTCACGGGAAATTCCTTAAATTGTAAATTTTTGCAAGTGATGCAGATTTTTCGTGCGCTACTGTTTTAGTGGTGAATATGAACAGTAAAGCAACTTCACAAAGGTTTTAAAAACGGCCAAAACCGTTTGATGAACCCGATAAGAGTGTTCATATCAAACGAAAACAGGTTGTTTAGAAAGTCATTGGCGACTTCAAAAATTGGCCCAAGACAACAATCGCAGAAAACAGGTCTCATAAGCAGAAATGTAGGTCGCTTGATTCTCCTCACTTATGGGGGTCGGGACCTTTCCAAGCTTCTTTTTCTCCTTTCGCTCCGAGACAGCGACTGGCAGCAAAAAGTATTGACCTCTAAGTTGAGGTGATTTATTAAAAGAAAGCAGTGAATCCGAAGCAGAGTGATATGTGTGCGAAGCCTTAAGCCTCAGGGCGATTTTATTACTTCACAACAGTCTAAAAACCCGACACTTCAAAGCTGTGAGTCAGTCAAACAAAAGAGTACTTTTCGTGGTTTGAAGAGACAATTGACGGACAGAGCGTAATATCCACACCCGCTAGCTTCTTCAACAAAAAATTGTTCTAAATATATGACATGTATGTTTAGTGGTATTTCTAGAGCAATTTTGTTTCTTATCCTTTCGTTTTCAATGTACTTAACTTGAAGCGAATGATTACAATTACTTTTCAAGAGTATTCAAACGGACTCTTTTAGATGGGTAAGGGAGTACAAGTTATGTGAAGAAAAAAATGTATTTTAAATAAAACTAGCAGACATTGTCCGTGTATTCTTTTTTGTTTATTCAAAGCAAATCACAACAGTTGTGAATTTATGAGTAAGTTTGATCATGGCTATTTAGGAAACTACAGGTTAGAATTTCGTTTGAATAAAGTCAAAAAAAAAAAAAAAAAATTGAATTTTGGCATCTGGAATTTATATTATACTTTTCGCAATCACGAGTGTGTGTGTATGTAGGCGTGTGTGTTTGTGTCTGTGTGCAGGCATGAATGTGTGAGAATGTGTGTGTGTAGGTGTGTGTATGTGTAGGTGTCCGTATGCGTGTGTTCAGGTGTGTGTGTGTGTGTGTGAATGTGTGTGTAGGATATAGACGCATCGGAAGGGGCCGGTCGACGGTGGTGCTGCAGAGGGAGGCGGGGGGGGGGGGGGTTGGGAATCAAATCATAGGAACATCAAAACAATCAAATGAGAACAATAAGCAATGTGATTGATCAAAAAGTGGTTGTGAGACAGTTTAAATATGTTTTAAAGTCAGATTAATATAATTCAAATGGACGTTTGAAGATAAAAATAAACACAAGGCTTTTTGAAAGAAAAGCGTATTTTAAATAGAACTAGCAATCATTACCAGTAAATTATTTTTTTTTTTTATCCTACTTTCCCATGAAAGTCAAAGAAAAAAAAAGCATGAGAGAGGGCTTAACGCATCTCAAAAATATCGCTAAAAACAAACTAGTATGTTGTGGCCATCACGAAACTTTCTTCTATATATTTCTTTTTTTTTTTTTTTTTTTTCTGATCCCTCCCCATGCTTGACGAGGAAGCAATATTCCCAACAAAAACAAAATGACACATGCAAAAACTTGACGACTATCCCAATGTCTGAATTATTGCAAAAGCAAAGCAAAGAGCGAAAATTGAAAGTTATTTTAAAAGCCTTGCTTGAATGAATTACAAATATTTTATTTGTTAACAAACATAAGATGGCAACAGTTCAAAATTTTAAATCATTGAGATAATATTTCCTATCATTTCCATACAATTAAAATCACGAGAAATACGCAGACGACAATCTATTACGATTTATCTTTCTTATTGTTGCATTAATAAAAATATTTTTATTCGCAAAAAAAAAAAAAAAAAAAAAAAAAAAAAAAAATCAACACCTCTTGGAGCGATCGGCGTCAAAATAGAACCAAAGCCTGTTTACATATGGATTCACATATATTCCAAATTTCAACCAGAACGTAGTATTACTTCTTGAGATAGGGCACTCAAAATGGAAAAAAAAGAACGGGTGATTGCGCTACCCCCCTTTTAGCTGTTGACACAAAAATAAAATCAGTTCTTATACCCACTAAGGGCTACTTGCCGATAAATTTTTCTTTCATTCCGTTCATTATTTCTTGAGATACAGCAGTCACAATTGACGACAAAAAACGTTCTACAGCTCAACCCCCGTTTGAGTTATTGACACCAAAATTGAATCAGCACCTGTTCCTGTTAATACCAACATATGGACCAAATTTTGTTTGATTCCGCCAGTTACTTCCTGAGGAATAGCAAGCACGCGTAACTCGAAAAACGTCCCATTGCTCCACCCCCCCTTGGAGGAATTCGCGCCAAAAACTAATGGGCACAAGTTCACATAGGGGCACATATGTGTACTAAATTTCGTTCGATTTCATGCGGTAGTTTTTGTTGTAGAGCGGCCACAAAAAACTGGTCACACACAGACGTGACACACATACACACACACACACACACACACACACACACACACATACATACATACACACACACACACAGACAGACAGACATTTTCCAAAAATGGTCGAAATGGACTCAGCACACCTCAAAACGTTCGAATCCGTCAAAATTCGAAATTCGAAAATTTGCACGAATCCAATACTTTCTTCTATATATTAGATATAGAAGAAAGTAAAAAGTCAAAAATAAGTAAAATAAATAAATATCAAAAAATTGGATTTTGAGATGGGGAAAATAAGCACCTGTGTCGGTTTGTCCCACCCCTTTTTCAGGGAACAGTCCAATTCGAACAAACGCTTTTTTTGTTCAAAAATTAAAACCACAGACGCTTTATTTTTACCCCCCAAAAAAAGAGCAACAATCGATGCTTTTTTTTCCTTTTTTTTTTAAATAAAATGTATTTATTTTGATGTGCTTTTTACTTTCTTCTATATCTAATATATAGAAGAAAGTATTGGATTCGTGCAAATTTTCGAATTTCGAATTTTGACGGATTCGAACGTTTTGAGGTGTGTTGAGTCCATTTCGACTATTTTTACTTTCTTCTATATCTAATATATAGAAGAAAGTATTGGATTCGTGCAAATTTTCGAATTTCGAATTTTGACGGATCCGAACGTTTTGAGGTGTGCTGAGTCCATTTCCACTATTTTTGGAAAATGTCTGTCTGTCTGTGTGTGTATGTGTGTGTGACCAATTTTTTGTGGCTGCTCTACAGCAAAAACTACCGCATGAAATCGAACGAAATTTGGTACACATATGTGCCCCTATGTGAACTTGTGCCCATTGGTTTTTGGCGTGAATTCATCCAAGGGGGGTGGAGCAATAGGACGTTTTTTAAGTTACGCGTGATTGCTATTCCTCAGGAAGTAACTGGCGGAATCAAACAAAATTTGGTCCATATGTTGCCAGTAACAGGAACAGGTGCTGATTCAATTTTGGTGTCAATAACTCAAACGGGGGTTGAGCTATAGAACGTTTTTTGTCGTCAATTGTGACTGCTGTATCTCAAGAAATAATGAACGGAATGAAAGAAAAATTTATCAGCAAGTAGCCCTTAGTGGGTATAAGAGCTGATTTTATTTTGGTGTCAACAGCTAAAAAGGGGATAGCGCAATCGCCCGTTCTTTTTTTCTATTGTGAGTGCCCCATCTCAAGAAGTAATGCTACGTTCTGGTTGAAATTTGGAATATGTGTGAATCCATATGTAAACAGGCTTTGGTTCAATTTTGACGCCAATCGCTGCAAGAGGTGTTGATTTTTTTTTTTCGAATAAAAATAGCTTTTTTAATGCAACAATAAGAAAGATAAATCGTAATAGATTGTCGTCTGCGTATTTCTCGTGATTTTAATTGTATGGAAATGATCGGAAATATTATCTCAATGATTTAAAATTTTTAAGTGTTGCCATCTTATGTTTGTTAACAAATAAAATATTTGTAATTAATTTAAGCAAGGCTTTTAAAATAACTTTCATTTTTCGCTCTTTGCTTTGCTTTTGCCATAATTCAGACATTGGAATGGTCGTCAAGTTTTTTCATGTGAAATTTTGTTTTTGTTGGGAATATTGCTTCCTCATCAAGCATGGGGAGGGATCAGAAAAAAAAAAGAAAAATATAGAAGAAAGTTTCGTGATAGCCACAACATACTAGCAATTGTATGGAAATGATCAGAAATATTATCTCAATGATTTAAAATTTTTAACTGTTGCCATCTTATATTTGTTAACAAATAAAATATTTGTAATTAATTCAAGCAAGGCTTTTAAAATAACTTTCAATTTTCGCTCTTTGCTTTGCTTTTGCAATAATTCAGACATTGGGATGGTCGTCAAGTTTTTGCATGTGTAATTTCGTTTTTGTTGGGAATATTGCTTCCTCGTCAAGCATGGGGAGGGATCAGAAAAAAAAAAGAAAAATATGGAAGAAAGTTTCGTGATGGCCACAACATACTAGTTTATTTTTACTTCTTTTGTTTTTTTTATTGAAAACTGTTAAATATATTTTTTTTTGAAAAAAAAAAAAAAGAAAAAAGTTAACTCTTTACAACTCAGAACTCCCAAGGCACCGGCTAAAGCGTTCGGGTTACTGGTAGTTCGAGTTATGGGAAGTTTATAAAACTGTCTTAAAAGTTTGGGAGTCGATAAAAACTTCGAGATAAAGGAATATTCGAGTGTTAAGCTCTGCGTTATCGAGATTCGACTGAATACTCGTATATTAGCTGTATTGTTTAAATGGTGCGTCTACTTTACTTGTCCGTTCATTAATTTTTTATGCATCTATTTCATCAGATGAAAGAAGCATGTTTTGTTTTTAGAAAGCAGCTTGAAATTTTAAGAAGGTATGTTTGACATAATTTGCTGTCTTTGCTAATTAAGAGAATACTGATCAGATGCTAGAAAACCGAGGTTCGTGTACAGGAAAGTAGGCTCGTATAGTTCTGGACAGAACTTCTTGTTGTTTTTGCTTAGACAATAGTTCCTTGTGAAAAGAGTTGGTTTTGTGTATGTGTGTGCATTGTAGTAAAAATTATTTATTTATTTATTTAGTTTCTTTTTATAAGGTGTTTCTTTTTAAAAAATGAAGTTAAATCGCTGTTATATTATAAACTTGGATTGTCTAATAGCTGATTTGAACTCAATATTTCCAGTTTTGTTTTCCTAATTAAACTTTGCCTCATTTACTCTTCTTAAGAAGCAGAATATTAATCTGAATTGAAAATAAACTTTGATCGTTTGGAAAGTGAAATGCAGCATATATCTCATATATTAGAAATTCAGGGGTTTGAAAGACTCAAGAATACTTTATGCATATTTTACAACATTGCTTCTTAGGGAAAAAGAGAGAGAGAAAGAAGAAACTAATTGAGTTTTCCAATCCAAAAAAAAAAAAGGCTAGTCGGGGAGTGTGTGGAGAAAAGTGAAATAGATTACTGAGCTTTTTCAAAATGAACAAATTGGAAATTTGTTTTGAAAATGACAGTACATAAAGAAAAAAAACATTGTATTTTACAATAAAACTTGCATTGAAATATATTATTTTTTTATTTTTGGCAGTAAATTTTCGCTTTAAAAAAATGGAAATTTTTCGCTTTTATTTTCTAAAAATGAAATATTTTTGTAATGAAATATTTTCTAATCGATTATAAAAAATATTTCTGATCAGAAGAATCTGCAAAGAAAAGGTTGAATGAATAAGTGAAAAGATACGCTAACAAAAAAAAAACGAATAATAAAATAAATAAATTAATGTATGAGGACAAATGAGGTAGTGAGAAGCAAAGGGATGGAAGTGGCAAAATTCAAAATTTGGAGATAACCAGTAAAAATGGTAGGTGAACCTCTCCTCTGTCTTGGGGGACAAGAGATGGTACTAGTGCCCTGGTAGGTTCTGCTGTATAGCATGATTTAGAAAAAAAAAAAATCAATGAAAGTCTACCTAAGATCTGATCTTTAAACGAGTTTTTCTCGAAATTTAAACCCTTCAGTCGGAATTATGAAATATTGGACCAAAAATATTGATATTTGATATACAGTGCACTATGGTAAAGGGTAACTTATAGACAAAATTTTGAGTTTGTAGGACAAAAATTAAAAGAGTTATGGCACGTCCAATATTCCGGACTTATATTTTTGAAATCAATATTTCATATACAAAAACGATAAAATACCGAACAAACTTCATTATAAAATGTTCTACAAACAATTATAAAACATAATATAAGCGTTTGAAACGATTAATTAAAAATTATATATTTTTTAAAAAAATCAGGAAAAAAAACTTGCTTTTCAGATGAAAATCCATGGTTGGAAAAATGAGCCACTCTCTATCTCTCAATCCTTATATGTCAGTGTTGTCAATCTCAAAACGAAAAATTATTTCACAGATTATAATAAGTAGAATGTAAAGAGTCAACTACAAAAAAAAAATATCAACTAATTTAATCAATTATTAAATGATTAGCAGCTGTTTAAATTGTATGTCCGGTATACCGGACACCAGGTCTGAAGGGGTTAAAACAGTCCACTTGCATCCGTTTGCTTCTCACTGCTTCAAATAAGTGAGTCAGTAAAAGAGAGAATGAATAAGAAAAATAAGTGAATGAATGAATAAATATAAGTGAATTACTAAATTAATGTACGTTAATAAAGTAATTAATAAAGAATACGAAAGAAATTAATGAAATAAATGAATAATTGAACAAGATTAACTATCTCACTTTGCCCCGCACGTACTTGTCTAATTGTAAAAAATATTTAAATACAAAAGAGCTTAATATTAAATAAATAAGAACTTATATTAGAAATATTAGCAAATATTAGAAGGTTCCAATTAAAATTTCAAAAGTTAATTACAAGAACTTTATCATAAAATAATACCAAAAATAATTTTTGACTTATAACAAAATGTTACAACATGAGTATCAATTTTTGAAAATTGCTTGCATTATCATATTCTATGATTTTCAGAGGTAATTCTTTATTGACTGAAATAGACTACATACGTTACTTCATAGTTAAATTGTTACTAGATAGGTGGCGCTGAAAACAAAGTAAATATTTCACCATTTCACTTTGAAATACTATTTCATTTTGCCCCACATTATAAATTTGGATTTTCTAATTACTGATTCAGATCAAATCTTTTCAGTTTTTCTTTCTTATTTAAAGTTCACTACACATACCCTTCTGAAGAAGTAGGATATTAATCTGAATCGAAAATAAACTTTGATCTTTATGAAAATAAAATACAGCACATGAATCATCTATTAGAGACTCTGACGCTTGAAATTCTCAACGGTGAAAATAACTATTTGCACATTTCATAACGTTGCTTCTTAGAGAGAGAAACAGAGAGGGAAAAAAGTTCCAATCCGAATACGTAGCCTTTGTAAACAAAACAGGAACGGCACAGCACAATTAAATTTTAAACATATCATATGTACTCAACGAGTTTTCAAGTCAGGGGTGCCCCCCCCCCAAGTTCAATGGGGCAAATTCCCTCCCCCCCCAAAAAAAATCTCAACCCCATTTCCCTTTTTTATTTTCTAGCTCTCTTTTTTATTTTTTCATTTTTTAAAACATGTTTATTTAGTTATTTTTTTATAAATATTTTTTATTTATTTGCTTGTTTATTTATTTTTAATTGTTATTATCATTGTTATTATTTCATTAGAAGAGTTCTGTGCTACGCCAATGACACGCACACACACACACACACATACAAACTAAATCAATAAATGAAATGAAATAAAAACAGAATAAAATGAAATAAAATAGATAACTTAAATCAAAAATAAATCAATAAATAAATTAAATTAATTAATTAAAAAATTTTAAAAATCCCCCCAAAAATTTTGATGGCGCAACTTGCGTTATAATTCCCCCCTGTGGGCACCCCTGTTTTAAGTATTCGGCAATTAACTCACAAACTGAAAATGAGATTCTCAGACACTGCCGAAACTGGTTTAGAAATTCCCCACCAGTGTCTCCTAGTTCCCGTTGTTTCTTTCTGATTTCCAATCTTCTAGTCTCGATTTTGGTCGGGTTTCTTCGAAAATGCTTGTTGCAAGAAATTTACTTTAGTAAATGCAAATGCAAATAATGCATAGGGGAGGGTGGTCCAAAGAGGTACGCACTCGTATGCCGCCCCCCTCCATGGTGTGTAAGCGGCGATGCATATGTATGTCGTGTTTACATGAACACCCCGGAGTTTTAATCAGTCCCAGCGAAGCAGCAGTGAAGCGGCATGGCGCAACCAGGCTTAAATTTAAAAAATGATACATTTCTATTAAAAAATGAAGTTTTGTAACTTGTGATTATATTTTTTTACAATGGCAGGTAGCTAATTAACTAATTTAATCATTTATAAATTCATATTTGCTTGGCAAATATACCAAATCACAATTAGTTAAGTTTACCCGCTTTGGGCTCCCTAGTAGGGCAAAGTGGGTTTTTCAAATGTTTGTAAAGTTTGATAATAAATAAATATTAGGTTTGAAATAATACAAAAATCATTTTTTATTTTGAAGTTTAAGAAATCTGCTAGGAAATAAAACCGAAATTGTTGCAATAAAAATCCAAAAATTACAATTTTCGAGCATTTTTCGAAAAATTAACCGTTTTGGGTCACCCTCCCCTATATGTATATTTGTATGCATGTAGGGGATGTATGTATGTATGTATATATGTATGTATGTATGTATGTTGCATGTATGTATGTATGTATGCATGCATGCAAAGTCAAGCCCGCTTATTAGAATATCGGTTAAAAGAATATCCCGTTTAATGTAATACATTTTCAATGTACCAAACCGTTGATCGCTATTATTTTAATCCCGTTTAACGGAATATCCCGCTTATCAGAATAATTTCCGTGGAAAATTGGCTATTCCATTAAGCGGGCGTGACTGTACGTCTGCATATATGTATGCATGTATGTATGTATGTATGTATGTATGTATGCATGCATGCAAGTATGTATGTATGTTATTGTATTTTGAATGAAAATAAACATAGTGCCTCATGGATTTCTGTGATTTGCTTCTACGAAAAACTGCCCATTGTCTCACAAAATTGAAATCGTTCCTTGTCCTCAACAGAAAAAAACTCCCTTCATCCTTCCTGAATTTTTTTTTTCGGTAAATAGACTAATTCCTTCAATTCCTATATATTTCTAAATTATTTAAATTCAAGAGATATCGGGTAGATTAGAAGGTATCTAAACACTGAAAGGCGCCGCATCCTCTAATTATTTCCGATCAAAGTGTTTTTCAGTGTTTGTAAATTCCGTCCATTGTTACTTCTAGCCATTTAATGAAGGAAATTGCTTCTGAGATTTATTTACTCAGAAATAATTATCAGACAATCTCAAAAGTTATTGAACCTATGAAAGTGATTATTTTTTTTAAGTGGGGGAATATGAGTTTGAAGGCTTGGAACAGCGGAAATTGTTTTAATAGAGGTCAACGAAACCAGTATTCATTTCTACTGGTTGGTAGTCTGTAGTCTAAGCGTCTTTTTTCCTTTACTTTCTTTTCTTCACAGAGAGCTAATTTACTTTTAGTTGTCTCAGTAATGTAAATGATGAATATAATCAGCGGAAGAAAAAAAGTTATCTTTGGATATTCAATGTACGGATATTTTCTTGCTTATTTACATTGAAAAGAATGCGAAATATCTAGATTTTTAAAGACTTTTTTTCAACCTAAAAAGTGAGAAGAAAATTAATTTGTTTTAATTCGGAAAACTTGCTTTCTAGTAATGCTGAGCGGTGTAAGAATTCTACATTGTGATGGATCACCAACCTTACATCGCGATGTAGCGATGCATCACAATGTATTTCAAGCGGTTAAAATTTAAAATACATTACAATATAATCACTCATTAATATAAAAAAAGATAAATGTATAATTTTAAAGGTATCCCACATTTTTGTTGTTTTTTTAAATGATAAAGTTATTGTTATATATTAACATTTTAAGACAACTGAGACAGACTAATATTCAGTACAGTGTTTATTTGTTTAATATATATCTTATTTGTATTTTAAATGAGCTTAAGCTGTCAAGTGCATGCGGCGCAAAGTGGATGGGGCAAAATGAAATAATTAATTTTATTTACTTAATCAATCTTTTATCAAGTCACTTACGTATTCATTTATTAATTACATATTTCATTTACATTGCTTCATTTAATAATTCCCTTATTTGATCATTCATTCATTGTTTTATTGAGTGATTTATTTTTCTCATTTATTAACTTATTTAATTGTTTATTGTTTTATTTCCTTTACATTTATTCATTCATTCGTTTATTTACTCATTATTTGGATCAAAAATATCTTTAATAACCAAATAGAAAATATTTCATTAAAAGAATATGTTATATTTCATTAAGCCGCATTAAACCAAAAAGTGGAAAATTTCCAACTTTTTTTGGAGGTACAAATGTACTGTCATAAATAAAAAATAATGCTTCAATACAAGTTTTATTATGAAATATATTGTTCTTTCTTCCTCTATCACAATTTTCAAAACAAGTTTACAATTTGTTCGTTTTTAAAAAGTAAGTTATCCTAACTATTTCGCTTTGCCCCACATTCCCCTACTTACACATTGTATAACCACTTTATTTGGAAAACTATCTTCCTAAATGGTATTTTCCTGGTTATTTTCGCAATCTGAAAAAACTTGAAAATCCGAACCACCTATAGTACTATTTCATTAGGATGTTTAACGTTCTACAGTATTTGTAAAAAAAAAAAAAAAAATTTGAATTTTGTCATTTTGAATTCAAATTATGTTTTTCGCAAGCACGAGTGTGTGTGTGTGTGTGTGTGTGTATGTAGGCGTGTGTGTTTGTGTGTGGAGGGTATGTGTGTTTGTGTGTGGAGGGTATGTGTGTTTGTGTGTAGGGGGTATGTGTATGTGTGTAGGCATGTGTGTTTGTGTCTCTGTGCAGGCATGAGTGTGTGGGTAGTTGTGTGTATGAGTGTTTGCGTGCGTGGGGGTGGGGTATGTGTATGTGTGTGTAGGCATATGTGTTTGTGTCTGTGTGCAGGCACGAATGTCTGGGTAGTTGTGTGTATGTGTTTGTGTGTGTGTGTAGGTGTATGTGTGTGTATGTGTTTGTGTAGTTGTGTATGTATGCGTGTAAGTGTAGGATATTGACGCAACCGGGAGACGGTTCTCGCTATAGGAGCAGCATCGTGAGGAGTCGGTCGACGGGGGTGCTGCAGAGGGTGCTGGCGGTAAAATAAAGCGATAGCATGCCAAAAACAGTCAAATGAAAGCAATAAACAATCGTGATTGCTCAAAAAAAAAAAAAAAAAAAAAAAATCCTACTTGCTAAAGGCTGCAGTGAACAAATTTCCTGTTGAAAAGTTTACAAATGCTGCTGATATTTTTAGCGTGATTTATCTACTGCCATTTAAAGCAAAGTACTTGAGCTAACCTTTACTTTTCAATCACAGAATGCGGTAGTAATGCATGGGTGAAGGGAAATAAAAATTATTTTCTAATGATATAGATTAAGCTATTGGTGGCATTTATTAAAGTTTTAGATCGTAAAATGAAATTATCCTGAACCATTTGAACTTGCACGGCCGGAAAAGACAATGTCAGCCAGATACGATTGTTACACGATTAGCAATGGTCCAACAAAAATCCGTATTCACGCATGATTGAAGCACTGGTATCTTATAACAACAGCAAATAAAGGATAATACTTAGATCTTTGGAAGGAAATAATTATGATTGTTATTTTCTTTTTCATATACAATTCATTGGCAGCACTGTGTTAACAGGAGATCGGTGCAAAAGCATGCATCATGAAGTAAGGTAAACATTTCTGTCGAAGATTAATTCTTTAAAAAATGAATAAATATTTAAAGAAACAAACGCTACGTGAAACATAAAAATGGGGGGGGGGGGGAGGCAGTGAGAAGCAAAGGGACGTAAGTGGACTATATAAAGTTTCGAGTAAATCGCGTTTTAAATTCAGATCCTAGGTAGACTTTCATTATTTTTTTTCTAAATCATGCTGCACAGCTGCACCTACCAGGGCTACTAGTACTATCTCTTGCCCCAAGACAGAGGAGAGGTCCACCTACCATTTGTATTAGTTATCCCCAATTTTAATTTTGTCACTTACATCCCTTTGCTTCTCATTGCCTCAAATGGGAATAGTTCTTATTTGATTTGTTATTTTTAGCTGTTTATTTGTTATAATGGTACCCGCATGGCTTTGCCCGTAGTAGAAAAATTAAAAGTTCTTCTGGTTCGCTTGTATATTTACAAATATTGTACGGTGAATTTTCTCGCCAATTGGCTTGTGCCCATGTTACGGTCTCACGTTATGATAATTTCGTAATTTACTCGTCCATCATTTTGCTCTTAAAATTGGAATAGAAAAAGAACCACATCGAATTTTCGAAAAATCGCTTCGAGGTGCACACCCCTTTCTGCATACTAATTCTGTGCCAAACTTCATGAAAATCGGCCGAACGGTCTAGGCGCTAAGCGCATTAGAGAGATCCTGACAGACAGAGAGAGAGATCCGGACACAGAGACTTTCAGCTTTATTATTAGTAAAGATGCTTAACTTGATGGAGGTTTGTTCTATGCTGAAACAAAAATTGGAGACGGATGGCATCAATTTATATCGTTTATACTGTTCTCTCTCCTCTTTCTTTTCGTTTTCTTTCGCTTTCTCTCCCCCTTCGAATGGATGCCAATCCATAACTTCTCACGGAATAAATTGATTTTGGTTGTTTTTTTTAGGTTGGTTCTAGTTAGGTGTCATAATCTTGTTTGACCATATTTGTTTTTTTGTTTTTCTTTTTGTAAAGATAACTATAGGTGGAAATTAAGTACTTGTTTGGTTGTTTACATTGAATATTTTTGTTTCGTTAACTGATTCTGGCACTTCTTTCTTTAACCGATAGAGGGTAGTCTCAATCTGATTAGTTTTTGTTTGTAACTAATTAGATAATAAGGAAGTGCGGGAATAAGTGATGCACATTTTGTATTTCGATTTTTCTGCTTTTTGTTACTAATGTTATGTATCAAAACAAAGTTCACGTCTATTTCCTACCGCGTCTATTACAGTCACGTCTATTTCCTACACGTCTTTAAACCAAATAATAATTTATATGCTTATGTTTGCATAATTCACTTCATGTAAAAAAATATCTTCGAAACTGTTTTCAAAATGCATCAACTATGCCCAACGCGGGTCAGGTTGATACACAAATAAATTAACTGTTATTCTGACGTAATAAGCAACGAAATTAAGTTTTTAAGGGTTGTGTTTAAAGGAGACTCTCGCAAAATGTTTCAAGTGTTAATCCGAGTTAGATGACAAACGTAAATCTGTTTTGCAGTTAATACAAGCATAAATATAGATATCTTTTCTGAAGTTCTTTCAAATATTTCAAGAGGAATTTCATACCTTTGATTTTTTTTTTTTTGGGGGGGGGGGGGCGAAGGACATTTCTAAGAATTTCTGGAAAAAAGAAAAACACTTAAGATTGGTCCGTCAGATTATTACGCGGTATTCTAGGGTCGCCCGATTTTTGGTGCATACTATTAAAGCCCAAACTATTTTTTCAATCCCTACAATTAGTTCACACTCTCCCTATGCATAGTCTGACCAATAAATACGCGAACTGAAGCCATAAAAAATTATTTTGCAAAACTTGTTCCACATCGATTTTGTCCCTTTCAAAGTAGTCTCCAATCGTTGCTATGCACTCATCTTCTTTTCCACTCTTTAAAGCACCTTTGGAAGTCCTCAGCAGTTAGACTCCTTAGTTGTCTCGTCGTTTCTCGATTTATTGAGTCTAAATCTTCCCAGTGATTTCCCCTCATCACATTTTTGCATTTTGGGAATAGGAAAAAGTCGCAGGGTTCGAGATCTGGCGAATAAGGAAGATGATCAAGGATGGTGATTGAATTTATTTGCCAGAAACTGGCGAACAATCAATGATGAATGTGCTGTTGCATTGTCATGGTGAAGGATCCATCCATCGCCTTCAGTCGAATTTGGTCACACACGATGCAGGCAATCTCTCAAACACTGATTTATTAGTAGTCTCGAGATTTATGTCAATTTCCATTTTCAACGAATAGTAAAAACAAGGACAACAGAAACTAACATTACTAGCAACATACGCGTAACTTGGCCATCTGCCAAGCACTGACTGGGTGTCAGGCAAGTATCGCTGACAGTTAGCGGGACTATAGCCCGCGTCATGGCCGCTAGGTTGCATGAGTTCGCGTATTTATTAGACATACTACGTACACTATATTTATTTATTGATATTTCTTGTTCAAAACTTTCAACTCAATTTTCACCCACTTCCTTTGATCGGATTCTTTTGAAATTTGGTATGCGACCTCAGACCCGATGACAATGCAATATTCAATGATCACATTGGTTAACTAACTTGATTGGTTAACTAAATTTATAAGTTTGTTCCAATGTTAATCAATATTTTCGCATAAATCCTCTAATATGAGGATGAAAAAATTGCTCGCACAAATTAGAATTAAATATCCATAAAACCCCATGATTTTTCTGCATCAGGTAAAATCTCTTCCAATGTTTCAAGGTAATTACAGGGTGAATTATAGTTGTTTTTAACTAATTTCATGTTGAAATTTAAATGAGCTTTCAATTAGTACTCATTGTTGATCACGGTCATTGTTGAACAATGCTTTTATCAAAATGCATATCAAAATTTTAAAGCAATATAAATATCAGGGTGAGTCCCCTTCTTAAGTTGAAAAAAAGTTACATCAATTGTAATTATTTAATGAAAAGTAACTAAAATAAATTTTGCCTACCTTGATCTAAGTAGGAATTGACTTAATTTTTTTTAATATTACTTGTGTGTGTTGTACATATTATCAGAAAAAAATTAAAATTTATCACCCAAAATATGAAACAAATTGCCAAAATAGTAAGGCCATATGTAATTTATGCAAATGTGAAAACTTTTATTTGTTTGAATGAAACATTTTTAATGTATTTTTTTTTAATTTTTCGAGCATATTTTAGGAATTTTTAGCGCATACTTTAGTGCATATTGATACTGTGCATATAATCCGGGTACATAACCTAGTAGTATAACCCACATAATTGTGCATAAACTAGCAAAGAATTGCCGTCGTGTCTACACATTGGGAATTTATAAGACTGCGACATCATTTTTCATTTGTTAGTGAGATGGAAGGATGGGTATTTCTCTTCCCCACATCGTTAGCACTGATAAAAAACATCAGAGTTCTAAGCAGATTAAGAGATTAAGTCCTATGAGAAAAAAGCCCTTTATGCTGA